>NC_059134.1:46345494-46660370 GCF_020740605.2 Lemur catta
AACCAATGTATGCCTCCCATGTATTGATTTATCATTTTACCTGTAACCCCTGTCTCTCTGAACTGCATAAAACCAAACTGTAACCCAGCCACAGCAAGTCCACTTGCTCAAGGATTCCTGGGAGTGGCTCCAGGCCATGGTCCTCAAATTTGGCTCAGAATAAACTTCTTTCAAATATTTCAGAGTTTGGATTTTTCCATCCAATGGCATAGAGAAAAGAGCTGATGTGAGAAGATCTAAAATGTAGCCGGGTAACCTAAAATGCCTCAAATGTCTCTCGTTATTGAGGTTGGCTCATTTATACTTAATGAGCAGTTTCTACACAAATGAGACAAACAATTATGAAACTCAGTTGACTAGTTAGCCATTTAAAAAAACAGTTTTAAGGAGATTTTTCTATATTTCTTTCAGAAATCTAGTTTATTCTTTGATTTCAGCCACTGTCTTTTCATTTTGGGTCATTAAAGTTACCTAACACTTATATATTTGCTTTCATTCAATGAACCATATTTATTCTTTAAAAATTATGGACTAGTATTGGGGGGGGGGCGTTAGGGCCAGCAGCTGTCTTCAATGTTTTATATTTTTCCTTTACTCGCTATCAAAATTACCACATAAGCTACAGCCTTATGCCATTCAAACACTGAACAACCTCCTGGGTCAGTTCTAGTATTCCTACATTGCTGATGGAGAAGCTGGGGCTCATGGCACTTAAGTGGCCTCAAAGATGACCTTGAGAAGGCCACTCGTTGCAGATAAGGACTGGATATGGAGAGCAGGGCAGAGAACATTCCAGGTGTAGGAAAGGAAACCTATGTAAGCATAAGTGGAAGCACAGGGCTGAGAGCACGTCTAGCTGCCCAGGAGCTTGAAATTGTCCTTTGTCCCCAGGTGCCGTCTGGCTTCAAGGCCCATCTTGCAGTTCTTTCTTTCAGTGACACATTTAGGACTTCCTCATCTCTGGTGAAATATAATAGGCATCTGCTTATAACATTTTATAGAGAAAATATAGAAAATGCTTTGTAATACCTTTTTCCACTGACTTTGACTCAAGTTTTAAAATGTCCCATTGTACACAAAATCGGTACACACTGAGTTTATATCTTGTCTCTTGCTATGAATGGGCTGTGGAACTTTGCTGAGGCTCATCTACAAAGTGGGGACAGTAACATGTACTCGACGTGGCTGCTGGGAGGACGAAATGAGGTAATGTGATGAGGCAGCCACTGGACAACTTTCCCATCACCCCCTGAAGTGTCACTGAAAAACCAACTGATAAAAGGCAGATTAATAGAGAAGGCCTACAAACTTATTAAAGTGCACGGAAGAGAACCGCAGAGTGATCACCCCACCCTCCAATGAGGTACAGAAGCTTATATACCATTTTGAGGTCACGGAAGGAATGGGGGGTCGGATCATGACAAGACAGGTTAGGGTGGCAAAACACAATGTGGGAGGCAGAAGAGGGGGCCTGGGGAACAAAGATGACCTTGTTATACAGATGAAATCTCCTCAGACAGCATAAATGGTAAATGTTTTTCAGACCTTCAAAGGTGTCAAACTCTCAGTTAATCTTTCCTAGATTAGACAAAATAAGGCCCCCAGAGAAAGCCTGGCTGCATCCGTGCACATGTTCTCTACAGATGCAAATCTCCACCTCAAAAGACAGCTTTTTAGCTATTCTTGTATTTCCAGTCCTTCTGAATAGCCATCTTGAACTACGTTAGGAAATGTATTTTGGGGTGAAATATTCTGGTTTCCTTCAGTGTGAAGGTACCTAGTAACTGTCACAGAGAAGTACTGTTTTGGGCTGACATTAGTGAATTTGGCTATATTTGGCTATTATCAACTCTTCTTGACATCTTTCCTCCTGACTTTTCATAGTTCTGCTAATGTCTTTGACATCAAGAAATCACTAGTGTCTCCAATTCCAGGCAAACCGACCTAAGAGAGGGAAGGAAGCCAACAACTGGAGACTTTATGCAATAACTTTCAATAATTCTGTTTTTAAAGCAGAAGTCTAAATTCTACCAGCTGTTTTAAAAAGCTATAAAATGTTTTCTATTTCCCTCCAGAATTGTGCTGATGCCCCAAAATCCCATTAAAAATTCTACACGGGCAATTGTATTGCAGTAAATGGCTTAAAATTTTTAATACTCCCTCCTGGTGCATCAGCTAAGCATTGACACCAAAGGCAAACCTGGACTTCTTTCTAGGAGCTCATCTGCTCCCTGGGGCTTCTTTTAAACCATAATCTACTTACTCCAAGGGGAGAGATGTTCCTATAACATTAAACTGAAATGTTGTAAACAGAGTTTGGTGCCCTCATTTATTTTTTGTGGGGACTTAATAGCTGGGATAATTTCCACTCCAGGAATATGTGTTAGGAGTTGGGGGAAATAGAAACAGTCTGGTGGTGGAGATCAGTCTAAGCAATGTCTAAGTGAGGAGACACCGGTGGTCTGAAGGAGGAGGTCTGAACACACAAAGGAGCAGGTAAAGGGTCAGATGGGAAGTAGAGTCCAGCAACCAACAGTCAAGTCAAGAGCCAAGAAGTCAGACTGAGGCTGGATGTAGGTCAGGAGCAGGTGCAGCAGAGCATGACAGAAGAGGCATTTGCCGGCACGAGGTTCTACCATCAATGACAAGGATGGCCTGAGGTTAGTATTTGATACAGCTACCCAAAGAAAGGTTCTGGAATTGGGAGGACACAGTTCTTAGCTGGGGTCCCTAGCCAAATAACCAGTGGCCTACTGGCTCATGCTAACTCCTGGCCTTTCCTGGACAGCTCTTCTGGCTGGGTCAGTCAGCTTCTAAATATTAATATTTCCTTCCACTGTCTGGATAGTCCCCTCCGAGCTTTATCCCACCTGTTTAGAGATGCCCTGCAGATTAGTATCCCTTCCCTAGAACACATCCCTGAATGCCAGACTCATTTATTAAGTGTTTAAAGAACAACATATCACATGGGCATTTCATTACCTCCAGCCCATACTTCCCCAGAACGAACCATTCTCTTTTTCTCTCTCCCTCCTTCCTACTCCTCCTCAATTCTCTCCTCTTTCCCCATCCCACCCCAAATTCCTTTAGCACTGCCTGGAGTACACGCACACGCACACACCCCTGCAAATACCTGCATAAGCAAAAGCTCAATGTACTTTAAAACTGTGCTTTTTAAACTTTAATGTGCATACAAATTACCTGAGTATCTTGCTACAATGCAGATTATAATTTAGAAATCTGAAGTGGGGCCCCAAGTTTTGCATTGCTAAAAATTGCCAGGTTTCATTGATGCTGCTGGCCCGGGGCCACACTTAGAGTAACAAGGATAACTAGGAACCAAGGCACCTGAGTTAGATTCTCACCTCTGCCACTACCTCCCTTCAGATTCTTGAGTTATTTCACTTCCGTTTGGGATTCAGTGTCTCCATCTGTAAAACAAGGCGACTGGACTCAGCAATTCCTGAGGTTTCTATCCAGTTCTAACAGCATGAATGGAGGGCTGAAATCTCTGAACTGTAGCTACCAAGATATAACCCATATCTATGCAGTGAACCCTATGAAAAACTAACCAGGATTTAGTAGTGATGCTGAACTAAACCGAGATGTGCTAATAACAAATAATTCATTCAACGCGACCCAGCTACAAAGCAGCACCACAAGAATTCAAATACAGCGTCTGACTCCAAAGCCATGATAATACTAAACACTTGTATGACATCAAATCTAAAATGCACTTTTTTCATATTTTTACATCTCTGAAATCAGGATGTCTTATAAATGGATAAATGTTTTTAAAAAATTACAATTGTTAGTATTTTTCTTTCTTAGTAGGTCATAAAGTATGGTGCATGTCTCAGTCGACAGTATCTTTGAGTCAAGAAAATATATTAATAGCACTTTTTATGCAAAAGGCATCATTCCAAACACTTTACATCTATTAACTCATCTAATCCTTACCACAGCCCTGTGATGCAGTCTATTATTATCATCGCCGTCATATAAATAAGACTGAGACACAGAGCTGCTAAATAACTCATCCCCCGCCCTCCCTGCGACACAACTAGCGTGTATTGAAGCTCGTATTTGAAACTCGGGCATTCTCGTTCCAAACTCTGATCTTAACTACCATATTCTTTTTTAAGGCAAGCATGAAAATGAGGTTTATTGAGGAGAGAAAGATAGGATTACAGCGCAAGAGCAAGATGTAGGTTTATAGAGCACAGTACATGCGTCACAGATGATGACCAGACTCATCGTCACAGCAAGGGGAGAGCAAAAGCAAGGGTGCAAAAAAGGCATAACTACCATATTCTATTCCTTAGTGCCATATTCTTGACCACTATGCTGCATCAGCTTTATCTACTTTGCTCTTTTGTCCCAAGATGTCTGTATGAGGTTTTGTATGCTTTTAAAGAGACAGTGGATTTCTCACCAGCTTTCCACAATTCCACAGTGCCCAGCAGTGTTTTGCTAATTGCTTCACAGGCAGATGTACAACGCATCTTGATTAAATCTGATTAATTGTAACACCAAAATAAAAAAGACTTAAACGTGGACTTCATCCATCCTTTCAGCTTTCTTCACATAATGATTGTTAATGCCTTCATTTAATTCAGTGGTTCTCAAGGGCGCAATTTTTGTTGTCTGGAAATGTTTGTCACAACTGGGGATGGGGGTGCTACTGGCATCTAGCAGGGAGAGGCCAGGGATAATGCTAACCATCTTGTAATTCACAGGCTGGAGGCCCGTGACGACAAAAGAATATCCAGTCTAAAACACCAATAGTGCCTAGATTGGGAAACCTTGAATTCATTCAATAAATATGAAGTACCTTTCTCAACCTCACTCTTCTTGTCTATAAATCTGGAAGTTAACAGTATCAAACAAAAATCTTTAAGTTGAAAGTACTCCCACCCAACGCACAAATGTTCTTTTCAGCAACCACATCAGAAGACCTTCAGCCTCTACCGGAACCTTCTCAGGGGCCAAAAATTTACAGACTCTAAGGAATCCCAGCCACAGCTAGAACCTATCGATTACAATTCATGAGGAAGCAGAAACATGGCTGTGATTCTGCTTAAGAAAACATTAAATAAACCAGCCTCTACTATGTGGGCTGATTTAAAAAAAAAAAAAAAAAAAAAAAAAATTAAGGAAATGCCCATGACATTTTTCAAATGACTTTTCTTTAACATCCAGTCTGAGGTTCACAAACTAAACCCTTTCTTTATCCTAAATGCAATTTTTAAGGCAGAATCTTCCTGATTAATGCTTTAGAGAATGCTTAAAAGTGTCAATATCCTTCACTAATCGAAATTGTCAGGGGAAAGTTAATCTCAAATAAGGAAATTTCAAAATTATGGAATAGTTGTAAAATTGTCTCTTTTCTTTCAAATGCTATTTCCATTCATCCATGTAGGGAACCTGTTCGTATCCCCATGCTTGACTTCAGAAATACAAAGATGGACAGGACAGAATCCCTGTGCTTAGAGAATGCACGATCTGTTGTTAGAGGCAAAACTGCCACCTCCTGAAGGCAACTGAAGCAAACACTGGATGAGCAAGTCACTCGCTCTGTCTGGGGAGCTTGAGGGAGGCTTCACAGAAGTGCAGCTGCTTGAGCTAAGATTGGAGGATTGGTAGCACTTCCCCGACAAAACGCTGAGTTTGGAGGAGCAGAGAGCGCCCTGGGACTGCACAGAACCCATCACAGCTAGCACGCCGAGGTCTCTGTGGGGCATGAGCAAGGCCAAGTCAAGAGATACTGTGAAAGCTCTTATGTGCCCTGCCAAAATGTTTGGACTTTATGCTGTGGGCCTGAAAGCCACTAAAAAGGAAAGGACAAGGTCAGGACTGACTTTTGGAAAGATCACTGGCAAAGTGAAGAGAGCAGATTGGAACTGGGAAAAACTGACAGACTGATGTTCTGGAATTATGGTGATAATGTCCAGATGTCCTAGCAGGGAACAGGGCTTTCTAATCAATATTTGGATGGTCTGTCTGGCTTAATGAAGGCCTAGGGTTTATTTTAAATTAGGCACATCAATTGCTATTAATGAATTAAGCTATAAAAGGCCATGGGAAACAACTTCTGATTTTCTAGCAGAATCAACTGAGGCCCAGGAAGGGAAAGTGATGTGCTTAAGTGACACATTTGTTAAGGAAAAGCCAAGACATGTATTCAGAGCTCTAAACATCCAGTCCTTACCATTTTCCACTGCTTTGAGATTGCTCTTTGTCTGTAAAGGGCTGTTTTTATCACGAGCACAATAAATGCATCTTTCTCCTTCAGCTTTTTTCCCAGTCATTCACCTGGCATTCTGTTTACCCAATTAATTTTCACTGTGTATGAAGAAAGTCTTTTCAAAGCAAAGGTAAATTTTAGCCTAGGCCTTTGTGTCAGCCTGCTAGCTGATTCCTAATTAACTGAGATGAAATGAATGGGGGTTTATTGTTACTGAGCTTTTCAAAACCCTCTGGATTACCAAGCATTTGGCAAGAGGAAAGTGTTTCATCTTCCTAGAATCTGGAATTGACAATGGACAGATAGACAGCAAGGGAGGCATCACTGGGCCACAAGATCCAGCGTGGCAGGAGGTTTCCCAAATGTTTTACTAAATACTGCAGCAGTGCAGGGGAGGTGCTCCAGAAAATGTCACTGTTGGAGCAGAGCCTGAGCCCAAATTTCGTATTGGTGACTTCTCTTTATATATCTCTGCACTGACTAGCTTTGAGAACCTCCGTGTTCAGATAGGACAGGATGGCTTCTCCAGAGAGGGGAAATCAATGGCAACACTGTTATCACTGTAATCCTCATTCACACAGCTGGTTATGATTCTGTAGAAGTGGAAAGTGATGAAGTGACCACAATCTCATATGCCTTATAAGCCGGTATTATCATAGCAAAAAGGAAGGAAGGGAGAGACACACACACAAAGAGAGAAGGGAGTAAGCACTAGGTAAATTCACTGAAGGCCGTGAGACAGCTCCAAAGAAAGAAACAAGGATAGGAATTAACTTGCATAAGGTCACTTGGGAGAGCTGAGAGCCGTCTGCTCCTGTACCTGCTCTCCTTGGGAGACCATTCATCTCCACCCCTCTGGCTTCCACAGGTAGGGATCTTCCCTAGTGATATTCGATGCCTCTTTCAAAAGGTCACATTCAGCTTGGGTGAGGGGAGGGGAAGAGTTGCTTATGTGGAGAGTTTGGGAAAAGAAGCTCCACCAGCACCTTCTTCCTTTTCCTTAGGCATTCGCCCACCTGCCTTGGGCAATTTTAATTGCCCCTCTCAGCTGGAGGTTTATCTCAGTTGGCTCCTTAGGTTGGCCTGTGCTGGTTCAAGCTACCTGTGAATGGGTGGGTAAGTCTGTCAAAATCCTGATGAAACGTAATGAGCTAACTACAAATCTTAACTTATTAATACTTTCTCAAACCTTATTTTATTAGAAAGGCACTGACCTCATAATCCCCACCTCTCTGACTCAGCAACTACCTCCTAATTCATTCTAAATATGAGCAATGAAATGAAATGTATTCACTAGGTGCCCTTAAATTTCAACCACTATGCTATAGGATACCTGCTTGGACGATGGACATTTTCCCCAGCTGATATAGAATGTGTCGCTGAAAATCTAAAAAGAGAAGGGACCAACTTACTCTTCCCCTGAAACAACTAAGAAATGGACAAGAATGTAGGAAACAATGGCTTTCAAGATGCTGGGAATCGAGCAGAGTTAGGACAGTGGTCTGTGAGAGATGGGACGCAAACCAGGGAAGGGCTACAATGGCCTCACTCTCCTGAAACAGTTCAATGCAGAGAAAAGGAAGCTCCAGAGTCCACGGCTTCCTAAGTTGAGGAAATAAAGTTAAGGGTTCTGAGAGACAAAGGTAGGTGGAAAACAGACTGCCAGGGAGGAGAGAACAGTGCAGAGAGAACTCCAGGGATCTGAAAAGGTTTTCTCATAGATGATTTAGCTAAGTACTGGTCAGCACATGCATATGAAGAAACGTCCTAAGATTGGGGGAAAAATAACAAAGATTAAATGGAAATAGTGTTTTACCCACATAGGTAGATTGGAAAACTTGATAAGTCATGGGGGATTGGGTATACTACAAAAAGTCTTGCACTGATAGTGGGAAATTCTGATCTCTAGACTGTACACTACTTCAGATCCACCTAACAAATCTTAAAAGCAAAACTTAAAAGAATCAAACTATCTATGGGCAACATGACTGCATACCAGAACAAAGCTCAAAGCAATTCAGGAATACAAAAATATCCAGCGTCTAACAAGGTAAAAATCCACATCTGGAATCCAGTTACAAATGCCAAGAAGCGGAAAAATGAAACTCATCATGATGAGAAAAATCGATTAACACCCACCCAGAACTAACACAAATGTTAGTTAGCAGAAAAAAATTAAAACAGATATTATGACTGTCTTCCATATGTTAAAATGTTAAGTAGAAAAGTGGAAGTTATTTTTAAAAGACCCAAATTGTACTTCTAAATTAGAAACCTAAAATGTGTGATATAAAAAATACACTGGACGAATTAAACAGCCAATGAGATACCACAGAAGAGAAGACTAGTGAAGTGGAAGACATAGCAATAGAAACTCTTCAAAATGAATAACAGAGAAAATACATAGGAAGAAAAGGAGCGGGATGGGGAGGAGGGGGGAGGGAGAAAAGAGCATCAAGAGTCGCAAAACGGGGCAGGAGGATCTCTGAAGGATAATGGCCAAAATTTTTTTATATTTGATGAAAGCTATAAATCCATACAGCCAAGGCAGTCAATGAGTACAAAAAACATGGAGAAAACTACCCAAAGGTACATCATAATCAATTTACTCAAAACCAGTGATAAGGAGAAAAATCTTAAAAGGAGTCAGAGAAAAAAAGACACGTTACATGTCACTTGTCTTTTTTACATCGTTACATAGAAATAAAGACAAGAATGTAAGCAAATTTCTTGTTGGAAACAACACAAATGAGAGAAAAGTGAAGTAATATTTTTAAAAGACAAAAAGAAAATACTATCAACCTAGACTTCTATACTTTCCTTTAAAAATGAAGGTAAAATTAAAATCCTTTTAAATATACAAAAACTGAAACAATTCATTACCAGAAGACCAGCACTGGAAGAAATGTTAAAGGAAGTTCTGCAGGCAGAAGGAAAATAATAGCAGATAAAAATATGAATCTGCACAAAGGAATGAAGGACACTTGACATGGTAATCTCTAAAAGATTGACTATTTAAATGAAGGTTCAGCCAAAGCCCACAGACAAAATCCTTCTTGCTAGCTAGGTTTTAAATACATTGGACTATTGGAACACAGTCATGCTCAGTCATCTAATTATTTCAACAAAGACTATATGGCACACAAAATCAAAACTATTGACTATATGGCTCTTGAAAGGTTTATCAACCCGGATTTAAGCAAAAGCAATAACAATGTATGTAACATGGTGCTGATAACATACATAAAAGTGATAAAATCAAAGTACAAAGATTAGAGGGGAGAAATGAGAATATACTATTACAAGGTTCTTTTGCTATATACAAAATCACTTGAGAGACTATAATAAGCTAAAGATACATATTATAAACCCTAAAGTAACCACTAAATTAGAGTTATAGCTAATCTTCAAGAAAGGATATAAAATAGAATCATGAAACATATTCAATTTATCCAAAAGACATGAATAGAAGAAAATGGAAACAAAGAACAGATGAGACAATAAAGAACAAAAAGATAGATTTATAACTAAATCAATGGCATTTAATGGAAATGGTCTAAATAATTAAAAGATACAGTCAGATTGGATTTCAAAAAAAAAAAAAAAAGGTCCACCTATATGCTGCCAAAAGAAATATACTTTAAATTACAGATACTAATAGTCTAAAAGTAAAGAAATAGAAAAGGATATACCATGCTAACATTATTAAAAGGAAAGATGTAGTGACTATATTGTATCAGATGAAGGAGATTTCAGAGTAAAGACTATCGTCAGGGATAAAGAAAGCCATTTTATAATGTTAATGAAGCTAATTGAAGAGGTCATAACAATGCTGGACATCTATGTGTGCAATAACAGAGCTTCAAAATTCATGAAGCAAAAACTGATAGAACTGAAGGAGAAATAGATTCACAATTATAATTAGAGATTTAGAGAAATGCAAATTAAAACGACAATGAGATGACTACACACCTGTTTACTGAATGAAAATTCATTTAGTAAATAAATATTGCACCCACATTTTATACCAGTTACACATATACCTTATGACCCAACATTCCACTGCTAGGTATTACCCTAGAAAAATGAAAGTATGTCTGCACAAAGGCTTGCATGTTGAGTGTACATAACAGTTTTACCTGTAATAGCCAAAAATTGGAAATAATACAAACATCCACAAATGGGTGAATGGGCACACAAACTGGTGTGTGTGTATATATACACAAACACACACACACACACACACACACACAAAATAGACTACTAATCAACAATGAAAGGAAATGACCTATGGATGCATGCTAAAATATGAATAAAGGTCAACATAATTATGCTAAGTGAAAGAAGACAGACAAAGACTACATACTATATAGTTCCATTTGTATGAAATTCTATTAAATGAAAATTCATCTTACAGGGACAAAGTAGATCACTGGTTGCTTAGGGATGGAGGGTAGGGGGAAGCAGGGCAGAGCTACTGAGAGATTACAAAGCTATATGAGAACACCTGTGTAGGGCTTATGTTTTTGTTTGTTATCTTGATTATGGTGATAGTTTCATGGGTATATACTTAGGTCAAAACTTATCAAATTTTATACTTCACATGTAGTTCATTATATATCAATTATATGTCAATAAAGCTGTTTAAAAAAAATCTGACATGTAAGGAAGCTATCACTGATCTATGTCAAGGTCAGCCAAAGACAACATGGGAGGACCCACAAAGCACAACTGCTTTGTCTACAGAGAGGCACAGAGGCAGTAACTCTGCACTGCTCCTGGACCCTCTGTCCCTCCCAGTGCCTGAGAGACTATTCATTCTAAACACAATTTCACTTCCTTTAAGGTCACACTTAGCCACTGCTGCCTTCATCTCAGGAACATGGTAGGAGAAAGTACTCCTCACCCATCACCATCTTTTCAGCCCAACTCTCTCACCTGTCACCAAATATTAACACATGCTGGGGGAAGAAGTATCCATAGCTTTGAAAAGTTGGCAACCCCTGATTGACACAGATTATGTAAAGTTTTTTTTCTCCATGCAATCATTTAGGTAGTACACGTATTGGGAAGGGGGGAGTCTCTAAAAAAAAAAAAAAATACTGACAATATAACCCAACATCATTTTTTTATCAATCTACTTTCTAATAAGAACAGTGTATAAATTTAAAAATTAGGGTAAGATCATAGATGTCTTTGCTTTAAAATAAAACCATATCTCTGCTTCCCTCTACATAAAATCTGGAAAATTCATTCATTAAGTAAATCCTGCATCCACATTCTATACCATTTACACATTGGAGGCAATAGGTGTTGACATATCTCTAGGTGAGGCATCAATTGTTAAAATACCACTTATACCTTAGAGGAAGACTAGACTGAGTTCTCAAACTAGAAACTGAGAAGCTGATCATTCCAGAAATTCAGAATTCTGAATACCCACCAGACCATCATTTTACCTTGATCGCCCATGAATGATTGATAAAACTCAGAACTCATATGTATCAAAATAATACAATGTGCCCTATAAATATGTACAATTATGTGTCACCTAAAAATAATAAAACTGATAGCACTTAGGTTTTGATATGAGATATTGATATAAATACATTTAATATGTCTTTAAAATATAGAAGTCTACCTAAGTGATACCAAGATAATGAGAATCTATTTGTTTAGTGACATTCTCATGCAGTTAGGAAAGATAAAAACCTTGACTAATGTTTGTGGAACAAAGGAAAGTGATATCCCCCCAATGTCCATGGACCCTCCCTGATACAAGGAATATGGGACAGAAAGACGTTTTTCTTTATCTGAATTGATAGCAGGAAATCTATCCACAAACTTATCTTGCTTAGAATCTGAAAAGGGCAAATTCTGTAATATCACTTTATAATGTATTCAATCATATTTCCGTTTCTGAGAGCAGATGAAAAGTGGGATGCCTGGGATTCTAAATTAATTCCTTTTATTCTTTTTCAAGACATAGCTTCTGTGCTGTAGAAGGGTATCACTGTTCCCTTCTCATTTCTAATTTATAAGTCAAACCTCCCTCTCCTAATCATCTCTAGTTCTTCCCCAGAGTTAAATGGTTTCAAAGAAACTGAAGTTTGGCGTTCCTTTTGTAAAGTGCCTATTGCTTCACTCCTTACATACTTGTGTTTACTTTGGAATCAAATAAAAAGCAAGTGAAGTTAGTATGTACAAGGAGAACTCCATATACCTACACCACTGTGTCTGATTCTGACTGCTAACTCAATATGTTCATTGAAATAGAACTCTTTGCAAACAATAGAAATCCAACCCAAATTAGCTTATGCAAAAGGGAGAAGTAATAAAACTGAAAAAAGATAGCAGTCCCTAGGAATGGTTGGATTCAATCACCACCTTCCCACACACTGTGTGTTTAGGGGTGGGGGGAGGTGTTACTCGTCTAAGTTTTTTTTTTCTCTGTGTTTTGGCCTGTTCCCTATTATATATGAGGCTTTTTCTACAAGCCGATAAATACAGCTATAAGTTAATATAGGCTTTTTCCTTCAGCTAATGACCAGAAAGTCAAGAAAGCTTTCCACCCAACTCCAATTCTAAAAGATGCCAGAAAAGGACTCTAATACCTCCATCCCAAAACTGAGGTGCTATGATTTTCAATCTCCACTAACATTGCACAATTTGAGTGAAAAGAGGAAGAGGGAAGGGGAAGTGAAGTTAGGACACATCAGAACATTAGATGAGTAGTTGAAAGTTGGAAAAGCAGCCTACTATAGGGCAGGGGCGTGGTGGCTCACACCTGTAATCCTAGCACTCGGGGAGGCTGAGGCAGGTGGATCGTTTGAGCTCAGTAGTTTGAAACCAGCCTGAGCCAAGAGCGAGACCCCGTCTCTACTAAAAAAAAAAAGAAAGAAATTAGATGGACAACTAAAAACATACATAGAACAAATTAGCCGGGCATGGTGGTGCATGCCTGTAGTCCCAGCTAATTGGGAGGCTGAGGCAGAAGGATCACTTGAGCTCAGGAGTTTGAGGTTGCTGTGAGCTAGGCTGACGCCACAGTACTCTGGCACTCTAGCCTGGGAAACAGAGTGAGACTCTGTCTCAAAAAAAAAAAAAAAAAAAGGCAGCCTACTATAGTCATCAATCTTACCCTTTATTGGTAACTCTGTTCTCAAAGCTCACTAGCATTATTTACATGTTTAGGTTTGCTTACTCAGCTTACAGACTTCTTTGATGCTACACAAAATAACACTGGTATGTGAGCATGCTGCCATCACTAATGGTGGGTGTCTTAACTGCATGGTCCAAAGAAAGTGTTAAACTATTGACAGCTTTATTTGAACTACAGATCAGAATTTTCTCCTTACCTTTTTTAAGTTAAAAAAAATACCAAGATTACAGATAATATATATAGAATTTATATTTCAAATAAAATAACCCCTATCTAAAATTTGATGTCCCCTCACTACTGCCTTTTAAAAATCTGAGACTTCTACCTTCTTTGACTTTTCTAATTTCAAAGGGTAAGACAGTTCCTCTCATATTAACCTCTAAATCTCAAAACTTTGGCATTTGAACAGCTACATTCCAAAATGTGCTTTCACCTAGAGTACAAATCTATAAAACCTTCTTCAAAATGGTGGATTGGGGCTTTTTCTTCTGTCTGTCTCAGTCATGGGAAGAATGCTGTCTGGGGACAGGATAAGGATCTCCTCGATATTTGAAAAATGCACCAAAAAACCTAACTCGGCAAAACCACACCTTATGCAGTGCAGTCATCCAGTGGAGCCTTCAGCTTCTTATCCAGAGTGAGACCTCCCTTCCCCGGAGGAGATGTCCAGTAAATGCTATCCCAGCTCACCACAAAAACTGAAACAAATGACCCTATCCTTGTTTGACACCTATCCTAGACACCTCATTAATTTGTACAAATTGTCAGCAGGAAGGAGCTAAAGACAAATCTCTCATAAATACCTATTATCTCTTCCAGCACAAATTATCATTGTAATATTCTTTATGCAGAAAATGTTTGTTATAAGAAACAAATACAGAAAATATGAAGAAACTGTTTCATGAGATAATATATATCAGCTTTTTTGTTATACTATATAATGTAAGCATTTTTTCACACAATTAAAACTTTGAAAACATGACTATATTGGCTATAAACTATAATTCAGTCATATTAATGCACTATATTTAATCACTGTTCAATATTTGTTTCCAGGCTTTTCCTATTATAAAAAAGACTTAAATATTCATATCCATAAATCTTTTCCACAACATTATTGCTTTGGGATGAATCTCTAGAAATGGAATTACTGGATCAGAGAAGATAAATCATTTTAAAACTCTTGATATATATTGCCAAATTCCTTGCCAGCAGAGGTTGCATTAATTTTCACTCTTACTAACAGAATCTAAAAATGATTATTCCTCCTCATCTTTGCTATCACGAGTATCATGTGAACAGATATTTAAGCAAGATTTTCAAGGTAGAAATTTAAAGTGGATTCATTTTTCACTTGCCAAGGTGGGGAAAAGAAAAACTTCCCCCTTGCCCCTGGAAGGTTGGCTGAGAGATCAACTCAAAATAAGGCAGATTAATAAGGGAAAGATTACAGATTTATTTACCATGTACATGGGGAGAATCATAGAATGATTACCCAGTATCCCAGTGGGGTCCAGCAGTTTATATACCTTCATTTTAGATGTGGTGGGGGTGGAGATGAGGTTGGAGATATAGGTACTGCTGTTGAGGGGGCAATAAATGGTTATTAGGGAGGATGCATAGATACTTGGGAGAATGAATGGACGGGGTGAAATGGACTGACTTGTAAATGATTCTCTTTGGAAATTAAATTAACCTGAGAGACAGGTATTATCTTTAAAATGGGTTGGGCCAGGTCTGGTTGCATTCTTGATCTTTTTTCCTGCAAATATAGTGACAACTATTCTTAATAGGTCTGTCTGGTTTTTACAAAGGGAAAGCCCTTTCCAACACCTGTTGACCTCTCAGAGCCTTTAATTCAAAAAACTCTTCATGCCAAGCAGTCATATTTTGGAGTGAAATTCCCTGAGCTCCTTCAGCTGACTTGATTTGCACCAAGGCTAGCATCCCAGTAGCTGATGCTTATTTTAAATGCTGAGTTACTTGTGTGGCGGTGAAGGGAAATTTGCCCTTTCCCCCGAAAGTTCACTGAAAGATCAAATCACAATTAAGGCAGACTAATAAGAGGAAGAGGTTTATTTACCATGTGCATGGGGAGAATCAGAGTCATTACCCCATATCCTAGTGAGATCCAGATATCTTTATTACCCACCTTTTAGAGGGGAGAGGAAGAAGAGAAAGTACAAGTCATTCTGCTTAGGGGCAACAAATGATTGCTAAGGAGGATGAATGCATGGGGGAAAACGGATTGCCTTGTAAATTAACCTGAGACAGGTATTATGTTTAAAATGATTTGGGCCAGATTTGGTTGCATTTCTTATTTTCTTTCCTGCAATATATTGAGATAACAAGAGGAAGGAAAGACGATTGTGCTTTTCTGATGGGTCTTTCTGGTTTTATACAGGTAGAGGGAAATCCCCTTCCAAAGGCCTGTTGATCTCTGAGGACTTCTAATTCAAAATACTCTTCATACCAAGGAGTCATATTTTCGGGGTGAAATTTCCTGAGCTTCTGCATTTGTCAACAGCCTAAATGTCTATAAAAAAGTGGATAGTTAAATTTATCTTACATAATGTCTCACACTATGGAGAGACACTCATAAGATCTTATCCATCTGGTAAACTTAGAAATAAAAATACATCATGAGTACAACTTGATATCTTAAAGTAATACTACTTGGTATCTTTGAACATCAAGGAATGGGAAAGCAAAAAAAGCAAAGGAAAAATACTCTTGCATTGGCATATACTCTCCTCAAGGGAAGGAGGTCAAGCGTCTTCAAGAAATAAGAAGTTTGGTGCTCCCAATTTTCCCTTTCTCCCACTGATTTCCAAGTCTTTAATAAAAATGCAACCTGAGGATGGGGTGCATCTTAGGAATGAAGCCAGCATTTGAGCTGGCAGGAGCTAGCACCCCAGTTTGTGTCCTTAGAGAACAGGAAGCTTCCTCAACCATACAGACGACAGCAGTCTCCTTCATTCACTTCTTAACGCTCTGAGTGACAATGACTTGGACAAAACACACTTTTTTGGCTACAAGCCAGCTCTATCAGCCATTTTTCATCCACAGTAGAGATTTTGGAGTCACCACTAGAAGGTTTAAAATGGCCACATGAAACAAATGTTAGTGGTGATCCTTTCCCCATATGAAGAACAGAAACCATTCTCTGAATCCATACACATTAACTCTACTGCATTTGGCTATCTCTTTGGTGAGGGATCACCAACCTGTCCTCTGCATTCAGGTGCCCTTTTCCATACACAGGTTGTTTGCAGGCATCTGCTTGTTCCATTGCTTTCTCAGTCCTAACAAGTACAGAAGATAACTCCTTATCTCTCTCAACCTACTCTGCTGCCTATTTCTGCTAAAGACTTACCATCCTCTCAGTTACTCTGGGTTCAAACCTGGGCATTGTCTGCTACTCTTGTTGCCCCAATCACCCATATCCATGGTGGTTGTATCTCCCAACTCATCTCGGGTTGGCACCTGCTTTTCTCTCCCCCTACAGTCAAGCTCCTAGTTCAGGCCCACATTTCTCTCTCCCTCAGTAGCTTCCTAAAGAATCTTTTGCCTCCAAGACGCCTTCTGCCTTTTTTTGATTGAAGTGATTCAACAAATTCCCTTTCTAAGACTTTTAATAGATCCTCAATGCCCAGAGAGTAAAGCAGTAAAATTTTAATTCCTTACCATGGCATTCAAGGACCCTGCACAGCGTGCTGCCAGCGAGACAGGCCCCCACAGCCCACTCCATCCCAACTCAACATCCGAGTTGCCTGTCTCTAAACTTGTCCAGAATGTTCTCTCTCCCTGGCTCTGATTTGATAATCCAGCTAGGCTCCACTTTCTTAAATTGAGGAAATACTCTTCTGGGAGGACATGAGAAAGGAGGAGGAGAAATCAGGGTGCAACTTAACTTTGATCATAAAGATATGGGGGTGAAATTTTATTTTCTAAACTTGAATTTGATTACAAACTTCAAATAAAATTTCAAAGAAATGACAGGTGTGTTTTTAACTATTCTACCACCACTACCAGTAGTCACCTCCCCAGAGGTTAATGGTCACTCCTTTTTACCTTCAGGAGTCTTCTATTGAAAACTTTCGAGAAGCACTGCTCTAGGGTGGTGTCAATGGAAAAGAAGCCTAACTCTGTAAAATAATTTAAAGAGGTTTATTTTGAGCCAAATTTGAGGACCATGGCCCAGAGCCATGCCCAAGAAGCCTTGAGCAAGTAGACTTGCTGTGGTTGGGTTATAGTTTGGTTGTATACATTTCAGGGAGACAGGAATTACACATAGTCATAAATCAATACATGGAAGGCATACATTGGTTTGGCCTGAAAAGGTGGGACACCTCAAAACAGGGGCCTTACAGGTTATAGGCGGGGGGGGGGGGGGGGGGGGGGGCGGGTAGAGAATCTTTGACTTGTAATTGGTCAAAGAAATGAAGCTTTGTCTTAAAGGCTTGGAATGTTCTAAGTTAAGATAAGGAAGTTTGTTGATCAGACAAGCCACCTGACACATACCTAACAAATCACTTAGGTTTATGTATGTTTAAGGACCTGTAGGTTTGTCTTGCATAGCCTTGGGCCTGTTAACGGGTTACAAAGGATATCCCCAAGAAGGGAGGGGAGGCATGATGAGGCTTGTCTGACCTCCCTTCTTACGGGGCTAGTAACTCAGTTTTAGGGTATCCCCTTATACAGTCAGCTGGGGGTTGATGGGAACTTTAAGATTTTTAGTTCACGTTGGAAAGTTTTCCAACCCCTCTTTCTGTTTGATAATTCCTGCCCATTATTAACAGCCAGCTCTAGAACTATCTCCTCTACAAAACCTTCCAAATCCCTCAAAGTTAGAAAAACTCCCTTCCTTTACACCTAGAGCAGTTAATGACTATTATAAACTGGTGCTAGGCTTAGGCAAGCTTGTCAACTACTAGTTCCTGCCCATCCACAAATCGACGCATCTCAGTAAAGAGATACCTCGGATGACACGATTGTGCATCAGCATTGCATGCTAGGATAGAGCCCTACCAAGGCGTGCAGACATAAAACTTCCCAGGATTTCTGAGTGTTCCTATAGAAGAAGGAAAAAAAAAAAAAAAAAAACCATAGCCTCCTGAGCTCAAAAACACACTATAACGCATAAGAAAGCTTGCTTTTACTTCCGGAAACATTTCCACATACCATAAATATTAGATCTGTATCCGTTTGCTTAAAACTTCTCTTATCACTCAAAAATGAAATGTTGCATCTCAAGATAGGTACCTAAGTTAGCTCAGAAGTTAACTAGAGAAGGAAGTATTTTCTCTCCAAGTATTTCCACTTCAAGGAGAAATAAACAGAGCTCTAAGTCACAAATGCCTGGAGGCAAGGGGCTATCGGACCCCTGGGGAGAGGTTTTAGCACACCACCAGACTTGAGCCTGGAGGAAACCCTTTCAGGAGAATTAGGGAATAACTGCCTGCTTCCTCTTTATAAGCAGAGAAAAATTCTTTTCCCTCCTGTCTCCCTGTGGGTTATCCAGCTACTTGTGTAAGATAGTTGAACTGACTCTCATGTCACCGCAGGGGCAAGGACTAGGGCAGAGGGGAGGCCAGCGCTCTTATTATTCACTACAAGGTATTTAATAAAGAATCTACTTCTGATCCAGAATACCTGATGTGTACGTTCAAGCCAAAAGTAACACGAATGAATATTACGAACCTAACACAGGCCTATAAGAACATTCAGTGTGTACGTTATTTGTTTTCATAATTGTTTTTGGTTAGTGGTGTTGTCTTTCTCCTGGGCGTCAGTTTTCAGCAAATAGACTCATCTCCGCCTACTCCCATCACCCCTCCCCATTCCTCCTGTTATTCCTTGTCATCCGTTTGTCTCTCCCAGAGCCTCATCTATGTTTACCTTATTGTCCCAATTATGGAATATTGATCCTCATTTTAATGCCGTTAGTTTCCAGCAGAGTTCTCTTTTCCATAGTGATGCAGGCATGCTATAATCTAGAAGGAAGTATTTTCTCCCCAAGTATTTACACTTCAAGGAGGAATCCTGGGTCAGCTACCCTGGAAGAGCTGTAAAAGACAAAGTCATAGATTCCCAATCCCATTTCCTTGCACTGGCTCACAGTGGTGAAAAGAATACAGGCAGTGCAAATGAGTTGTGTGCAAGGCAGAGGTTAGCGAGCTGTGGTTATACTGTCCATGTTAACCAACCTCCTACTTAACATAGTCATGAAACTTCTAGTACTCACTTAAAATAGTCATGAAACTTGAACATTTTCAGTCCTACAATGTTCACAAAAGTTATTATAAATAGATAAGGTGGGAAAGGTAATCTGATCGTGCAGTGGCACGATCGTAGCTTACTGCAGCCTCAAACTCCTGGGCTCAAGTACGAATAACTCTCTCAATAGTGTTAGTATCTAGTCAAAGGCAGAGACTGTTATCTAATGAATTTTGACTTCTCCGAACATCTAATACCATACTTAACACATAGTGAAGTCTTATGAGGTTAAACACTTGTTAAATCAAGCCATTTCTATTAAAACAAAATGTGACCAATAGAGGATGAATTAAATTCTGTCAATGAAAAAATTACTCTCTGTGAAAAACCAAGTTATCACAATGTTAGTATGTGGGGAAATAATTACACATATTGATTTACTGGCCATATAAATTTATCCCCTTTAGAGAAAAATTCGAGGATTTTTTTTATGAAAATCTTATATACAACCTTTGATTCAGCAATTCATCTTCTGAAAATTTCTGAAAGATAAATGGACTCACATACAAAAATATGCACTCACATACAAAAATATGCACTGACATATGTTTGCATTGTTTTTAAAAGCAAAAAAAAAACAAACTTCATGTCTATTACTAAAGGGCTAATTTAATAAATAATATTGCTTTCATTTATTTGTAATATAAACAGCTATTACTATGTCATTGGCATGAACCAAAATAGGGCAGATGTGCTGATATGGAAAGCTCTTCAAGATAATTGATTTTTCTTCAAGTACCAATTTAAGATATATAACAGTATGTTTAGAATAATATTATACCTTATTGTGAAAAAGTAAACACACACACACACACACACACACAGAGCAATAGTGTGGAAGTTTCCTGGAAAAACACATAAACACTTGATAGTTAACTAAAGATTTGGATGAGGGAGACCTGCACTTCATTATCAACTCACTGTTTGAATTTTTATTCTGGGTCTGTACTGTTTTCTTTATCATAATTAAAAAGAACAAAAAGAAAAGGAAGCAAATCCTAATGTTATAAAAGTAGAAGAGGCATTTAATGGTCATTAGACCAGAAAAGAGAAGTTGACAAATGAGTTGCCTAAGGGTGCACCAACTATTTGGTGGTAAAACTGCAATGAGGACCAGGATTCTACTTCAAGATCCTTACCCAAGTTTCTTAAATAGTATGCATACTAGCTACCATTTACTGAGCATCTACTATGTGGGAGGCATTTTACTAGGCAGTTTATAGACAGTATCTCCAATTTTTACAAGAACCAAAGTAGGCATTGAAAGTGTTGTTGTTCCCCTTTCAGAACCTTTTTTTTACAGCATTGAGTAAATTCTCTTCTTAGAATACGTGGCCTGGAGTATTAGGAACTTCACATACATTATCTATTATCTCTATTAGCTTACAAAGGTAGATATTATCATTTCCTATTAAAGATAAGAAAACTAAGCACTTTACTGATGATCACACAGCTGGTATGTGATAAACCTGGGATTCCAACTCAAATTTGCCCAACTCCCAAATCCCTCTTTTTAATTCTACTCCATAGTCTACTTTTTGAGACCATAAACACTCAGGGAGAACCTGATTTTTAAAGTCTTGTTTAATTACTACGTTAACTTCTGCATTGGCTGTTCCCAGCAAATCAGCAGTATTGTTCCTTTGTGTACTGACATTCCCCTCAAAAATCATTAAATTTCTTTGCCCAATTATATCATCTTAGCTCTTTCACTGCCATGCACTCTCTTCTCTCTGATTCCTGAGCCAAAATCTTGTCACCAGCATTGCCTGCCGACATACAAGCCCTGGCTTGTTGCAGAAAAATAATTCTAAAAACACTGCAGAGTCCAAATCAAAGTCTGCCCATCCATAGCTACTTTTCCTCTTTTGGAAGGTATTGCAAAGATCACAAAATAAAAGTCTTAGTGTTACAAACTAATTACTATACATCTGCCACAATAATTACTATATTCAGCAATTTACAATTACAATCCAATTCCTTTATAATTGGGCTCCACACAGCTCCACAGTGATAGCTATTTTAGTTTCAAGACTTAAAATTCAACTCGACAATTTTGTTCATCATTAACATTATGAAAATTCATGGTTCCAACTATACATACTAACAAATTGCCAGTGGGAGCCAAGGTTTCGGCTTCTTGAACTAACATTTTTCTGTTTTTTATCTTTGAGCCTGGACTCATGCTATATAACTTAGCCTTATTTCCATGTAGATACTTAAAGAATAAAAATATTTCTTGACATCATTAAATTTGTTTTACCTAGTATATCTCATCTTAAACAGTGATATAAATAATATCTTATGAAAGTTAGACAATATCAATATTCTTTAAAAGTTTTATTAAGATATAATTAATACACAAGAAGTGACACATATGTACAATGTAAAATATTTTTTTTGGAGACAGGGTTTCACTCTGCCCCCAGGCTGGAGTGCAGTGGCACGATTGTAGCTTACTGCAGCCTCAAACTCCTGGGCTCAAGTGAACTTCCCACCTCAGCTGCCAAAGTAGCTAGGACTACAGGCACATGCCACAATTCCTGGCTGATTTTTAATTTATTTTTTGTAGAGGTGGGATCTCGCTATGTTGCCCAGGCTGGTCTCAAACTCCTGTCCTCAAGCAATCCCCCCATCTTAGCCTCCCAAAGTGCTGGGATTATAGGTATGAGCCACCATGCCCGGTCTACAGTGTAAAATTTGATAAACTTGTGAAACCATGACCACAATCAACATAATAAACATATCAATTAACCTCCAAAGAACTCTTTGTGCACTTTTGTTATCTCACCTCCTTTCAAGGCAACCACTGATCTGTTTTCTGTCACTTTAGATTAATTCACATTATCTAGAATTTTATATAAATGGAATCAAACATTATGTACTTTTTTTGGTCTAGATTCTTTCAGCATAATTATTTTAGGATTCATTTATGTTGTCATCAACATAAATAGTTAATTCCTTTTAACTTCTGAATAGTATTCCATTGTATGTATATATCACAAATTGTTTAGCCATTCAATTATAGATTAACAAGTGGGTTGTTTCCAGTTTAGGGCTAATAAAGATAAAGCTATTCTGGACATTCATGTACAAGTCTGTGTATGGATACATGCTTTCATTTTTAGAGGTGGAATGGCTGAATTAAATGGTAGGTTTATGTATAACTTTTTAGAAACTTCCAAACTGTTCTCCAGACTGGTTTACATTACCACCAGCAATGGATGGGAGTTCTAGTTTCTCCACATTATTGCCAATACTTGGTATGGCCATTATTTTTAATTTTAACTATTCTTATTATTGAGTTTTGAATGCACTTATTCTAGATACAAATTCTTTATAAGACATATGATTTGCAAATATCTTTTCTCTTTTTTTTTAGCTTTCATATATCTGGAGATATGTCATTTTCATTTTTAAAAAGATATTTTCTGAGTATAGAATTCTAGGTTGATTTTTCTTTTATTACTTTGAAGAATTTGCTCCACTATCTTTTCACTTGCATTATTTCCTATGAGAATTCTGCTGTATTTATCTTTGTCCCTCTGTGTGCATCTTGTTTTCTCTGGCTACTTTTTAAGAGTTTTGTTTTTCATCACTGGTTTTTGAGCGTAGTCATCTTTGTTTCTAATGCTTAGTGTTATTGGATTGATCAATTTATAATTATTAAATTTGAGGATTTGGAGGCCATCACTACTTCAAAATTTCTTCTATCTTTTCTTTGCATTTTTTAATTCAGGAATTGCAATTACTAGTACATTAGGCAACTTGAAGTTGTCTCACAGCTCACTGATGCTCTGTTCATTTTTTTACACTTCTTCCTTAGTGTGTTTTGTTTGGATAGCTGCTATTCCTATGTCAAGTTCACTAATCTTTTATTTTGCAATTATTTCCGTCCAGTGTATTTTCATCATTCACATGTGGTTTTCATCTCTAGACTTTGAATTTGTATCTTTTTTATATCTTTCATGTTTCTACTGAATTTTTGAATGTATGGAATAACTGCTTTAATGTCTTGGTTTACTAATTTTAACATCTGTCAGTTGTGGGTTGGTTTTGATTCAGTGATTTTTCTCCTTTTATGGGTTATATTTTCATGCTGCTTCGAATGTATGGTCATTTTCTACTAGATACTAGACATTATGAATTTTACCTTGTAGAATGCTGGATATTTTTTTATGCATACAAATTTTTATTCCCTTTATTCTGGGATACAGTTTAGTTACTTGAAATCAATTTTGATCCTTTTGGGTCTTGCTTTTAAGATACATTAGGCAAGACTGCAGCAGTGCTAGTGTAGGGTTGATTATTCCCCACAACTGTGGCATGACTCTTCTGTGTACTCTACCCAATTCCCATGAATTATAGGTTTTATAGTCTGACTTGTAGGGACAAGCATTTTTTTCTGGTGCTTCTGTGGATATCTGATGCTTTTCCCTCTAATTTTTTTGGATAGTCTTTCCTCACCTCAGTTGGTTTCGTCACATGCATTTTGATCAGCACTCTGCTAAATAGTCATGCATGACCCCCTGCAGATCTTTGCAGTGCTCTATGTATCTCTCTCCTCTTCAAACTTTTGTCCTGTGAACTTGACATACCTTAGTTATTCTATGCTCGCAACTCTATGTTCTCAGCTCTTTGCATTCCCCTGCACATGCCTCTGCCTGATTTCCTTCTCTCTCCACCATGATCTGAAAGTTCTCTCCAGCCAATAAGCTGGGGCAATTGTAGGGCTCAACTCAATTGTTTTCCATCTCTCAGGGATCACTGCTCTTTTATGTTCAGTACCTTGAAAGCCATTGTTTCATACACTTTATCCAGTATTTTTAGTTTCAAGTAGAGGGATAAATCCAGTTCCTATTACTCCATTCACATCACAAGTGAAATCCAAAGGCAATATTTCTACATCAAGGTTGCCAAATTACATTAGTGTAACTAATAATAAGGGACATTTATGGTGAAATGAGATAAGTACTGATTGAAGTCTGTAAGTCCTATTCCTACTATTGACTAGCTGTGTGGCCTTGGACAAGTGACCTAACCTCTCTGAACTTCAGTTTCCTCCTGAATAATATGATGACAGATCTTCTACCTCTAACATTTATTCATTTAAAAAATTACATATATGTATTTCTACATACACATGTTTTAAGTGGATAGACAGATTTAAAGGGAAAAAGATAATATATGTTGTGCCAGGCCCTTTCCTGGGCCCTAGGAATATGGCAATAAACAATACAGATTTGTGTTCTGCCCTCATGAAGCCTAGGACAGTATTTTAGAAACCACTGCATTTTTAAAAAATTTATTTGTTTGAGAAATAAAAATTGTATGTTTATATGCAACATGGTCTTCTGAAATATATACATTGTGAAATGTATTCAAGAATATAATACATTAACTATTATCACCATGCTGTTTAATAGATCTTTTGAATTTATTCCTCCTAAATAACTGACATTGTGTACCCTTTGACCAGCATTTCCCCAACCTCCCCACCCAGTCTCTGGTATCCACCATTCTACTCTCTTCTTTCATGACTTCAACTTTTTTAGATTGCACACCTAAGTGAGATCGTGCAGTACTTATCTTTCTGTGCCTGGCTTATTTCATTTCACAGAATATGTTTGATTCATGCATGTTGTCACAAATGACAAGATTTCCTTTTTTTAAGCCTGAATGATGTTCTATTGTGTATTTATAGCACATTTTCTTTATCAATCCATCAATTGATGGACGCTTAAGTTGATTCCATGTCTTGGCTCTTGTGAATACTGCTGCAATGAACATGGGACTGCAGATATCTCTTTAACATACTCATTTTATGTCCTTTGGATACATATGCAGCAGTGGGATTGCTGGATCAAGTATACGGTAGTTCTAGTTTTAATTTTTTGAGAACCCTCCATACTAAGAAACTACTGCATTCTAACAGAAAATTTTAAATAGTTTAGTGCATCTTGTTTCATCTATGATTGAATATTTTATTCATATTACATGACCCAATTCATATTTTCTTTATTCTTCAATGTCTTATACCTGCTCTCATCTCACATCTCAAAAAATTGCATGCATACATACACACCTGCACACTCACCATACACACATACTTGCAGATACATGTATATACTGAATGTTACATGGTTAGTTTACTTCTCTTAAGGCATTGTTAATTCATCCATTTACTCAACTAATATAAATTGAGCCTGCACTCTGGACCACGACTTATTCTAGGTATCAAGGTTACAATAAACAAAAACAATAAACAAAATTTGGTTGCTTCCCAAAATGTTTACAATCTCATATGTATAACAGACTATTAATATAATGTAGGGTATGTAATACAGTAATACAGTTGGAAGAGGTGTAGGGTGCTACTGGAACACACAGAAAGGAGACCTACCCATGTCTGAAAGGGTCGTGGGTGGTGTCATGTGAGATAACTTCTAAGTTAAGAGTTAAATAAAAATTAAGAGTTAGTCAGAGTTCTGCTTCTGCTTAAGATGCAGACGGATGTGAAAAACTCTCACTTCTGCCAAACAACATGAAATCACCACAACCACCCAGAAATTATCAAACTTGGCAAAAAGGAAAGATTCAACTATATGCTGTTTATAAGAATTATACTTTAAATATAAAGATACACTCAGATTGAAACTAAAACACTTGAAAACAATATACCATGTAAATATGAAACATAAGAAAGCTAGACTAGTTATCTCATAGCAAACAATGTTGGCCTCAATAATATTGCCAGAAAATAAGGACATTTTGTAATGTTAAAAACATTGATTTATCTAGGAGACATAATAATTCTATTAATAAATGATTATTTAGTTAACATTAATTTATGCAAAGCAATACTTGACAAACATGAGAAATAGATCAGCAATTATGGTTACAGATTCCAATAGCCCTCTTAGTAAATGGTGAGAGAAATAGTGTTCAAATCTCTATTGATATTTTTTTTTCTATCAACTAATTTGATAATTGACATGTATGGAACTCCTCTACTCTAAATAACTACAAAATTCATATTCTTTTCAAGTACATGTGGAACATGCAGAAAGATGGACCATATGGTGTATCCTTTTAAAAAATTCAAAGGATTAAAATTATGTAGACTATTCTATGACTATAACTACATTAATCAGAAATCAATAATTCAAGTAGCAAAATAAATATTTTAAAACTAAGCAACATACATCTAATATCCATGAGTCAAAGAAGAAATCACAATGAAAATCAGAAAACATTTTCAACTGAAGAAATACAACATATACAACAAAATTTGGGGGAGGTAGCTATAGCAGTCCTCAAAGGAAAATTTGTATCCTTAATGCTTATATTAGATAAGAAACGTATAAAATAAACAATCTGTACCTTACTGTTAAGAAGCTAGGGAGAGAAAAAGAACAAATGAAACTAAAGTGAAATAGTAAAAATAATACATTTAACAGGAGACATCAACAGTGCAATTGATAACAAATAATTAAATCAAAAAGGTAAGAAAGTGGTTTTTTGACAGGTTAATAAAATAAAGCCAGGCTAGGCTAATCAAGAGGGAGAACACAAATTATCTGTGTCACTACAGATCCCATGGTCACTAAAGGATAATGAGACTGTATTACGAATAACTTTATGCAAAATAATTTGCTTAGATAAAATGGAAAAATTCTTTTCAAAATGCAACTTACCAAAATCACTAATAAAACAAGAAATAAAACACAACTCCATTTATACTTTAAAAATTAAACTCATAATTTAAAATCTCACGAAGTGAACTCCAGGTTCAGATAGCTCTCCTGGTGATTTCTTTTATCTTCTTTAATCTTTCCTTCATTTCTAAATGATTTCCTGGTGATGTCTATCAAATATATAAGAAAGAAATAAGACCAATTTTATATACTTTCAGAAAATAATCACATTCCAACTGACTTTATAAGGCTAGTATAATCCTGATAATAATAAATCCCTAAGAGGCCATAACCAAAAATAAATTTATGGACCAATATCCTTCAGAAACTCAGGTGCAAAAATTTTCTAAACAAAATATTGGCAATTAAGTCTGGCAATATAGCAAAAGGATAACATATCATGGCTAAATGAGGCTTATCCTGGGAATGCAAAGTTGGTCAAACATTCATAAATCAATTGATTCAATTCATCACATTAACAGAATAAAGAAAAAAGATGTATGATCATGTTAATAGATGCAGAAAAAAGCATTAGACAGAATTTAACCCATGTTAAAAAAAAATCTTTCAGCAAATAAAAAATAGAGTAATATTTTTACAATCTAATAAAGAGCTTCTATAAAAATCCTATGGCTAAAATCATACTTAATGATGAAATATTAAATGCCTTTCCTCTATAATTGGGAATAGGACAAGTTAATCAATTTTCCACATTTATATTCAACATTGTACCAGAGGTTCTAACCAGAACAGTAAAGCAAGATAAAGTAAAAGCATAGAGATTAGGATAAAATAAGAAAAACTGCCTTTATTTTGGAAAATGATTGTTTATATAGGATCCACTAACGAATCCACTACTCATAAAAACCTTACTACTACCAATAAGAAAATTTAGCAAGGATACAGGATACAAATTCAATATCAATTGCATGTATATGCAAAATCAATTACATTCATATGTAGTAAAAAAAATAATTGGAAAGTGAAATCTAAAAAGCAATGCCACTTACAAAAGCATCTAAAAACATAAAATACTTTGGAATAAATTTAACAAAAATGTGCAAGACTTCTGCAATGTAAAGTATAAAACATTAGAGAGAAACTAAAAAAGACTTAAAAAATCTAGGGAAATTAAGTCTTGTTCATAGATTACAAGATTCAATATTATAAAGTTCCCAAGTCTATCCAACTGCATATTGCCAAAAATCTTTGCAAGTATGACAAATTAATCCTAAAATTCATTTGGAAATACAAAGGACTTTGAAGAGTCAAACAGTTTTGAAAAAGAACAAAGCTGGATAAATCTTACAACATGAGTTCAAGGTTTACCAGAAAGCTACACTAATCAAGCCAGTGTGGTATGTGTAAAGAATACACAGACAAATCAATGGAAAGAAGATAGATCACAGATAGACACATGTGTACACAATGTTTATTTTCAATTAATTTCTTTTGTTAATTTACAATTAACAAAGCTGCCAAGGCAATTGCATAGTAAATGATATTGTTTTTAAGAAATCCTACTGAAAAGTCTTGGTATCAATATAATACAGTACAAATTGATTCTTTACTCCTACCTCATACAACACACACAAATTTAATCAAGGTAGATCAGATCTAAGCATAAAAACTAAAAATATAAAACTGCTAGAGGAAAATGATGAAAAATATCTTCATATCCTTTGGTGTGGAAAAAGTTTCTTAGGACACAAAAAGCCTTCACTACGAAAGAAAAGATAAGTTGGGCTTCATTCAAATTTAAACCTTCTGTTCGTTGGAATGCTCTATTAAGAAAATGAAAGATAAACCACAGATTGGGGGGAAAAATCACAATACATAAATCTGACAAAAATCTGAAATTCAGAATATATTTTAAAACTCTTATAATTTCACATTTTTAAGTCAGACAAATTAAAAACTAAGCAAAAGATTCAAGCACACATTTATCAAAAGAAGATATATGAATGGCCAAGAAGCACATGAAAATATATTTAACATTGAGATATCACTTCACAGTCTCTAGTTAAAATTAAAAAGACTAATAATGTAAAATGTTGGTGAGGACATGGAGCCATGGAAACTCCCATAGACTTCTGGTGGGAATGCCAAAGGATGCGACCACTTTAGAAAACAGTCATACAACTGCCCTATGACCCAGCAAGTCTTCTCCTAGGCATTTACTCAAAAGATGTAAAACCATGTGTTCACAAAACATACAAAAACTTTCATAGAAGCTTTGTCCATAATAGCCCAAGACTAGTAACATGCCAAAACCTTTTTCAACAGGTAAATAAATTTTAAGAAGTGTGGTAAATTCATGCAATGGATTCAATAATAAAACAAAAACAAAATGAAACAAAACAAAAAAACACATCATAAATGAACCTCAACATCATTAGTGAGTGAAAGAAGCCAGAACAAAAGAGTAAATATTATATGATTTCAGTTACATGAAACTCTAGAACAGGCCAAACTATGTTGATAGAAATCAGATCACCACCTAGGCAGAAAGAGAGTCAAGGGTGGGGTGATTGAGTGTACAGAGGACCTTCCTAGGTGATAAAAATGTTCTTGATTGGGGTGGAGGCTACCCCAGTGTATTCATTTGTCAAAACTTATCTAGGTATGTCATCTTATGTAAATTATACCTCAAAAGTATTTTTTAAAGTGTACCAGTCCATGAGAAGAAAGGCTATTCAGGCAGCAGACTAGCCTTTGCAAAGGCTTGGAAGGGAAAAAATAGGGCTGCAAAGTGGCCTGTAAATTACCTACTGGATGTTTAATAGCCAATTTTAATCCTCTCTAACCTGTTCATGGTTTTTAACTGAATTGCACATTCAACAAGAGGCTGTCATCAGGCTCACTAAAATATATGCATGTACACTGTAGGGTAGTATAAGCGTTTGGAACTTGGACTCTGGAGGCAGGAAGCCTGGATGCAAATCCCAGGAACACCTCTACGTGAAAGCTTGAGCACATATTTAATCCTTAATGCTTCTTTTTTCATATTTCTAAAATGGAGATGATAACAGTACCTCCCTTCCAAGGTATTACGAATATTATGTAAGTTACTACATGCAAAGTATTTGGTGCCCATCATGTAATAAATACTATTACTTGAAAACAAGGTCTCTATCTCTCTTATTCACTACCAGTTCCTGGTACATAGCAGATTCTCAATACACTATATTTACTGGTTGGCATTAAAATGAAAAGGGGTCTGTTTGTTGGATCTAGAAAACAAAGAAGGCGGATGCAGTAACTAGCCATTTCTCTTCATCTGCAGCCCCTGGGCTAGAACAGGATCCATTTACAGCCCTGGCATTTACCCTGCAGAGGGAAGCTTCTTAACACCCCAAACAGCACACTCACCAGAAGCTGGCTTTCTCCTGTGCAGCTACAGTAGAGTCAATTCATCCTAAGACCCATGGAGAAAATAGAGGCATTAATTAATAACTTTAGTCTCAACAACCATATCTGGCTCGTCTATCATCTAATAATATTTGGGAATTAAAACACTTTTGTACATTTCTCATGGACCAAGAAAAAAATTTTATTTATTCATTCAAAACAGCATACTATAAATCAAACATTTAATATGGCTTCTCCTTTTTCTTAGCCAAAGAGAGTTCATCACAAACACTATCCTCTAAGGAAAATCCCCCACATAGAGTCAGCAACCTGCTCCACTTTGCTCTTTTCCCAAGGGCCCATTTTTAAGCCCTCGATAAATATTTTTTGATTGAATTACTGAGAAAAACTTTTAAGAGTGGAGATTTGAAAATGGTTCAAAATGGCTGCACCACAGAGGGTAAGAGGGGAAGTAGAAAGAAATAACCTGTATGATCGTCCTATACAGAGATGGCTCCTGATAATATATTGCTATACTTTGTTTTTCCTATGCATATATTCACATTTCATATAGCTTTATGACCTAATCTTTTTACTGATTATGAACTTCTCGATGATAGGAAAAGTATACTATTCATCTTTGTGTTCTTCTAGCAAATGGCCAGTTGTTGGTATACAATAGATGCCCCTCAAATGGTAACAGCCAACACCCACATGACACCCTTCACACGCCAGGCTCTGTAAGCAACACTTTACATATATTAACTCATTCAACTCCCACAGAAATCACATGAGGTGGGTATTATGTCCCTTTCACACATGAGGAAACTGAGACTCACTGAAGCGAAGTGTAACAACTTGTCCAGGATCACAGAGCTAATAAGCAGTAGAGCTGAAACTGGAATGCTCCTAACCCCTGTGCTATCCTGCCTCTGAGTCTGGTTTTATTGGAACTAGCCTCCTGAACCAGAATCCCCAACAGACTCTAAAAACCACTGACCTAGTCAAACTGCTTATTTTGCAGGAGAAGGAAACTGAGGACCAGAAAGGGGCAGTGTCTTGCCCAAGGCCACACAGCTTGTTATTTCTTCAACCAACATAGATGTCAATTAACAAAGATTTATCGAGAAATGAATATGTGCCTTGTATTGTGCAGACTCTGAAGCAGAGAAAAAGAACTAGTCAGAGCCCAAGACACTAGCCTTCCTCTTGATGTTCCTTCCTCCTCACAGTGCCTCGAAGGAGAAGTGGAGGGGGTATGTCCAAGAGGAAAACCAGAAATAGCAACAGCAGGGCCTTGGAGCAGGTAAAATCGAGGGCAACTTCATAAATCAGCTAAGCCACTTTTACAAGGGGCTGCCTGTGACTTACTAATCTTCGTGCACCCTGGGATGGCTAGCAGGGTGTTTTTACATACGGCGAGCTCCTTAAGCAGAGTAGAATTTTGTATCTGTATAAATGAAAGGGAATTTACAAAATAGAACAAAACAGATGGAATGGAAGGGGGGGATGGTCAAGTTGGGATGGGACAAGAGAGCACAGGAAAGGATCTGATAACCTTGAATTGAATGGAATCAAATCAAATCCCATCCATGGTGAGTAGGCAGGAATCTACGTTCACTATCACTTTCCTCTTAGGGCAAAAATTCTAGGAAGCTGGCAGCCATCCATGGCAAGTGATGCCACATGCCATCTTGGCCTCTCATCCTGACATAATAACCCATTGGATCCACTAGTCTCAATTAGAAAGTTCAAGCCTCTAATATTTCCCAACTAATGTAGAAGAGGGCACTTGAGACCAGGGAAGAGAAATGCTGAGCCTATTAAAATGCTTCACCCATGGAAACACAAACTAGAATCAGAAAGGCATCAGATTTCAGCCTGTGCACACCATGTCCAGAAAAAAGTTCTTGACCACATTCTGAGGACAATCATTATGTACATTAATAAGTTGTTCAACCAATCATAACTCCTCTGTATCCTGAAGAGGGAGAGAAGAAAAAAGTCCGGGATAGAGTCCAGGACCTTGTCCACTTTCATCTTGAGCTAACACTGGGGGCAGCCACTGCCTGTACCTGTGCCAGGATCTTCATAATCCTGAAATCCACGGCTGTGGTTCATCATTACCTCAGCAAGCATTTTTGCCACACTCACTTCAAAGTTGGCAGCACCTTCTTGCCACTACTTTGATGACTGGAGCAACTTTAAGCAGGGAAATCATCTCCATCAACACAGAGGCCGATGGGCAGCCCGCCAGAGCAGAGCATCTGTGTCAAGGCTGCTCCAGACAAAAGATTATTTTGCCTCTGCTGTAATTCCTTGTGGCTGCTGTGTCGGAATGTTGCAGATCCTTTGTAATTCAGAACATGCTCCCTTGGGGCAAAATTGTGTGGCTGACACAAGCTTTGACAGCCACTCTGTTTTCAACCTCTATTATGCTTGGGGTGAGGGTGAGATCACTCCCCAGTTTGATCTTCCTGCCTTACTTTTGGGCCAGCAAACTCTCAAGAAATCCTGTACCTCCCCTGTTTTTCCTAATTTGTCCACCTGCAAATCTCTGGAGCATGGTAGATATGGGAATAAATGATACTTTCCTTCCCTCTGTCCTTCGGATGGCAGCTGAAAATCAGTCCCTGGGGTTTTATAGCATCATATGCTGGAACGCCGTACAATGGAAAAGGATGACTCTGTTAATGGTTTGACTTTAGCTTGGTGATTTGCAGTGGGAATGAGTTGGGGCAGCAGATTTTGAGATTGGGCATGTACTCATATCTGCATGTTGACAATTTGTACTACAGAGGCAATTATACCCAACCCATCAAATTCTATATTGTCATTCAATTATTCTATCAACCTGCTGTTTGACTGCCTTCATGTGACAGGGACTACCCTAATAGCTAGAGAGTGGACATCAAGCCAGAGAGTGGTGCACAAGAGCTGTTCCCCACCTTTAGATCCTTTTATGATTATTGCATTTGCTAGTATTATTGTCTTCCCTCTTCTCTTCTTAGACAAGGGATTATTCTCATGTGAGGCTGACAACAGTGGCCTTCATAACATTGAATGCTACGTTTAGATGAGATACTTCCCTCCAGACTCAGTGAGCCATTTAGAGGATAGTTTTCAGGTCTTGTAGACACTCATAGATAAACCATTTGGAGCGTGACTGGGATCCATCAGAATCAGTCTGAGGAGACCTGATTTACACCTCTCCAGGGCTTTCTCCCCTCAAAGTCACTAACATTTCTCAAGTTATCTCTTCTAGCCCCTCCCTGACATTTGAGTGTAATAGACTGAAAAGCAGCAATATCTTGGAAAACCGAAGTCTTTTTTGTCAAAGTAAATTAGGTCAAGAAAGTGCAAAAAGCAAGAGAATCCTAAAAGTAATGGGAAAATATGAGTACTTTTCAATACTTCCGCCAGTTATCATCAACCCAATGTCCGTCCACCTCCCTCCCACACATAAAACTTTCTTCCAGATGACCAAAAGACTTCAAATTGCTTTTTTAAGTCTCTACTGGCAGCTTTAACTGGGATTTCTAGCTCCTGCTGATGCATTACCAGAGTTTTGAAGTTCCATTTACTTTGGCAAGGCCTACAAAGATAAGTGGAAGATGTCAACAAGTCATTTGGTGCCTTCGAATGTGGCCTGGCCTAAGGTTCCACCTGCTGTTTTACTACTAAACACAACTGGTCTTTGGCAACAGTGAAGCAAAAATTTTGATCCAAACAACCTACCATCTCCCATCAAAGTATTCCCCATGGTATCCCATCCAACTATAGGGAAATTAAAGAAAAATCACTATATGGCCTTTGACAATCCTTCCATCAGAGGTGGGGGATCTTTGTCCCCTCCCCTTGAATCTAGGCAGGTTTGTGACTTACCTATAACTCCAATAGAATGTGGTAGAACAGAGGCTGTAAGACTTTTAAGGCTCAGTCAGCAAAGGTGATACAGTGTCTGCTTTATTCACTGGGATACTCACTTTTGGAGCTCTGAGCCACCATGTAAGAAGTCTACCTCCCTTGAGACTGCCATGCTGTTAGAGAGTCCAGGTCACATGGAGAGGCCACGTGCAGCCATTCTGGTAACAAGCACAGCCAAGGTCCAAGCTGATGGCCAGCATCAACTGCCACACATGGAAGTGAAGGTGCCATCCCATGAGCCCCAACCCAGCCACAAAGTACCCCCTATCCATTAAGGGGCGAGACAAGGCATTCTCACAGTGCCTTGTCTGGAATTCCTGACCAAACAGAATCCACTGGCTTAATTAAAATAGTTATTTCAAGCTTCTAAGTGTTACATTAATTTGTAAACAGCAATAGCAACTGGAACAAATAGTGGGTTATTGTGTTTAAAGTCAAACAGGCCTGCATTTAAATTCCAGCTCTGGCCCTTACATGACGTTAGCAAGCTCCTCAACCTTTCTGAGCCTGTTTCTCATCTCTCATACAGCTTTTGTGAGAAATCGACTCACCTGTCAGGAAACAGTACTCCTCCCATGGGTGTCTGCTGCTTTCTCCCCTGCCACTCCTCCTTTATTCCCAGTTCTGGTGAACCAAATTGCTGTCAGTATAGCTAATGAAACAAATCTATTATCATTCATCTGAAACCTAATTCTTTATACAAACAAAGAGCAGCTGAAGGAACGGCTTGTTCAAATAAGGACTGGAAAAAAAAAAAAGCTTTTTTTTTTTTTTTTTTTTTATCCTGGCCATCTGACAAGAGGGACTTTGGTCAGTGTTGATTTGCATCATTATTCTAATTAAAAGCCAGTCTCCTATGGTCTCTACTAGATTGTAGTGCGTCTCAGATTTCGGTGAACGTATGAATCACCTTGAGATCTTGTTAAAATGCAGAGATCTTGTTAAAGTGGGTCCTGGGTAAAGCCTGAACCCCTTCATTTCTAATGAGTCCCAGGTGATGGTCCACACTGCCACTCCACCAACACGCTGAGCAGCAAGATCCTAAAAGACTCTATGAAACCTAGTACTAATTATTTAATGACTGATGCTACCTTCCTATTCTACAACAATTCATCCTCAACTTCCCCCAGATTAGCGCAGCATGTTTGGTGGCTGCCAGATCCAGGCAAGGGCAGCTCACCTAGCTTCAAGCTGACTACAAAGTCATTTCCATCTTCAGCCTTCTTTTACAAGGGCCCTACAATTGCCTAACCTTTTCTCCCCACCTCCTCGCTGGCCCCCACTCATTTTCTCATGCATTCTTCACAACAACCCGTGAGCAGGGATGATTCTTTTCTTTCACAGTTGAGAGAGGGTGAAGGAGAGACCAAGTGTGGCACCAGAATCCAGAGCTTCTAACTTCAGGCGAGCAGACATCAGTTTACTATGGGGGTGCAACTATACAGTGTCACTGTGCCACACCTGGTCTAAGTGTTAACTGGCCTGTTGTCTGGCAGCTATTTGGGAAAATGAATTTAAATGAGAAAGTACAAGAGATTCATCTCTGCTCTCTTATGTACCCTTAGGTACTGTTGTAGGGGGCAGGGCAGCAGGAAGAAATATATTGAGCATTTACTATGTGCTGAGTGTTCTATATGCTTTTCCTGCATTATACATTGTAATGTTCCTAAGACATTCTAAGGTAGATGCTGTCAACCTTATTCTACAAATAAGGAAACTGAAGCTCAAAAGAGTTAAGTATAATAAATTCACGCAAACTCTCCCAGGCAGGAGTGATGGAGCAGGCTTCAAGGTGGGCATATCTGACTCTAAGTCTATAGTTCCCCCTTAGTACCCCTTGTTCCCGGGCATAATATTTATTGATGTGCTGTGTCAGTCAGTGAACTTGTGCAGATTTGATGGATTGGCTAATTTATTGAGAGACTAGTTGAGAGTACTGGTAGGGGTCAATGTATCATTTGGCCAAGTCAGCCCACGATTTCCCAGCTGACTTCCATGGGTTCAATTCTGCCTATAATTGATGTGACTTCTGCTCTCAGGCAGTTTGTGCAATAGAAGAACTATACTTGGAAGCCTATATTTCACTGATTTTGCTGCTTAGAGCTCTGTTAAGATGGTCTCACTTGTTGAGCTGGGCTGCTAGTGACAGAGATTCTGGGTAAAGGCAGAAGACCTATGGGCATTGTAAGCCTTGGAATGCAAATGAATTTGAAACGTTTTATTCTGAACTGAAATCTCAGTACATTCTCACTGGAGACCAAGACTAGATGTTAACTATGAACTATTAAAAGGAGAAAGAACAACTTTAGCCCGGAATTAAATTGAAAACAAGTCAAGATTTATGTATATCTGATGGCAGCTTGTTGTGGGACCTCTCAATGACAAAGAGAAATAGGGCAGTAGATGGTCTTATTTATACCAAGGTTGTGTGTAGGTCTTTCATTTGATCATTGTCTTGGGTTTCAAGTAACAGACTCAAGCTAGCATACAACAAAGAGGATTGATTATAAGGAATCAGGAGTACTGTATAGAATGCAATGACAGGAAATGCAGATGAGCCACATAAGAACTAGAAAATCTGTGAGCTGCTACTGGCCCCTTTGTCTATCCAGCTATTGTCTTTCCCTGGAGCCACATGTCTTTTGTCTCTGCCAGAAAATTTACTACATTTCTATTCTCTCTCTCTGTGTGTCTCTCTCCTCTCCTCCCCACCTTCTCCCTACCCCATACTTTCTCTGCAAGGCTCTTCCTTCCTGAGACCCCATAACGTCAGTTTGCATGGAGCTCTGTGTTGCCAAGGTGCCAACTCTAGTTGCAACATGACCTTACAGCTCCCCTGCCCATTGCCGTCTGACAACACCTGGATCTCTTGGTTCAAGTTCTGAAGAGAGAATTTGATATTCAGTTCAGGGTCAGTTATGACAGAGTTGAAGTCGCCTCATACAAACATCATTCTATCCTTTCTAGAGTCTGGGGTGGCAAGTGGGGATTGGGGAGGCTCTTCCAAAGAAACGAGCATGAGCTTAGCAGACTTCCAAAATATATCTGCTATGTACCTGAGGGGATGGGAGTAGAAATAGCCAAAACAGAATCTAGCCAAAAACCCCAAAGTATAAACAGAACAGAAAAGATAAGTCCAAAATACTCCTTCAAGTATTTATATTCTGTAGCTTTTCTTCTCTTTTATACAAACTGTCTTGGCATATGCAATAGAGGTTTCACTCCACAACTCTCAGACTCAAACCTGGGTTTGAGTGCCAGCTGTATGTCATTGGCCTTCATTTCTTTATCATTAAAAAGAAGATCAATAAAATCCATATAATGATGATAGTCTTTCTTCCTGCTCACTAGAATTGCAAGGGTCTACTATGTGCCAGGCTTTGTACTCAGCTCAGGAGACTTGACCTATACCCAGAGAAGCTAGCACAATTGCGGAGAATACAGGCCAGTTAAGTAAGTATTCTGCTGCAGAGTTTTTCAAAGTATAGTCAGGTGACTCCCCATAGCATATGATGGAGCAATGGGACTCCAACATATGGGTACCTAGGAATCTCCTGGGTTCCTACTTAAAATGCAGATTTCTTGGTCTCACCCTAGATATACTGGGTCAGAAGCCCTGGGGTTAGAGCCCAGGAATGTGTATTTTACACAATTCCCCAGGTAATCCTACAAGCGCAATGTGTAAGAACCACTGCTTTATCTCATGAGAAATGTCACAGATGAAGCCATGCCGTAGCCACAGAGAAGAGTGGCTGAACCCCGTATACAGGAGTTCAGGAAGCTTCCCCAAGGAGTGACAATTGACTTGAGTGTCAAATGTGTTTACCAAGAAAAGAACGGGGATAAGAGAACTCCAGGCAGAAGGAAAAGCAAAAGCCCAGAAGCATGAAAATCATGGCAGGTTTGAGGGAAGAGAGAATAGACCATCTAATTAGAATATAGAACATTTCTAGAAAGAATGGCAAGACATGAGACTGGAGCCAAACCAGGAAGGGCCAAGTATGCAAGGTTGGAAAGAATAAAATATTCGAGAGGTCCTTTAAGACAGTTTAGTTTCTGACTTTTTTTTTCTTTAATACCTTTTTTTTCTGGAATTCACTTTCCCTGCTACTGCCCTGACCCACAAAAGGCCTCCAGAATCTCAAAGTCACTGCTCATCTAACAAAATTGTTAAAACAAAATAGAGACAGAGGGCCTGGAGCTGGTTATATCAAATGCCACTTATGAGAAGGAGAATTGAAAAGCATCCCGGGATCTGTCAGCTCCCAGAGCCATCTTCCACAGAGAGGGAGCGGGGCCAAGGAAGAAGCTCTTCTACCATCTCTAGAAAGAAACAGACAGAGGATTGCCTTAGCCAGAGTCATTCCTGTGCTAGCCGAGGTCCAAAAGCCGTTTGTTTCCCTGCCAGACAGAAGAGGCTGGGAGTCTCCAACAACCTTCCCCAGCCAGGAATCTCAACTGACCTTACGCCAAACTTCCCTCTGCCTACTTTCCTCTAGGGACCTGGCATTGCCATGTCTCAAGTCTGCCAAATAGTCACGTGCAGAGTTAGGTTAAGAGCAAAAACCCACACCCAGAAATGTTCGTTCTTTCTTTCCTTTTATTTCCTTTAATATCAACAGGGACAATTTGCTTTTAAAATAGTCACCTGAGGTGTGATTGATAGGAAATCGCTACTTGTCATTTCCGGCTCCATGGGAAATGTCATTCAGTCAAACTTAACTAAGCCTTTTATTTCCCATATTTGCTCCCTCATGAATTGGAGCCTGTCAGCCGCCCATTTGAGAAACAGCAGAGAGCCCAAGTGTCCTGCGGTATTTTCCATAGCGCAAGTCCTCCAGCCTCGCAGATTACATTTCCAGGCCTCTTTGTTCCCTTTCCATTAAAAGGTATCCCTCCCAGAGCTGCATGTCCGACCCTATTTAGGAACCATTTAGAACAAAGTGTAAGTGCTTAATTTTCTGCTTTTCCTTCTCCACACCTCCTCTATGCACCTCCTCCGCCCAGGCTTCCTGATAGAAACAAGTAATTTTCTGAGGTTCCCATATTTTCTCTCATACACTTAAAGGATGTTTCAGAAACCGGCTTTTAGGGCCGGCAGACACAGGTCCCCACCGACAGCCTGAAGATGCACATGTTCTAGGGCAGGGTTGAGCCTCCCAGGGCTCACATGCAAGACCAGGGGCTTTGGAATCATGACCAAGATTTAAATTCTAGCTCTCCCAGACACTAGTTGTTTCACCTGGATTAGTCTGTTTTCCTAACGAAACCTCAATTTTCTCACCTGTCGTATTGAAAGGATACTAACATCCGACCAGTTGTTAGTGTGAGAAGTAAATAAAGTAATAGTGGCAGACATTGTTGGTTGTCATTCTCAAATTTATTATCCTGTGGCACCTTCTACCTTAGAGGCTGGAAGAACTTAATACTTTCCTGGTGCCCCTTTCGGCAAGGAGCAGCCAGGTAAGAGTTCTAGGCAGGGTTATATAAGCAGAAGTCTGAAAGGAGTTGCTGGAAGTCTTTCTGCTTTCCCAACAAAAGGGAATGGTGAGGCTGACTCTTTCCCCTACTTTTGTCTTCCTGCTTTGAGCAAAAACAGTGGTATCTGGAGCTGCAGAGCCATCGTGTGACCAAGAGACTCCCAGAGTTACCTGGCCCGATGCCATCAAGATGCTGAAGCCATGGAATTCCAGGTTTTTCATTATGTGGAGAAAAAAAGAGTCTATGCCTTTAAGCCACTGCAAGTTCAATTTTCTGTTTCTTGCTACCAAATTCATTCCTAACTGATACACGTAAGCGATGTATATAACGCAGCTACAGGAGTTGCTAGTATTTCATAAATGTTAGTTCTATCCTCGCCTCATGCTCCATGTGTCTTCTTCTCAAATATATCAAATCCTAATTTATACCATTGAATTATTTGTATTCAGAGTAGGATCTGGGCCTAGGACATCAGTCCAGACTGGCTTTTGAGGCCTCTGTAAAGTTTCTTCCCCTTCAATCACATGCATACTGAGAGACCCCCGGTTAAGGAGAGTCGAGCCAGCCGGTCATGCTCCCCACGAGTGCTGAGTGTCCTGCCCGCGACCACTCTTCTCTCCATTTCCTGCCTTCTCTCGTTCTCTTCCCGCTCCCTTCTTTCAGCCTACCTGAATCTTCTCCACCCTCCATGTCTAGGCGCAGCCCCATCCAGCCACGGCCAGGGCAGGGGAGAGGGTTGTGTGGTACAAACATGAGGCCCAATTTGGCAATGGCAATGGGCAGATGGGAAAGCGAGGCGAGTCCAGGCAGCCCTTGGAAAGGAGGGACATGGACTTTCTATCGTCAATAGTAAGAAACAAAGCTCCACAGGGCAGATGCAGAGCAGCCCCCAGGGCTCACTTTGGCTCTGGGTAGTCAGGACAACAAACAAGCTGGAGGACCAGGTCACGCAGGGGGTTCCAGGGGGATAGAAGAGGCAGCCAGAGATGACAGAAAGCAGAGGCAGGAAGCACAGTATGGACAGTAGCCCCAGAAACTCCACAAGGTCCCTGGCCAAAAGAAGAGGAATTGGCCCAAATTTTGGAAGACTTTATCCCCACCCGCCACTCCTTGGCGTGGGTGGAGGGTGACCCGGCAAGCAATGAAGGGTGAGAGGACATTCCACAGCAGCCCTCGGGTAGGATTCCTGGGGAGCGTCAGCAGCAGCTATTCCGACCTGGCCGTGCTCTTCTTGGGTAAATTGTGACACCTGCTGGCCCATGGTGGAGAAAACCCAGGCTTCACTTCAGTAACGTGTTTCCTGGTGCTATTGGCAAATGGCTCCCAGATGGATGCGGTTCTTGGCTACTGAGGTATTGTGCATCTTTGAGTTCCTGTGGCCATGCCCAGATTCAGTTTCCTGTGACCACAGTTGTCTGGAAGGACAATGGAAGTCACCAGAAGGCAGGCCACTGTGACGGGAAGTGTCAGAGAGTGGACTGGGCACAAAGATTTGACTTCAGGTTCTGTCTCTGCCTCTTTGTGGCCAGGAGACATTAAATAAATCACTTCTGTTTTGTTGTCATTATTGTTGGTTTTCTTTTCAAAGGAGGACATTTTCCCATTCTTCCTACCTTATAGTTTTCTGTGTAAGGAGTCAAATGAGACAGGCTAACTGAAGCAACAAATGTAGTTATGGATTTTTCAACAATTATTTAAGCAACTACCATGTGCTAAGTACCAGACTTTTGGAGCTACACAGATACATACCCGTACATACATATACACACATACATGCATAGTAGTGGTAATAAATACAAAAGTGAGTAATAAACCACCATTCCCATCTAGGAGGAGACACACATGTAAACCGAAAAATCCTGTTCTCTTTGCCTGAAACTATCCTCCTCCCATAACTCATCCCTCAAGTCTCAGCCCTCATGTCACCTCCTTTGGGAAGCCCTCCTTCTCTCACCCTAGTCTAGCCAGGCCCTTTGTGACACTCTCAGAGCATGTCCTACCATTCCTCATAAGCACAGGGCAGTAAGTGACAGAAGGGTTCAAATCCCAGCACCTCTCACAGACTGTGGGACCCTGGGCAAGTTACCAGGCATTGCCAAACTACAGCATCCTCTCCTGTGAAGTGGGGATGATAACACCCACTTCCTAGGGTTTTCATAAGGATGAAATAAAATGGCATGCATAGAGCACGTAGAAGAGCGCCTGACAAAAAGTAAACTCTCAAGAAATGTTAGTTTTACTATTATTGTGAAATGTTTAATGTCCATTCCTTCTCCCGGACTATTAACTTCCAGAAGGCAGAGGCCCTACTCATTTTGTTCAAGGCAAATCCCCTGTGCCTAGCACAGTACCTCAAAACCTAAATTTTTTCCTTTCTAAAATGCGAATAATCATAGTAACTGCTCCACAGGTGTGTTGTAAAGATTAAAGGCAATAATGTCTCCGGTCAACAGTAAGGCAATTAGCATATGATCAAGCACATAGGTAAGTGTTCAACAGATATCATTAATAATATAAACGAAGTAAGTACAGTGTTTAGAAGTAATGTAGAAAAGGTGGTAATTAATCTTACCTGGGAACAGGGAAGGCCTTGGCTAGAGGGGTGCCTGAGCAGGGTTTTAAAGGATGAAAACAGACTTTATCAACCAACACACCTGTCAGTCCCCACAAAGTGGAAAGCTCCATGCTCAGTTGTTGTATATACAGATAAATATAACTTGGTCCCTGCTCTCCAGGTGCCTACACTCTTATAAAGGAGAATCTCTCTTCCTACAGTGCAGGGTCCTTTAGGTGCACAGAAGAGAGCCTAACCCGAAATGCCAGGTTGGAGGAGGCAACGTGGAGTGGGGAGGGGAAGACAATGAGGAGTCAGCCGGGCTGTGAAACCAGAGGACATTTCGGGCAGAAGGAAAAGCAGACAAGAGTAGGAAACCCGGGGAACCATGAAGTGTTCTGCTTAGTTCAGGCTTGGGGTGCATGAGCAGGCTTGCAGAGAACGGAGCTGGTGGAGAGAGGTCAGGAGCCAGATAATGAAGAGCCTCTCAAACCTTGGGAAGAAATTTGGATTTTATTTAATAGGCTATCTGAGTAGCTGAAAATTTTCAAAAAGGTGAGGAGGGATAATATCGCATTTGCATTTTAGAGAAGCCATTCTAAAAGGACAGTCAGACAGCAGCTGGAAGATTAGTCTAGAGGATTTGAGAGAGTTCAGACAGGCAATGGCAGACATGTTGAGAGAGAGGCATGAGTGAAACCAAAATATATTTAGGAAATACAGTCAGCAGGACTTAGGGACTAATTTGATGTGGGAAGCAAAAAAGAGCAACGATCTAGAGTTTGGTTTGGGTGACCAGGCAGGTTATGGAGCCATTCACTGATTCAAAGGTAACAGGAACAGCAAGTTTGCAAAGGAAAAGGGTCAGCATAGTTTTGTACACATTTTTTTTTCGGGATTTCTATGGAAACTCCATCAATCCTGTTCCATGATATTACATAACGCATCACTTCTTCCTGCACAGGGCACCCGCAGGTGTATACGGTCATCCCAAATCTTTGTCTTTCCATTTCTAGAAACTCACATATTGATCCAGCATTGCCATTGGTTCCCTCCAGCTTCCCTAGGACTTTGTCACATCGTCAAGCTACCTACCTTCCCTGGCTTTCCCCTGGCCCACTAACCCCTCCACAGGGGTGACTCAGACTATTAGGTAACCACGGCTCCAGCCAGCAGTTTCATGCATAGAGCTGGAGCTCAGGGAGGAGATCTGAGCCAGAAGTACACATTCGAGAGCGATCAGCATAGAGTTTGCATAACCGCAGCGTTGACAGCAGATGAACTCACGCAGGGAGGCTGTGGGGGTAAGAAGATTTAGACACACACGGAAGCCTAAGGAACAAGAACTGTTAAGAGAAGAGCATGGCAGAGGGAGAAGATCTGGGAAAGGTGAATGAGGAGTGGCCAGAGACATAGGGACAAAGTCACGAGAAACTCAGGGGAGGAGGGCATTGAATGGCAGTGGTCAGGGACACCAAGTGCCACAGAAAAATCAGGACTGAAATGTAAATGTGGGCGTCTGGGTGCCTGGGTGGTTTCAGGGACTTGTGGGAGCAGTTGAAGAGGAAGTGAGGAAGTGAAGATGATATTTTCCAAAAATTTTGTGTGTGAGAGAGATGGGGCAGTAGCTACCAGTGGAAAGAAAGTGTTTGGGGTTTTTTTTCCTTGAACATTTGTACATGAAGTGAAGCAGCACGAAGTGCTATATCACAGCATGCAAGAGCTCAAGTCCCAGACCCAGACTCTGAGTGCAAGTCCCAGGTCCACGCAGAAGCTGCGTGACCTCGCGTATGTTCCCTGCCTTCTCGTGACCCCATTCTGCTCACCTGTACGGTGGAGATAACAGCAATACCAACCGTATGGCGTTGTTGTGACCACTAAGTAAATTATGAGAGTCACACTCAATAAGTACTGGCTGCTCCTGTTGATATTCCTATTCAATAAAAGGAAAACACCACTCAAAGGAAGTTACTGAAGACACAAAAAAGATAAGGAATCAGTGATAGAGCAAAGTTCCTGAGGAAGCCCAAGGAGACAGAGCAGAGCACTGAGGGAGAGAGCCTGGCCTTGGACAGGAGGGACCCCCCACCTGGCTTCCACTGAGACAAAGTTGGAGGAAAGCACTAAGGGGCTTCAGGTTCAGACATATTTGTCCTAGAGAACCAGGGTATAGGAAGTAAGAGAGACTTTATTTTTCCCTGCAAAGTAGGAAACAAGGTCATCTAAGAAGGAAGAAGGAAGTGGTGAGATGGGGTGAGGGTTAGTGCCAGAAGAGTGGGCAAGGGATGACATTGCTGCTATGGAGAGGGGACACAACACATCCATTGAGGAGTGGCTCTGGGGGGAGGGTCTGAGAGCCCCAGACCACGAACACATGCATTTCCTGGGTGCTCTCACCACCCTGTGAAGCAGTGGTGATGGCTGTTGTTTGTTCTGTTCCATGGTTGCGACTTTGCTGAGAGGCTGTGACAGGAAGTTAAAGGGACAAGACACTGAGACTGGTGACGTGGTGGACCAGGAAGTCCAGACTGGAAGGGGGAACATAGAGATAGCAGAGGAAATAAACAGAGATATCAGAGGAACTGGGGTCTCAATGAGTAGTCACATTGAAATAAAAGAATGACAGATGGGAGAAAATGAGCTGGTGGCCAGAGGAATCAAAAATATTAATAGTGTATGTAACGATTAATTTTATGTGATAACTTGACTGGTCCACTAGATGTCCAGATAGCAGGCGAAGCATTATTTCTGCATGTGTCTATGAGGGTGTTTCCAGATGGGAGTAGCATTTGAATTGGTGGGCTCAGTAAAGTAGGTTTCCTCTCTAGTGTAGATGGGCATCAGTCAATCCACTGATGGCCTGAATAGAACAAAAGGCAGAAGCAGGAGAGATTCTTCCCTTTTTTCTGCCTTGCTGTTTGAGCTGGAACATTTCATCTCATCTTCTCCTGCCCTCAGACTGGATTTATACCATCAGTTCCCCTGGTTCTCAGGCTTTCAGAATCAGACTGAATTACAACACTGGCTTCACTGAGAGTCCCCAACTTGCAGATTGTGGGACTTCTCAGCCTCCACAATCACATGAGCCAATTCCTCATTTTAAACACACACACACACACACACACACACACACACACACACACACACACACACACTGTGACTAATACAGTGAGGTAGATTAGAGAGGGCCACAAGTTCTTTGGTATTTGCTGTCTAACTCTCTTACCTTGTCTAAAATGACTTGTGGCTGTTTCTCTTGAGACCTCAAACAGGGCTGGCTTCTTCATCTCGAATGCTTTTCATTGACATTGACAAGTGGAGTCTAATATCCCTACACTTGAATCTGGCTGTGCAGAGTGATTAGCCTGACCAATAAAATGGGGCATAAGTGACAATTTGGGGCTACATAGGCAGGTCGTGAGAAAGACTTATAACTTCCACCCAGACCTCTTAAAGCACTTAGTCTTCAAGCTCTGAGCAGCTTTATAAGAAGTCCAGCTATTCTGAGGTCACCGATGCTGGGGAGATCACGTGGAAAGGCCATAAGGGAGAGATCCTGGGGTACAAGAAGAGAGAGATACCCAGCCAGCACCCCCTGTTCTAGGCACAGTTACTTGAACAATCCCAGCTGAGGTGCCAGGTATCATGGAGCAGAGACAAGTTGTCCATGCTGAGTCCTGATAAAAACTTGTAGATTCGTGACCAAAACAAATGATTGTTGTTTGGGGTGGTTTATTATGCAGCACTAAATAACCAGAACAATTGGAGGTAAGCTTTCAGAGGTGGCTCAGTCTAAGCTTAAAAGGCAGGGAATGGCCACGATTATATGGGTGGCTGAAGAAGATGAATATGAAACTCACTGGTGTCAAAAGTGCCATGTGGGGAAAAAGGAGCCCTCACTCAGGATGCAGAGGAAATCACACCAGAGAGATGCAATAGAGAGAAACTTGTCAGAATGTGCAAACCCCTTAAAAGAATAGTTTTATTCTCAGGTACCATAGAAATACCTATTTTTATTTGAACACAATAGGTATCTAACTGTGCAAACTGGTCCAAGGAATATATTCAGTAACTATATACAGTGTGTGATGTTGCCCTAGGTGATCACTCTACAAACTTGAAATGATAAATTGCATTTCTTTAAAATGGTATTCTTAAATATAGATGTCCTATTACTCAACTGATCCACCACCTCCCCCTCAACTCCCATGTATTGCCGCATATAGTACTGTTTCTCTCTCTTGTGATGAAAAACACTCAACAAGTTTGTTGAATGAGCATCTGCTATGTGCCAGGCTCTGTGTTCAGTGCTGGTCTTAGAGCAGTGTTAGTCCAGTAATGGCCATCTTTTGGGATCGTAATGAAGATGTTTATCAAGTACTTAATATAGCCCAGGCCCTGTACGATGCACTTTACAAGCCTTATCTCATTTAAACAACAACAATAAGTAGGTACCATTTCAGTTGAGGTTCAGTGAGAGACCACTGCAAATATAGAAAGTGATTTGTCACAAAGATTTGATCTTATGCAATTGTGGAAGCTGATTGGCATCACACCTGATGCTGGAGTGTGACGTCCTCAGAGAAGGGAGGCAGGAAGGGAAGACAGATGTAAAATGGAGGAGAGCGAGACTAAAGCTGGAGCTCATGGGGATGGTCAGGGTTTTTTTTTTTGTTTGTTTGTTTGTTTGTTTTCTGGTCTTGGTGGTAAGTGTCCTGCAGAAGCAAGGACCCTTCCTCCTGCAGCTAAACAGATCCACCTGGCGCAAGAGTGAGCAGCATAAGGAAGACCCAGAGGAGAGGAGCGGTGTTGCAGCCCTAGTCCCTACTTTCTGCCACCCAGGTGAACCAACAGGTGTGTGGACTACAAAGCTGCTGCTGCTCTTGGGGCCCCACCCACTCTAACCAGAAGTGGACAAGAAAGAGAATTCTGGGAAATGTAGTTCTGTCTTGCCAAGTCGACCAACTACAAGTGGCCACAGATACTACTCAAACAGCAATAATGATACATACTATCATCCCCCCAGCTTTAACAAAGGCAGAAACCGAACCTCTGATCAGATAGACTCCAATCTGTTGCCAAAGCCTGTGCTCTGAGCCGTCACATGGCAGCATTCTTTGCCTCTACTGTAGGAAATGTCATAAGGGTGGGCAAACAATAAATCACCTGGATCTTTATAGCCCTCAGTGTGGCCTATGCATGACCAATGTCATCTGTCGTCTGTCAGACCTAGGGTCCATGAGCTTTCAGAGTCCTACAAAAGTCTGACAATGAAAATATGTTGGCCCAAAAATACAAAAACTTAAATCAAAATTAATACGTACTTAATTATATATCTACAAATCTTTGATTCAACTACAACTTACTATGTGAAATTTTAAATAAAGTTTATATCATGTAAGATTTACATGGATATAATGTAAAATGACAGCTCCAAAACTAACAGAACCTAGGGCCTACCAATTTTCTTCTGGGCAGAGGAAAATTTGGGACGGCATGATGTTGCTAAAACCTATTTCAGAGACTGCATCTGGGGCAAGACACTGCAGTCTCTTCTTCCGCGGTGTAGAACTGCAGGTGTGGGGAGTAAAGGAAAAGCACTACCTGATATTCTCTAGGGATATATATAAAATGAATTGAAAATGGACAGCCTTAGTCCTGGCACACTGCCCACCTTGCTGATGTGTCAGGAACATTTTAAAGATATCCCTGCAGGTGGTGAATGAGAAAAGAAACCAGAAATACACAGATTAAATTTAGCAACAGATTGAATCGCATTCACCAAGATGTTTGCCTCTCTGCCTGGTCTCTTCTTCCTCCCAGCTGAGGCTGCAGGACACCTAATCACAGAAGGCAGCCTTCTAGCGAATTCAATTAGCCAGAGAGTGCCTTGCGTGAGCTAATGGATAAGAGAAATGGAAACAGACATAACTTCCCCACAGAAATGGCCGCGGGCAGTGTGAGAAGGATTCAGCTCCAGGCCAGACAACACTGATCCTTCTCTGGGGGCCAGATATTCCCACAAGTGCAGCAGCTCCACATCCCAGGTTGAGGGGAGATGCTCTGAGACAGAACCAGACTCTTTGGTTGGGTTCCCACCTCTGTAGAACTTCAGTTTCATAAGAATTTATAAGCACTAGTATCCTGATCTTTGTGGGCATACGACATTTGCTCTGAGTATTTGAAATATTCTCAAATGGTGACAATGGGTAGCTGTCACAGACTAAGCATTTGCCATGTGTCGGGCATTGTGCTAAAACAGGCTATCTGCCTTTACAACATTTGCTCCTAAGCATTGCTATAAACTGGCCTTGTGTGACCTAGGACTGTTACCCCACTACCCACCAATACCACCTACTAGGTGTTCATTGCTTCCCAAGCACAATGGCACCCCACTGGCATGTAAACTTCTGCATCAAGAAGGAACTGGGTACTTCCTCCTCCTCCCCTCCAGACGTCCACATTCCAAGGCATAATGACATATGCCTACCTGGCCTGCCTCCCAGGTGTACCTGTCGAACTCTTACCTTGTCTAAAATAACCTGTGTCTCTTTCTCTTGAGACCTCAAACAGGGCTTACTTGTTCATCTCAAATTGAATTTAATTGAAACACATATTGAGCGGTAGTATTGATTAACAGTGTGATCTTTGGAGCTGTATAGTCTTAGTTTGGATCCTTGCCTTATCAGTGATGGTACTGTATGCATGCAGATACTTAAAATCCCTGTTACCCTCAGTTTTCTCATCTTTAAAATCACTATAATAATAGTGCCTCCCTCATAGGATGTTGTGTGGAATAACATATGGAAAATGCTCAGGAAAATGTGTCACATAGTCAACACTCAATAAATATTAGCAATTTGACTTATAACTAGGTCCCAGTAAATGTACTGTGCAATGAATAAGACATCATCCCCAACCCTCAATAGCTTACAGTTCAATAGAGGAAGCCAATATGAAAAAACATAACAATATGTGAGAGGATGAGTACCAGGATAGAAGTCTCCATATATGGGATTCACAAGCTGCTTTCTACTCCCTCAGGACCATGGTTCAGCACAGGAAGGGCACAACTGAGCCTGCCATAGTGGAGGAAATGGGAGACCACCAGTGTCCCATTTCCCATTTCCCAACCAGCCCAGTGATGGCCTTAGAGACTCTGATGACATGATATAGGAGATTATAGTCCATTGCGTCTTTCAGCAAATATTTGTTAAACACAAATGTACGAGACCCTGTTGCAGGCAACACATAGTGCTTGAAATCTAGCCAGATGGCAACATTGCACAAAAAATTGTAAGTGTGCCGAGCACAGAAAGTGGAGATGTTGGTGCCAAGAAGTTGAAAACTTCTGAAGCACATGAGACCAAGGTGGAGTGGGAGCTAGTTCAGAGAAGCATGATAGTCAAAAAGAGGCCTTATTCAATATTATAATCCATACTGTCCTATAAATGAAAATGTATAAGTAGAAGCAGAATCCCTTAAGAAACAGACTGAGGATAGAATTCTAGCTCATTGTTAAGTTTGGAAAAACTATTTTAGAACTAAAACCAACAGTTAAAATCCTAAAAAATACTATTTTAATTTATAGCCTTTAATATAGATAAAGAAAATAGTAGACAGTTATAATCATAAGAATTCAGCTAGGCCGGGCATGCCGGTGGCTCACGCCTATAATCCTAGAATTTTGGGAGGCCGAGGCAAGAGGATTGCTTAAGCTCAGGAGTTCGAAACTAGCCTGAACAAGAGTGAGACCCCGTCTCTACCAAAATTAGAAAAAAATAAGCCAGGCATTGTGGCACACACCTATAATCCCAGCTACTCAGGAGGCTGAGGCAGGAGAATCACTGAGCCCAGGAGTTTGAGGTTGCTGCGAGGTTCCAAAAAAACAAAATTCATCTATAAACACAGTTGGGTATAATTTGAATCATTAACAAGAATATAAAACATACATGTAGGCAGATATACATGCTATGTCTTGGATCTCATCCTCTCTGCCCCTAGAATTTCTCCCATGGTTGGCAGCAAACACTCCTATGAATTATGAAATCAGGCCATTATATTAATATATTCACTCTGTATATAATGAATCAGTAAACTAAATCTGCCAGCTTGCTTTTCCTCCTAGACTGAACCCTTCTGTCCTGAGCAGGCCGCTGCAATTTAAATTTCAGTCATTTCCTTCTGGCTATCTTTGCTGTCTCTTAAGAAATGCTGTCTGGGGCAGTCACGTCCTCCCTCGCAGTCTGTGAGATTAATGGACCTGTCACAGGACGGGTCAGAGGCAGCCTGCTGAGGAGGCTCTTCACAGTCCAGTCCCTGAGTTACTTGGAAAGGGAGTGAGGAAGAGTTTAAATATAAAAATCTACAAATAATTTTAAGTTAGACAAAATTGGGAGCTGAATATACAAAGACATTCCCACCCTTGGTTCTGTGAGGACAGGGTGACAAGGTGCCCAGGAAAAGGACAGCACCCCCTGGCCACACAGGCTGGTGTTTAGGAAGATCAGGGCCACAGGCAGGTACCAGGGCCACATGTCAACAGAGGCAGTCGAGGCAGCAAGGGTTTGGGACTCAAACAGACCTGAATTTGGAGCCCAGTTTTGCCACTTAGCTGGGCATCCTTGGACAGGTCGTTTAGCCTCTCTGCCTGGAGGTTACATTTGAGAAGAAAAGGACAATAGCTGCCTCATAGGGTGGTAGCGAGGATCAGAAAGCATTCATTCAAGTCAGTGAATCCGGAAGCAAAAAGCCCAATTCAAACTATTTTAAGCAAAAAGAAAAAAAAGGAAAAAAAAAGAAATGTATAGATCACCTAACAAGGAAGCCCAAGGGAAAAATGGGCCTCAGGGACTCAGATGTTGTCAAGGCTCTGTTTTTTCCCATGTGTTGGCCACATTCTGGCCTGTGCACGTGGCTGTCCTCCCTGCAGCACTGAGAGGAGATGAGGAGAAACGGCCACATGCTAGTAATCTCCTAGCAGAGCGGGAGACTCTCGCCCAGCCTCTGCATATGAGATTCCAGAGATGACTCTGTCCCAGCTTGGGGCCCCTGTGCTCACTCTGGTCACAGCCACTGCAGCCAGGGGTGTGGGGAACTAGGATGAGCTGGCCAAGCCTCCACGACACCCTGAAGGTAGGGGGTGGGAGTCCTCAATTCCTGTCAGGACAATCCATGAGGTACTTTAATCTCTCATCTTTCTTCAATTGAAAAGGGGAAGGAGCATTACACTGAGACAAGAAAGCAATACTGAGAAACAATATCCCCTTTGATACTTGAAACTGCTCAATAAATGTGAAGACATTAATCTGAATGTCAGGATTTATACTGTCAAATACCATCCAATAACCAAACAGATCAGGTAGATGTCTCTTATCTTGGGCTATTCTTTTATGCACATGTTTATTACTTCATTTATTCATTATTTAATAAGCACTTTCTATCTGCCAGACACTATGCTAAGCACTTCATGTGCCTTATATCATTTGGTTTTAGCAATAATCTCATAAGATACTGTCATTAACCCCTTTGCATCGGTAGCAAACTGAGGCTCAGAGAGGTTAGTAGTTTGCCTAATATTTCACAGAAGTGGACTTGAACACAATCCAAGTCAAACTCCATGCTCTCAACCTCTGGGCTACCACTTGGTAAAGCACAGGGAAAAGCGATGCATTTTGTCCAGGGGAAGTCTTCACAGTTGGAGAGGTGACATCTGAATTCAGTCTCAAAGGATAAGTCCGAATTTTCCCAGCAGGAAATACGGGAAAGGGCATTTGAGGCAGAGGAAAGATGATATACAGAGACACAATATGTGCAGCAAATGCTGTTGTTCGATGTCTCAAGTCAAAGTTCAGTGAATCCTGCTAGCTTGAACTACTACAGGAGCCAGTCTGAATTCACAAAAGATCTGAACCATGTTCATTCATAAACAAAAATATATGCAGTTTTATTGAGCTTAGTATGCTTACAAACACTAAATTTCTTAAAAGAAAAAAACTGTTGAGTCTTTGTTAGAGCAAACTATTTTGACCACATGGATGGACATCAGGGAATGGACCCCAAGCATTCCTGAGCCATCTTAGTAGGCATTACACAACCTCTTCCTCTTTAAATTCTCCCAACCACCTTTCCTAGCCTAATTATTAGAGGGTTGCTGTTAATACATCTGTTAACCTGCTAATGAAGATCTACGTCAGTAAGATATCACCCATTTCAGATAATATAAATAAAGTTTTAATTGGATTAAACATTTTTAAATCAAAAGTGACATTTATTGCCTTTGAAAAATGGGAAGTAGAATAGAAAGTACAACTGAATTTCCTCTTTACCATGATAAATTGTTCCTCCCCCATAGCTCAGTAAATGGGGCTACCACTGATCCAGTTGATCAAGTAGGAAAATGAGGCAATGTCATACTCCTCACATCCCTCATTCCCGCCACTCCTCTCCATGCAATCCCCAAGTTCTATGACTGCTGCCACCTTCGCACCCTTGACCTTACTCCTTCTCACCATTCTTTGTCACTTTATCAGCTCAGGACCCATCACCTCTCTCCTCCCTGCCTCTGGTCTTGCTGCCCTCCTCCCCATCCTCTGATGTGAGCTTCTTCATACCCAGTCTGCCAAGTATCTCCCATCACTGGCAAGAGTGCTTGGTCCAAGCAAGGCCAACCAGAGCCCTTGCCCAGAATGATGACACAGATGCTGAAGAATGAAACTCCATCTCACATATTCTGCCCCATGGGAAAGGCAGCCTGCATTAGGAGAGGCTGAGGCTGACATTCGAAGAGAAGGGGAGATAAGCAGAGATGAGCACTGGAGGGTCCTGGCAATGTCAGTTCTTTGGTTTTCAGCTCTGAGCAGATTCCTTACAACTACCCCTGTGTCTTCATCAACTACCGAAGCCAGTGAATGAATGACTTATACTTTTGTGCTTAAAAACAAAACAAACCAAAAAACAGTGCTGTGTCCATCCCTGGATCTTCAGCAACTCCCCACCACCTTGAAGGTGAAATCCAGGCTCGTGAACCTGGCTCACGCAGCGCACCTCTGCCTCCCGTCCCTGCCGCATCTCCCCACACTCCCTAACTACACTCAGGGTCCAAAGCTGTGCTCATACTGAGCTGTGTTTGGTTGTGGATGATATTGTTATTGTGATTGTTATTACTGTCCACAATATGCATTGTTGCCATATTCTCCTTTGTGCTAGACCCTTCTGCTGCACACAACCAGCCTTTGATCTGCTCGGCTAAATTCTATTGATTCCACTTCCCTGTGCAAACTTAGCTTCTAAACACAACTCCGCTATCACAAAACAAACACACTGTTTTATAAATCTGTTTACTTTTCTGCCTTCTCCTACTCGACGAGAGCAGGGAAGTACTGTCTTTCCTTTCCATAACTAACACAGCACCTGGAACACACAGCAGACAGGCAGGAATGTTTGCTGAATGAATAATTGAATGAACACTCTGAGACTTAAGTTTGAATATCTTAGAAATTAAATTCTACAGCCTTGTTTTAGAAAAAATCTCATAACTTGTGCAAAGCAGGAGTCTTACCCCTAATATTATTGAAGAATGTGCTATATATATATATATATATATATATATATATATATTCAACTCAGAGTTAAATTTTCTTGTTTGAGCTGATTCTCTTAAAGTGGTTAATATTAGCTTTTAATTACATCCTGCCATCCAAATAGTACTTTAATAAATGCAAGGAAAGAAACCCCTCTGTATATCAAGAGAGGTAAAATCAATTCAATAATTCTATTCAATTTAGCATTTTTCTGCTCTAATAGTCAAGTTGCTAAAGGAGATGTCATTTCCATAAGCTTGTCGACCGGAGAATGCTGAGCAGTTACTTGGATACCATTTAAGGGCTTCCTGTTCCAAGTGGGTGGGAGGTTGCAATGATCCCAAAGGCAAGCTGGTTGCCTGCCACCTTCCCAGAGGTTCTCTGCATTCTGATTCCCTTTCCCAAAAGCAGTAGAATAGGTGTTGGGAGCTTTTTCATCCTGTCTCCTCTCACACCCAGGTACCACACACCCACCTCCTCACCTCCAATTTAAATGGTATCCTCCTTCCAAATCTCTTGCCACAAGTGACCTCTTCTATAAAGCGTACCAAGATTTACCTGACATTAATCTGAATTTATCAAAACATCTTCACTGTGGCACCGTAAAGCATGACTTTCAGAGTATTTCCAGCTTGAACCTCAGTGAAATGAATGGGCCCTCTTGTTTCGGCTCCCTGAACTGCAGGAGAAAGAGCCCTGGACTTGCAGTCAGGGAAACCTATGCAAGGATGTTAGGTTTGCTGTGGCCACGCAGAGTACAGCATCTTGCTGGGTCTTCGTTTCTTTAACTGTAGAGTGGAGACGATATTGCCCACCTTACGGACTGTGGAGAGGATTTAATGGCCTAACATATATGAAAGGTCAATTACTGTTAAAAATCACTATTCACAGCCATAGCATGTGGTACTAAAAAAGCCATCTGATAGTCACACTGCAGGGGACATCTGATAGACACACTTGATTCTCCTTGGACCAGATGCCTCTCTGTGATTCTCAAGCAGGCTGTGCATGCAAAACAATGAGTAAAAGGTTTTTCGAAATACAAACTCTGGGTGCTGCTGAATCAGACTCTCTCGAGGTAAGATTTGTCAAACACAGGCATGTATTAGCCACTCATCCATTGAAGCTGATAGGTAGCCAGTTTTGAGAAGCGCCAAACAAATGAAAACAGAAACACCTCTCCAGCTGACCAGATAAGCAGGCCGAGGAAGCCTCCATAACTGCAAATTCCCAGCGCACAGTGATGGAGAAGCAATTGACGAGATAAAGGGGCTCTCCCCAGACTGCAGGCAGCTGGTGAGGCAGCTCAGCCAGGCACACCAGAATAAAGGAGAAAAACTCTTGCCTTTCCACCTTTCTGATTAAAAGCAATCACCCTAGCCTGGGACATGACCGAAAAGATAACTGTGTTTGATGCACACACCTAAGGGCTGGCTCCATTTCAAACCTGCAGAATCAACTTGGGAAGGGGGCAAATGAGGTGTATGGAGGTGAGTATAGGGCTATCCTGGCCTTGCTTGCTTCCACCTGCAGAGCTCCACTGTAGGCTGTGTGCTAAGCCTCTTACACATACCCTCTCTTTGACTCTTCACTACAGTCCTATGAGGGAAGCATTATTAACCCCATTTTACAGAAGAGGAAACTGAGGCATGAAGAGTTTGAATGGCTTTGCTAGTATGCAAGAAAGCTGGACTTGAACAGAGTTCTGCCTAACTCCAAGCTCTGTCCTAAGAGTTTGAGGACTGCATGGCATGATTTCAACTCTATGACCCTCCATTTGTTCATGTACAATAATGGAAATTTTACTGTTGTAAAGCGTGAGATAAGAGTTCGAGAAGGACATGTGGCCAACAATAGAGGCAGCTAGTGGTGTTATTTAATATTGCTTAAGGATTCCTCTGGAATTATACCATAAGGTGCTGTGGTCTGAGGAGTAGGCATTTTCAGATATTTGAAAGCCAAATTTAACTCTTTAATTATGATGGCCTGGTTGAGATTTATTGGTTACTTATTGATAACACACTTTGTTGTCCCCTTCTTTGTGTGTGTGTTTTCTTTAGTAACTCTTGGAAAATGACTAAAATATGTGTTCCTAAGTGGAAAAGGCCCTCAAATTAGAGAGGAATAAGTTATTTAAAATTGAAAAGGCAGGTAACCTTGTGATGCGAAGGCACAGACAAAAACCGCACAGTCTCCCAGTAGACACGAGGTGCTGGGCATCTGCTCGCAGTGCAGCACAACACACATCCCTCCTCCTCTTGTTCTCCCTCTGCCCTCACCCCACGCAGTGCTGTAGCGCTCCCTGCGATTACAGACCACAGTGTCCCCTTTGGGGCAGAGAACCACATCTACACTAGCTAGTTCCTTCAAGAAGGCAAACAACTCATTTCGTTTGCCTTGTATTATACAGTTTTCCAACATCGTCAACTTGGGTTTTGCAATTTAACCATTTAAAGCCACGTATTTGAGTCTAAAACAGCATGCAGCACCTGGAATTGCAGCGAGGGCTGTGAATGTTACACGTGTTTGTAAACTGTGAAGAGCCAAACAAATGCTGGTCATGTTTCTCCTGTGTGTAAGAGACTACCCCAAGCCACATCCAAAATAAGTGACGGAGCTGAGATTGTAGCCAGGACCCTCCAGCTGTGGAGCACCCTGGCTTAATCACTGTGCCTTGCTGCTCTTTGAAAAGAGAGCTCAGCAAACATAGATTTCAGTTTTGGAAAAAACAAAGACATTTGTGGAGTCAAATGTACGCATTTTACAGATCATGAATACGAGACACAGAGCAATTCCAAACTACATCTACAACCCTGAGTAGTGAAAAGAGCCCAGAGGGTTGGGATTCCAGCTCTGCCACTTGAGAGCTGTGCAGCCTTGGGCATTCCACTGAGTTTCTCTGAGCAACAGCTTTTTGCTGTCCTGGAAAGGTGGTATGTCACTGTAAGTCTGTTGCCAGAGTTAAAGATGTTGTACGTAAATGCCCAACAAGAGTATCACAAAGTATGTGCTCAGTAAATGGTAAAATTGATATTTTTAACATTCTATTTCATCCCTCTATGTCTTTGCATATGTTTTCCTATTACCTCCTGTGCCTCACAAACTCCTCTCATCCTTTAAGACAGCAGCTCGGTCTGCTCTGTGAAAACTCTTCTGTCCCTCTCTCCAGCTCTATTTTCTGGCAGAGGTGGTCATTCCTACATTGGAGCCATTATAGCATCTGAAGGCAGCAGCAGAGCTCAGTAAGAGATGGGAAACATGGCTCTGAGAAAGAACAAATGCACAATCATTCATTCAATATCCATTGAGCATCTGCCATATGCAGACTCAGTACCAGGCACTGAGGAAACAACTGAATACACTTTGCAAAACATGTTTTATCATCCTGTGTTATTAAGAAAGAGAAAGCCTGGCCCTGCATTACGTAGACCCCTTTCACCACTGTTTCTTTCAGTGAGTAGTTTGCAATCAATCAAGGAAATGGTGCTTGAATTGTGGATGGCCCATCTCTGTCTTTCTCTTCCCTATGTGAGTAAGAAAGACTCTTTGTATGACAGGGCCATTTATTAAGAGCAAGACGTCAATACTCCTTTCTGTGATAAAGTAGCTAGAGTCCACTTTGGACCCATTCTGGGATCATGGTATCCTACTTCTTCAAAGCTCTATACAAATGCTTATAGCAAGAAATCTATTTAAGAGAAGAAGAAGTCTCCTGTAAGCCCCTCTTCTGGATATCTTCATGTTTTAACACCTGCTTTCTTCTTTACCTCCTTGATTTGGTGTTTGTCTTGCTAGTTCATAGACATTGCTATTTATATAAACAACACTGAATTCATTTGCTAGAATTTCATGGTGCTTTAATAATAATGTCTTATCACTAGATAGCTCTTACTACTTATAAAGCCCTTTCATTTGCATGTTCTGGTCCACAAACAAAATGGCCTGTCAGTTAATGTTTCTTGATTTCTTCACTGCATTTGACAATCCTAGTAACCTTTAAAATCCCTCCTATCTTAGAACCTTTAAGGAGTTCCTGATCTTGGGTTCCAGGGCTAATTCCATCCACCTACTGGCCAGCCTAGTGTATCAGTCAGCTTTCCCTAGGTAATGCTGTTGTAACAAACAATCCTACTATCTCAATGACTTATATAACATGTTTATTTCTCAATCATATTACATTTAAGCTGCAAGCTGGCTGTAGCTCTACTCCATATGTCTTGTCTTTCTTGAATCCAGACTGAAGGAAAACACCTATCTGGGACGTGTCATTCTTGCATTCTGGAGAAAGGAACAATGACAGAACCATGTGATATCTCTTAATGATTCTGCTCAGCATATATGCCTTCTACTCACATTTTATTGGCCAAAGTAAATCAAAAAGTCTGGCCTAATGTCAATAGGACACAGAAGTATAACCGTCTTACAAGAAAGGCAGCAAATAATTGAAAACAGTAGTACAATCTATTATACTTGGAATGCCTTGCTGATATTCATGGGTGAGAAGTACCTGGTGCTCTCTGAAGGAAATACTCCATTTTCTTTCCTACATGTGTCCTCAGCACCATAACTTATGTCCTTAGCCATATGTGCCCCACCTCAGAAGCCCACTCAATCCTGTGACTTAGTCTTTTCCTTCCCTTATAGAATCTGGGAGTGATGATCTAGAAATAGAATTAATGATCGCTGGTACCTGCAAGGGTTTCCTAAAAGCTAATCATGGCAGAAGTACCCTATTTGTTTTGTGAAGACTTATTGGGATGAAAGAGCAGGATAAAATTTCTTAGCATTTTGGACCTAGAAGGAATTAGAAGGGATTTTTAAAAATTATCTTGACTTAAATTTGTAAACTTAAAAAAGCAAAAGCAAACCCTGAAGCCCAGAGAGGTATATTTATTTCCCAGTGTTCACAAGGCTAGAGAATGATAAGGGAAAGACCAGAAATCATATTTTTTTAAAAAAAAATTATAAAGGCCATTTTCATCACCCCAAGATACCTAACCTATTGCAGACAAACTCCACGTAAGTCTTTACCTTTATCTCTCGTATATGCTATAAAGCAGATAGGGAAATGTGACCCAGATGATAGTGCACTTGAGTGGACTTGTACCTTGTGGAACAAACATACTCAAGAGTACTGACTAATGCACCCATACCCATTTCAAGGAGGTCTTTAGGAGTATACTATTGAGATATTCTCTAGGTCTTAGCTTAGCCAACATTTTTTATTAATTTCTATGGCGAGAACATAAAGATCATACTGTAATAGTCACTGGTCCCATTCGTGAAATATCCTTGAACACATGATAGAATTGCAATTTCTGACCTCCATATGGTTGGTGAGGACACGAAACTAATTCCACCTAATGAGCAAAAGTGATGTGCATTATTAATTACAGGCTGGAACACTACCTGCTAGTGTGAAATCTTCCAGAGTCATCTTCCTTCTCTCATGTTGACCAGCAACATTGGAGATGAAGGTTTCACTTGGCTTGACTCCCAGAGTGAGGAGACAAGGAGAGTCCCAGCCAGTCCACAATGGACATGTAACGCAAGCAAGAAACAATCCTTTGGATTTTGTTAGCTGCTAGGATTTAGGACTTGTTTATCCTTCAACATAGCTGAGCCTATTTTGGCTGATTCTCATATGAACAAAATCTATTAGCATAAAACGAAGTTGAGAGAGATGATCAATATAGTGGATGAGCAATTCAGGGTGGAAAAGCATTGCAATAGGTCGGTATGAGGAGATAAATGTGTCTAACAAGATAGAATTTAAGAGTGCAAATGTAATTTCCTATACTTAAGTTTCAGAAATCAATAGCAATTCATAAGGGGAAAGGTTTGTGACCTATAAGTTCAATGGGAATCAATACTGTACTTTGGCTGACAAAAATTTCAAATTCATGGGTAGTCTGTATTCATAAAAAGTATAGTATTTAGAGATCAAGGAACCTGAATAGTCCTATGTGCCACAGAGAACACACCAACTATGCCAGAACAGAAACTGTACCAGATAAGGAGTTGCTAAAGGACCTGAGATGGGCAGCCTAAAGAGGAAGAGAATCAGGAGGGACATGATCCCTTTCTTTGAATATCTGGAGAGCTATAATCAGTGAGAAAGTTTTATTCTATTTTGCACCAAGGCCCATAACAAGGAATAACAGGGAAAAGCTGTAAGAAGTAGGCCCTGGGAAGCCTCACCAACCTCCACAGAAATGTATCTCTTGGGCATAGATAAGCTTGGCCTTTCTTGAAACAAACATCACACTGAATTTGTCTATATGAAGATGTCAGAAAACAATGAAGTTGTTCAGGGAAAGGAGAGTACATTATTTATCCATATCTAGTCCACATTCAGTGTTTACAGAATGGAGGTCAATCAGAAGGAATGTTCAAACAAGTAAAATCACAGTGTTGGGAAGAACACAAATGCCCACATTTTGGAGAATCCATCCAGTGAGGCAAGGGTTAGACGAGATGACCTTTTAACAGTTGTTCTAACTCTGATTCCAGCCTTCTACAATTCAGCTAAGTCATCCCTGTAGTATGGCATTTAAAGCCCACCTCCAACTCATGTGCTCTTAACACACGGATAATTTGAGCTGTCTCTTCATTCTGTTTCCAAATTCGCATTTAGTGTGCAGTCACTTATAGAGGACTGCAGCCTTCCCAAGTCTGTAATGGGTCAAGAGATTAAAACAAACAGCTGGAAAAAAAGAAGCAACATTGTGTATAGGTCAGTGCAGAGTTGGCCCATCTCAAAAGAACAGGGTGAAAGGGTTGTGGGGGAAAGAACATTTTCAGTTCATAGTCAGAGTAGCAATAGAATCCTAGAATCAGAAAATATTTTTGGATCAGCCAAGTTTCAGCACCTCAAATCGAATCAGCTAGAACTCTATTTCAAATTCAAGATTTGCCTTTTAATGTAAAATCTTCAGAGAGATTTAGTTATCAGAGGAAACAGTTCTATTTTAGCATCATATTTTAGATTATTGTAAAGTAACATATAGTTGAAAATATCTCAGACATGACAGGATAAAATCATTTTAATGTCCATCTGGGCTTCTGGTTTAAAATAATGGATTGAAACCATATGTTTGTCATTGTTTTCTCTGAACCTTTCTAAAATGATATTGTAAGAATTCAAAAAGTATAAAGGACAATAAATGGGAAAAGAACAGGAACAAGAGACAAATGTCAACAAATTTTTGAAAGATGGAGAGTAGAAAAAGATGTAAGTGGACCCGAGAAAGCTGAATACCAGGTGCTGCAGAAAAGGAACCAAAAAGATATGACCCACTCATGCCACGTGGTGCCAGAGAGGCTGGCGCAGAGAGGAGCCAGCTGCCCCCCATGTGTGAGTGTGAGGAGAGTGGGTTAATGAAAGTCTCTTTAACAAGCAGTTAGAGTCCCAAGTCCCCACCTTCATTCTTTGAAGCCAGACAACTACCTCTCCCACTCAGGCAGAAACTGGAGGATTATTATGTGAGAAATTGGCATGAGCAGCTACTAATTTGGGGTCACTAGGTGTTGTAGAAGAGCACTATACTGAAAACAAGTGAATTAAATGAAAGTCGACATATTGAAACGTGAGATTCCCCATTCTGCTAGTTATCACCTGGCTCTAGAAACGCTGTCAGCCAAGTGTGTTCTTCCCAGGCATGAGACCTAGTTTCCTGGAGGAACCAAATGGCCCACTTCAATGGTCTATCAGCACAGATGTTTGAGACTCTCCCAACAGAAAGTCCTGGCTCCCACCAAATTGAATCCACAGTGAAATTCATTCATCAATTGTGAAAACCCTCCCATGGATACTTAGGACTGCCGATCACCTGTTTAGGATGTCACTCTTAACCATAAATGGACAGCTAAGGATCACCAGACACTTGTGTAAAGTCTTCACCCTGAAAGACAGAGACCAAAATAAACATTTTTTTTTAAGTAACTCAGTTCAGAGGAAACAGAAAAATACAGGGAAAAAAATTTAGAAAACTATAATTGATATCCACAAAGAAAAATAGGATATAATTTTATAAAAGAATGTTTGCAGTTTGCAACAGAACATTTATGAAAACAGATAGCACTCTTGTAAATTTAAAAACACAGACTGAAATACAAATTCAATAGAATGGTTAAAAAAGGAATTTGAGGATACCATTCAATCCCATAATCCCACTACTGGGTATCTACCCAAAGGAAAAGAAATCATTTTATCTAAAAGACATCTGTACACTTGAATGTTTATCACAGCATAATTCACCATTGCAAAGATGTGGAATCAACCTAAGTACCCATCAACTCATGAGTGGATAAAGAAAATGTAGTGTGTGTGTGTGTGTGTGTGTGTGTGTGTGTGTATACACACCATGGAGTACTACTCAGCCATAAAAAATGAAATAATGTCTTTTGCAGCAACTTGAATGGAACTGAAGACCATTATCCTAAGTAAAGTATCTCAGGAGTAGAAAAACAAACACTGCATGTGCTCTCTAATAATTTTGAGCTAAACAATGGGCACACATGACACAAAGAGATGTAAGGGACATTGGAATCCAAGAAGGGGGGAGTGGGGGGTGGTGTGAGGGATAAAAACTTTCTGTTGGGTACAATGAACACTTATTATGGTGATGTACACCCTAAAAGCCCTGAATTAAGCTTTATACAAGGTATCCATGTAACAAAAACATTTGTACCCCCTTAATATTTTGAAACTTAAAAAAAAAAAGAAAGATAATGGGGAAAAGTGGGGGCTGAGCCTCAGTGCTGATGACTTAAGGCTGCCTCATTCCTCTCAGAACAGCCACCTTCACCTTTCCACTCACCAGGGTTCCAGGCCCCTGCTGCAGTGGAAGAGTGTTCTAGGAACACTGCCCTTCTTTCTTGGCATTTATTCAGCAGGTCACCAAATCTTTACAGGTGTCTGCTCTGGTGAGGCAATGTGCTAGTATCGTGTGTACACTGCAGAGAAGACAAACGTGGCCCCTCACAAAAGTGCTGGGTCAGAGCAACCCCCTCATATACACCAGCATAGGTCCCATATGACAACCAGGGCCTGCCTGACAAATCTTAGCTCTAACGTGGTGACTCATTCAAAACAGAATGAGCTCGTGCTTGGGAACAAAAGTTCCCATTGTTGAAGGTGTTCAAGTACAAGTTGACTGATCACAGGTAGAGGATTCAAGCTTCCAGTGTGATTTCAGATGGAAAGGCCTCTAAGATTCCTGCCCTTTTCCCACTTCCAATGCTGACGAAATCCTACTCCTCCATCAGGAGCAGGTTTAAATGTCCTGGCTCAGTCACATTGTCCTGATACCTCTCAGCAGTGCTTGTTGTCCACTCTCTGAGCTGCTGTGACATGTGGGGCTGTTCTACTACTGTTTCCCTTATGCTGTTTCCCAGGGGTGCCTGGCCCACAATGTTTCGTTTATGAACCTGGCTCTTCACTAAAGAGAGGACAACGGTTTTTTTATCAGTGAAGGCCTGGAGCATTGCAGGTATTTAGCCTGTGTTTTGTGGGGGGATAAAGCTGATTTTACTCCTCTCTATTCTCCAGCTGAACCATCCTGAACAGTCTGTTCACATGCCCTTAAAACCTTCCAAGGTCAATCCCACTTTCTAACTTTGCTGTTGCCCCTGCCTGGAATGCCTTCACCTTTCATTATTTCAACAAATAATTTTTGAATGCCTACTATATGCCAGACACCGTGCCCAGCACAGGCAAAACACTTCCCCCTTCCCATAGAGTGTATGGTTTAGAGAGGAGGAGGCAAGTGAGTGCACAAATAATTATAAATTGCCATGATGAGTGTGATGTGATAAGCAAGCACAGGGCACTATGGGGGCCCAGAGGTACCCCCAGCCCTGTCTCCTGGAGTTGGAAAACCCTCACAGGAGGAGGTGGCATTGTTGCTGACTCTTGAAGGCACAGTAAGGGTCAGCCAGGTCAAGGAAGTGGAGGAAGAGTTTTGGGTACGCGCCCTTCCCGTGACCCCTCCTACCCTTCCCACCTCAAGGCCAATGTCCTCCAGGAAGCCAAGCCCCAGCCTCCCCAGCCCTCCCCATGGAGAGCACTCCCTCCATTGTACTCCTACATCCAGTAAGGAATTGATGCAGTTGCTGTCTGAGAATTGTCCAAGAAAGCTTGCTGAAAACAAGACAAAACAAAAACAAAACACAGATTTCCAAGCCTATCCCCATACATGCTAGTTCGACAGAGACCTGTACTTCCTATGGGCTCCCCAGGTGAATCTCCTGTCCTACCACGTTTGGAACTCACCACTGCATACAATTCCTTTCAGTATATCCCACATCAAGCTATGTTTATTTTCTAATGAGACGTTAATGCCATTTTCTCACCTCTGCTGGAATCTTTTTGATCTTGAACCTGACATCAATTTTCTGTCATATGCACTGTCAACCCTGTTTCTAGCACAATGCTGTCATCCAAATAACTCAGTAAATATTTTAGAGTCAGTGAAGAAGAGATATGCATGAGAGTCAGAAAAAAAAAACAGGAAAAGATAGACTTTGGCCTTCAAGACTAAAATTCATACTATGTCATTGAATAATTCTGATGTATGACATTTTTACAGTATTTTACAATTTACAAACTTTCTTCCCAAATGTTATTGCAGTTGATCCAACCACTCCACGGGGTGGATAGGCAGGGCTATTATTACTACTATAATCACTACCATTTATAAGTTAGCAAACATAATTAGTTAACCTAATTAGCAAAGTGAGGCTCTGAAATATTAAGAGACTTGTCCAAGTTCAAGAGTGAATCAAAGCCAAGTGTTAAAAATGTCAAAAGGCTCCCTCTCATTTTTTTCCCCACCCTGCCATTTTTTTAAAGAGTTTTTTAAAGTAAAGTAAATGTATTGTTTTTTTAGTTTAGATGGCAAAAATATTGGGGGTGGAAAGAAATCTCATGTGAGAAATACACTCGTCTGTGAGCTAGCCAGTGATGAATTTGTGGGTACCAGGGAATCATTCCAGTCTGGCCACAGGAAGATAAATGTTTTCATTTGGCAGGAAAAAAAGGATGATGATGGCAAATAAAGGCCCAGGAGTCTCCAGAAGATTTTGTCATTGCCTTCTGTGACATAATATCTGCAGTGATTAATGGAAACTTTTTGCACAATGATATTTAATCTCTGAGTTTGGGGAGTTAAATTTAAACATTTAAACAGGGGACAAAATTTCTCATCCAAAATGAGATCTCAGGCCACAGGCCATGGTTCACAAAGAATGTGCAAATGGGAGAAATTTAGATGGCCCAGCAAGGTTACAGAGAAATGTGGACAACCACACGTCAATTTACCCAACTGCTAATTCTGGTAGGCCTTTTTCTCAGAAAGTGTGGGGCCAATTTGTCAACTCTTTGCATAATATTTTCACCCTGAAAGATGATATAATCATAGATTGGATGGTTCCAAACTGGGGTTTTCCATTACGTGGGGACATATGCTGGGAAAGGGATACTTTCAGGTATAAACAAGGTTGTTCAATCATTTTCATGTAAAAGAAATGCAGGCCGGGCATAGTGGCTCACGCCTGTAATCCTAGCACTTTGGGAGGCTGAGGCAGGAGGATCGCTTGAGACCAGCCTGAGCAACATAGCAAGACCCCATGTCTACAAAAAATAGAAAAATTAGCTGGGCATAGTGGTGCACGCCTATAGTCCCAGCTACTTGGGAGGCTGAGGCAGGAGGATCGCTTGAGCCCCAGTGCTTGAGGTTGCAGTGAGCTATGATGATATCACTGTACTCTAGCCTGGGTGACAGAGTAAGACCCTGTCTCAAAACAGACAAAAAAGAAATATACTGCTTGGGAACTGTGAGTCTGTCAGAGTTTGGGAGACTCAGAATTTCAGTTGAGTTAGCAAGTATAAATACTTTAAGCACTGAGGGCCTCTTCCCTTCTCCCTCAAGATTTCAACAAACATAAATCAGAGATGTCTCTAACCCTTTGCATTCACAATAGAAGCATGCCACCTATCAAGCCATACAGGCCAGTCCGTGAGACCATCCTCAATTTTTCCCTTCTCCTCAGCATCAACTGAGCGGTAATTGAGTCAGCCAGCCTCCCTCTCTTCATTCTCATGCTATAGCCCTAGTTTTCACTTCAGCTTTTTTTTTTTTGGCAGGGGTTGAGGGGATGGTAGTGATGACCATTGTAACAACCTCTTTGAATGTTTTCTCTCTGTTTCTTCCTCTAACCTCCTGCCTGACTCATCCTTCTAAGTGGACATGAACAAGTCACTTCTCTGCTTAAGATCCATCAAGAGCTCTCAGTTATTTCAAGAGTACCCGAGTTGCTCGTATGCCTTTCAAGCCTTCCTAGTCTGAGCCATCCTCCCTGTCCTGCTCTGCCTGACATTTGCCTTCCTGCCTGCTGCTTCCACGCTCGCTGGGCCTCCAGGCCTCTGAGCCACCCACCTGCTGCTGTCCACAGCACACTCGTTTGGGCTTCAGGTCTTTGCTCCACACGCGTACCCCCTGACCCAGCAGTTTGCACCACCTGTGATGCAACTGGGACACATTTCCCAGCCTCCTTTGTAGCAGGGCGAGGAAGGGCACGTACTGAGTCTGGTTTTAGGAATGTGAGTCAGTAGCAACGTGTGCCATTTCCAGGACTGGCCCATAAAAACCTTCCATATGTGATTCTACATGCTTTTTCCCCTGAGCCAGTGATCGTGAAAACCAGATATTGATAATCTTAAGTGCATAAAAGTTTAGAGAAAGATTTTAAGAAATGTGGTTATATTCATTACATTTGAGAAACGCAAATAAATAGCTCAGGCTGTTTGGATGACTGGACTGTGATTCTTTATATGCTATACTATACCACTGTGAGTTTGGACCATACACATAATAGTTCCAAAAGGATTGCAAATCATGCAACAAACCTTTAGTGAAAAACTTATATGTATCAGGCTCTAGGCTTGGGGCTAGGGAATCAAAGTTGAATGTGACACAGGCCCTGCCATCAGTAAGCTCAAATACTAATGGGAAGGACAAAGAAGTAATGAACTAAATGCAACAGAAAGGGGTATGTGCCCTCATAAAAATGGGAGGCAGAGAGGAGGGAGCCCAGGCTCCTTCCACCGTGTGACTCTACCGTCTTCACAGAGCTGGTGATAAGGGCAAGAAGGGAACAGGAGCCTAGCAGAAAGTTTTAGGGAGAATAATACAAGATGAGAGAGAGAAATAGGGTAGATAGAAAGACTCCCTAAAGTAAGTCATGAAGAAAAATAAGTACTGGCCTGGAGAAAGGGGAGAAGTGGAAAGAGATGACAAAGAGAACAGTACATAAAGACCAGACCAAGAGGAAAGATGGTTCACCACGGAATCCACAAGTACATTAGAGGCTCTTCCACAGTCCTTTGTGTAACCAGCAAGTTGCCCTTCACATTCTTCAAGTGGTGCCCTTTATTCCCTGTAGAAACATACTTCCTGATACCCATGACATCCAGGTGCCCAAAGCTTGTAGGCTGCTCTCTAGTGTCAAAGATGAACAAAGCCAGACACTAGGTATGGTGATAAGGACAGATTAAAATTGCTAATAACAATTGCAACAGGGTAAATAGTCTTGCATGAACTGACCTCAACTTTGCTTTGTACAGAGGTGACTGATGATTTTAGAGGGAGAATGAGGTAATAGGGAGGGAATGAGCAGGGGCTGAGTAGAGGCAGGAAAGAAAAAAATTACAAAGGGTACAACAATATAAATGCAGTTAGGCCAGCTGTGGTTGCTGGCTGGCAATCATCAAAGTTAGGATTCTCTCCTCCCACGGAGACGGGAAGACAGAGGCCCTATCCCCCGGCGTTGTTGGCTGGAACAAACAGCAAACTTTTTGGGCACCCTTGAGTTTTCTTAAGCAGGCACATTAAGGCTCATCTTAGGGAAGTGGCCTTGAGCTGGTAGAAGCTATGTTAGTGTTTGCTCAAGTCCGTATAGACTGAGGTTGAGGCCTGGTCAAAAAGAGAGCTCAGGGGAACCTGGCTAGAGTTTGATCATGAAGAGTCTCTGTCACTAGTCTGCCTGCTCATGATGTGTCCCCTGCGTGAGCTGTGGAATACACAACAGACTGTGAGAGCTGAGGGACCTTGATCGTTATCACTCCCGCCCTGTTGTTTTGCAGGTGGGGAAGCCCCCACTTCTTAGGACTTGCTGAGCCCATATCCAACCTGTAGATCTCAGCTTGGACATTGCCGCTTCCTTCAGAAAGCCTTCCCTGTCTGCCTCTGAGTCAGGATGGGCTCCCTTCATGTGCATGCCCATAGTCCCCACACTCTCCCTGATGCTCTGCCTTTCGTCCACCTGCTGACCTCTCCATTAGACTTGAAGTTCCTCAAGGCATGGCTCTTAGTCCTGCTCACAGCTGCAGCCCAGCACCCAGAACAGCAGCTGGCACTTGGAAGGCATTCAACACTAGCTCAATGACTGGGCAACAGACTGCTCAAGTCACCTAAGGGAGCTGGGACTTGGGACCCAGTGGGTGAGCCTGAGTCACAACCTATATTTCCATCCAACCTCGGGGCTCCTGACTCCCTCCCCCACACAGAAAAGTCCTCACAGGGTCCTCCATCTGCCCAGAGATGCCAAGTGTACCACACAGGCCTTTCCTAGGGTGACAGCCCCTCTCCCACATCTCTATCCCTACATCCCCCATCCCCAGAATACCCTATATCCGCATCTCACAGAGGATAGTCCAAGTGGGAGGCTTCCAACGACTGATTGCAAAAACATTGCCTTCCACGAATATGTCCATGAAAACAGAAAAGTTGTAGAAATATGATACGATGCCTTCATATCAATCTCTAACTATGCTCAGTTCTTCTGTCTTTATTGTCCTTCATGACCTTGAAAGTTTTGAAGTTATTTTGTACAATGTACCTCAGTTCATGTTTGCCTGATGTTTCCTCATGAATGGATTCACAGTCTACCTCTTTTCCCAAGAATACCGGAGAAGTGATGTTTATGCTTCTCAGTAGAGCAGTAGATCATTGCAGGAAATACATAGCATGGCAGTTGTGTACCTTTTAATGCTTATCATAGTGTATATGTTTTCGCATCTCTGCAGCCAGGGCAAGATGACAGGTGTCATCCCACAGGGCAGCTCCAGCACAGCATTGTGGCTGCCCAGAGCAATGAACAGGACCACAGGGCCCTGTCACCATTCAGTGGGGAAGAGGCCAGTACTGTCCGCCTTGAGCACAGGTCACCAGAAAGGCGACCAGCACTATGAATGTGCTATCCCTACCTGAGTTCAGTCAGTCTGGATAAGAAACCCGAGGGACAGACAGGTCGGGAGTCCATATTCACCCCTCACACACTGGAGCTGAGGAAGCCAAAGGCAGAGACCTACATTGGGCTGGTACGTTAAAAGTGGGCAGAAAGTGGTGACTGATTTACGTACTTGACAAAGACGGTGCCCTGGTGGAAGAACACTTCGAATTTCACTTCACATTCACCCCACCTTTTCTCAGGGGTGAGTTTCATGAACAAGGATAAATGACCTTCCGTATCCTTGCTATGAATAGGAAAGAAATTTCCTTCCATTTCAAGGAAATGTATGATTTTAATTAAGAAAATTTAAGTGAGTTGCTAAGAAACAAGACCCTATCTGTGGCCTTAGGAGCTTGTGCCAATAACATTTGGTTATAGATGGGTTTCCTTGGAAACAATCCTTAAGCATTCTTAAGGATTAACACTGAGCGAGAATAAAGTCTTCTTAATAGATGGAGATGAGGGCAGTAAAAGAAGAATTGCTAATTGAGCAAATTGACCAACTGTAAAAGCAAGCTATGCCAGCAGAAAATGGTACTCAAATACGATAACCTCTCTTCTCCTCAATAAACTCTGTTCTGTTTTAATTTGTTTTCTTGGATAAAAGTAGTGCATGATTGTGGGGAAAAATAATTCAAGTAATAAGGAAGAGGAAGAAGTTAAAAGCATAGCTGTCTTTTTCTTCCTCTACCTCTCTGGCTCTTCCTCAGAATTAGCCACTATTAACTTGCTTTTATGTCCTTTGAGATTTTATATGTTGACACAGCCTGAATATATTATCATTATTTTATACAAATGAAGAGTGTGTATATCATTCAAAGACTTGCTATTTTTTTTCCTCTCACAATATGTCTCAGATCTTTCCATGTCAGGACATAAAGCTCTACTTCATTCTCCTTGACTCCTGCACTCCAGTTTGGACAAAGTTGAAAGAAAATTTATAAGCCATTCTCTAAATTGACTTACAGTGTTTTCATTGTTTGGCTATCACAAATCAGGCTGCAATAAATATCCCTGTGGATAACTTTGCAGACTTGTGTATGTCTATCTTTAGCGTAAATTCCTAAAAATAAAAATAGTTAAGTCAAATTTCATATGCATATTTTTATTACTATTGCCAAAATTACCCTCCAAATATATCACACCAATTTATTCTCCCACCAACAGCATAGAAGGCTTCCTATTTCTGGCCCCTTCTCCTGTCCCTAAGTAACACTGGGAATCACAAGACCTGAAAGTCTCCATCAGTCCAATAGAATAAAATGATATCTCACTTTTTACATTTTGCATTTCTTTTATTTGCAATGACTATGCATATTTTCATATATTGTACATTTACATTTCTCTATTGATGGATTGCCTGTTTGTGGCCTTTACCTGATTGCCTATTGAGTTATCTTTTTCTTATTGGTGCCTAAGCACTCTTTGCTAATAAGGTAATTAGCCCTTTATATTTCCAAATATTCCTTTGCTTTTTTTCTTTGAATAACGATGTCAGTCCTGCCAGCATTACAGTGTTGTTCTAAGCCTCAGTTAAGATGATATACATGAGTGTTTTTACTGATACAAAATGCTAGCTAATGCATATTGTTCTTTCTCTTATTCTCATTATCAAAGCAGGAGAGTCTGGTAGAAAAAACATACACTTTGGACCTGAAGAATACAGTTCAAATCCTGGCTCTGTCACTACTTGCTGAGGACACAGAGGGACCTAATGGCCCAATTAGTAGCCTCCAGTATCTGTGCCTTTAGTCTCCTCACACTCTGACTCTGGCCTCAGCAATAGGACTTGTGCTGACCAATAGGGCAATAGCAAGCTTGAAGCAGAAACTTTAAAAAGTGTTCACGTGTTTCTGCTTCCTCTATTGCTTCTCTGCCATTGCTGAGAACATGTTCAAGTTAGCCTGAGAAGACCATGCAAACCAGAGCTGAGTTATCTCTGCCAAGTCTCCAAACATGTGAGAGATCCCAGCCAAGACTAGCAAAGACATTCAGCTACCTATAAAATCATGAGCAGTACCAAGTCACTTATTGGGGGGTGCATTTTGTTATGCAGCAATAGCTAACTGATGCACCATCTATGAGATTAACCACATTTCACCTCAGTTTTCAAATTTATAAATCTTGGGGATGCTATGAGAAAGAAAATAACACTTATCCCAGTAATGATGGCAGCCCAGTCCTTACTATCAGGGAGGAAATTCAACTACACATAGTGTTTGGGAATTTCAGCAGTTGTTTCTGCAGCCCCATGATATAAAGCAATTGTTATGGTATATGGGTATCTTTAAGATCATCTGCCAAAATTTCCAGGTCTGCCAAAAGTTATGAATCCTTGAGCAAAATCACTTAACCTCTCTGGGTTCCCCACAGGTCCCTCCATCTCCCTCTGCTTTCCTATCTGGCATATTTCCTCAGCTCTTGGACTTAATCTGGGTTTGGAAAGCTTTGTCTTTGTCTCTTTGTTTGGAGACCTGAGTACTCCCAGCCACTACTCCTCCATGTCAGTGCATCCCTCATTACTTATATCAGAGTAATATTTCTAAAAATGTAATTTGCTTTTGCAATTGGCCACTTATCCTTCAGTGGCTTACCCTAGCCTTGAGGGAGAAATCCACTCTCCAATGCAAGGAACCCAAGTCCCACTCAATCTCTCTGGCCTCTTCTCTCACCACCTGTGCCAACTTGCACATTGTCACACAGCTCCCAAGATGTGCCTGCTCAGGGTCTCTGGGCCACCAGAAATGCTGTTTCCTCTGCCTTGGAGTAACCTTCCCATCACCAACTCCCCACTTTTTTTGGTCATATTCATTCTCTAGGAAGCCTTTCCTAACCCAGAGTTTCTCAAGCTCAGCACCACTGACATTTGGGGCCAGATCATTCTTTGTCATAGGGTGCATTCCTGTTATAGGATGTTTAGCAGCATCCATCTCTGGCTTCTTCCTATTAAATTCTAGCAGCACCTCTCCCAGCTAGTGACAAACAAAAATGTCTCCAGATATTACCAAATATCTCCTGAGGTCAAAATCACCCCCAGCTGAAAACCAATGTCTTAACACCACTTCCACATGCATCCCCAAAAGCAGATTCAATGTTCTTAAACCTACTGGGTCTAATTCTACCCAAGCAATTATGATGCTGTATGGTAAACGTCTGGTCCCCATCTGTCGTTCCCATTAAACTCAACACCTGAGGACAAAAACTGTGTCTTTAATCTCTACCTGCACACATCTTTGCCCAGTTTCTAGGACAGGAAAAGTGTTCAATCAATATTTGTGAAAGACATATAGATATATAATAGCAATGTAGAAATGGACAGAGCTGGCCACATATTACAATTACCTGGATATATTTTTAAAAGACAAATTCTTATATATGTGCCCAGACTCTTGAGTCAGCATTTCAGGAAGTGGGAACCCAGAAATGTTTATTGTTTAAACTTCAAGGTGATTCTAATGCAGCTGATCTGCAGGAACAATGGATCCATAGGACAAAACAGTGGCAAACAACCTTTAGTGTCTTTGCTAACCATCTGACAAAGCCCACTTCCATGACTGATAAAAGGGTAAAATATTCCTCCGGGGAAGTCTTCCTGCCCTAAAATGTAAACTGTTTTTTTCATAAGGTGAGTGAGGAAGCCCCCAAGAAGCCTCTAGAGAAGGTTCAGATCCTCTACATACAGAGGGACTCTCCAGCCAGAATGGTATGTGGCATTTACAAAACTATTCCTTTCTGAAGCAGAGCATTTAAATCTGCCTTCGTTTCCCATCCCCACGGCTTCCCTGTGGCCGGCACGGCCCTGCTCCTCCTCAGAGCACACGTGACTTCCTTCTCAGGTGGCCTTTCCTTCCAGCAGAAGCCAAATGGCTTTCATAGTGGTGGATGTAGAGAGTCTGCTTGCCCCCAGAACAAGGGGATGCCGGCCTGGGCTAAAACAGTGCCATTGTTCCAAAAGCGTGCCCTGCCCACTGCAGTGCTTGCAATACATTTAAGGCTAACAGAGTCTGGTGAAATCTCTTTGTAACGGGGCTACGGAGATCAGGCCAGAGAAAATCACTATGGCCAGAAACTCATCAGGAGGCAGGGCAGGTGGGGGTGGCACTGGGTTAGAAAGCTGACAGGCTTGCAAAGCACATCCTCATTCCCTCTGCCCTGACGGGTTGGTCAGTCGGTGTTAATGGAGGAAGGCGCTGGGCGGGGTGAGGTCCTTTGCTTCCCATTGGGGGAAACCAGCGCCTCTGGCATCTTTAATGATGTTATCACTTTCTGAAAGCCAGGCTCTGTCAGAGTTCCTTTCAGTGCAGGATGTCTGCACTAGTCTGCTAGGGCTGCCGTAGCAAAGCGCCACAGACTGGGTGGCTCGAACCACGGAAATTGATCATCTCATGGTTCCAGAGGCTGGAAGTCCGAGATCAAGGTGCCAGCAGGGTTGGTCCCCTCTGAGGGCTGTGAGGGGAGGCTCGGCTCCAGGCCTCTCTCCTTGGCTACAAATGGTCATCTCCTCCCCGTCTCTCTTCACATCATCTTCCCTCTATAAGTATCTGTCTCCAAATGTCCCCTTTCTATAAGGACACGAGTCATATTGGATTAGGGGCTATGCCCTAAAGATATAAAGCAGAACTTCTCAAACCACCACTAGTGAATGACTTTTATTTTAAATTTCCAATCCATCACAGACTCGTACTTTTGGAAAATACAATAAAAATGATAAAAAATTAAAAGGACAAACAAAATGCAAGCCACTTTTTTTTACTATTATATTCAACAGACATAAAAATATCTCTGTAAAATTGCTCTGAAATATTTCTAGATGCTTACTGTTAATTTCTAAATTTATCTTTTTACAGGTTAGTAACAAAAAGTTTGTGGGTAGACCCTTGTCCAAGAACTACATTTTGATTAGCATCAGTTTCATGTACAATGGGAGAGTCTTCAGCCAAAGGCATCTATCTGTGGGGTTATGGGTGATTTGGGTTGTAATACCAAAAATACAATATTCAGCTTTGACATTCAAAATCACTTTTTCTCATCCACCACAAGAAAATAAACTTGAAAGCCAAGCTTTGTCAAGAGAAGGAAAGGAAGCTGAACTTGTCACTTTCCACCTTTGAAATACCAAGATGCAAGCATGGAAGACAGGATAACAGTTTTGCTTTATACACAGAGTAAGGAACAGTTGGTCTACCTTTCAGCTGGTGTGAACATTATTAATATTCAATATCAGAATATTAATAAAATAACATCTCCCATATGTATAATGATTAATGACTTAGAAACTATTTTCACATCTATGTTGTACATTTGTCTCATTTCCCCTAAAGTCATGTTTTTTAATCCCCAGTTTACAGATAATGATACTGAGGCAACAATAGAATGAAGGCACTTTCATCTTTCCCAGACTTGAAGGGAAGGGAAGATATTTTCCAGACCCCCTAAGGGGAGGAGGATCTTAGTTCAGATTATATCTAGGGACAGAGAAAAGGAGTAATTGGTGGAGTCAGAGAGGGCTCCTTCCTCAGTCAGAAGTCATCGTTTGTCATTGTCACCTTCATCATCATCATTCACCAGTATCTCTTTGGCCCTATTATGCCCAGGATTCTGTACCAGGCAAATGGCGACAGCAGGAAATGAGGCAAGGGCCCTGGTCCTCAGGGGACTGACAACCTACTCTTTGGTTTTGGGCAAGTCACCAAGCCTGTTTCCACAACAGCAAATTGAGATAATAAAATTGTCCACTTTCCAGTGCTGTTGTGAGGATTAAATGAAAACATGCACACAAAGTGCTTAGCACAGTGCAAGGCTCACAAGGCCCAGTAAATGTTCCCTAAATATTTGCAATTAGTGCTATACAAATTTGCCAAATACAGATCTGTTTGCTAATTAGAGCAACTAACAAGTCATTTTGCATTTGGTTATTTTCTGAATGCCTTCATTTGTTTTTGAAATATATACATTTTCAGGGACACTAAAATAATCCTAAATAAGATTTTTTTAACTGCTAAAATGAATAACCAAACATCGATGAAAGAGGAGGACAGCAAGGACATATCTCTGGAGCATCCTGATATCACATCTTTCCAGCAAGCACTCACAGCAGTTGACAGCAAGCTGTTTCCATTCTGTTAGCAGTGACAAGTTTTGCTGGAAGCGAAAGATAGCTGCTCCCCACCTCTCCCAGCTGTGGTGGAACCTGGGGCAGCCCTGGGGAAGCAGGAGCTGGGGAATCTGCTCTCAGGGTGAAGTCAGTTGAAAAGTCAGGCAGGCAAAGCACCTAGGCTGAGAAGGAAAATACATGTGAAACCTGGAGTCAGAGGGGGGCTGCTCGACTTTCCAGGAGAGGCTGGACCTCTGTTCCAGGCTTCCAGGGAACTGCTGAAGACAGCGCCGCTGGGACAGCTCTACAGGGCAGCACAGCATGACCGAGGACAGGCCCTGCTAGCCTGAGCCCTTGACAGCAGTCCCCCGGGTGAATTCCTCCCAGCTCCTTGCCCAGGCTCCTGTCACATTACACATGGTCTAGTTCCTTCCATATGGCAGTCTCGGTAACTGGGGCTGGGACAGTCTCCTGGAAGTGCCTGAGTCCCTTAAATAATTGTACACCCCAGACTTGCCACCACCATTCTTAGCATTACATTTGCAGCATGGCGCTAGTGTGAACTGTCCAAATCAGCCCTTCAGATGGGGAAACAGTTGCACTTGGCCCCGAGCGATCAGGGAGAAGGGCGCAGGTGCTGGGCGGCCTGGAGAGGAAGAGGTTTCTTCGGGGGGCTCATCCCACCCACACTCCTTCCTCCAGGCAGAGGCTTGACTCCCCTCAGACACATCCTCTTCAGCTTCCCCCCGTTGATTTGTTCCTCTCCAAGGCTGTCTGTCCGTCCACCGCAGTACAATTCCACCCCACCCCTGTCGAAGTCCATCATCCGAGGGAAGGGCTTCTTTCTGAGCGACGGGAAACTGGCTTCTGGCCCTGGCTCTGTGACTAATTTGCTGTGTGTTTTGGGGCTGGTCCTCTTTCCTCTCTGAGCTCAGGGGGGGGGTGACCAGGGGCCTCTAAGATCATCTAGTCTGGTCCTATTACAGAATCAGACTGGGTTTCCTTGGCGTTTGGGGGAATGTGTGCGCATGTGTGTGTTTGTGGTAACTGTAGTAAGAACATCTTACATCAGATCTACACTTTTAGCAAAATTTTAAGTGTATAATACAGTATCATTAACTATATGCGTGATGTTTGTGTTTTTCATGGTCGGCTCATCCACTCGCCCATCCACCCTGGAGACCGGCAGACCGTGGCCTCCTGTGGGAGCCTGGGAGAACACACCTGCTGCAGGTGCCACTGGTGTCACCAGGGTCCCAACCCGCCGAGGGACAGGAGGCCAAAGATGAGCTGGTTGGGGCTTGATGGGGAAGGATCTGTGAGGTCCTCCTTCCACCACTAGGTGTCACTGTCCTACCTTAAACATCCCTCCCTACACTCACCAGATTGAAGTGGCAACTTCCCAAGGTCTCCTCAGATTCTTGGCACTTGGATCTAGTTTGCATCTACCTTTTGGGACCCTTCCCCAAAGACGCAACAGGATCATTTACAGATATCTTCCCACCTCACCTCCCTGCCTGCCAGGTCCCTGGACTTGACCAGTGACGTGGAATGTGAGGTGCACATCTGCCCAAGCTAATGGGCCCAGCGCTTTTCATTCATTTTCATTCAGTCATGAATTTAATGATCACCTGCTGTGTGCCAGGTCTTATGCTGGGAGATGAAGACTCAAGGAAGAAAAGCATATCCCCTATCTTCAAGAGCTCACAACAGATATGTCGCTATAACTATAACCCGGTGAGAAAGCACAGAAATGAAGGACCCCTTGCCATGAGCACACAGAAGAAAGGAGCCCTCAGGCCTACCTTGGGGGGAGGTAGGGGAGCTTCACAGGGAGGCAGCACTGGGCTAAGACTTGGAAAATGCATCAGTCTTGTTGGGCAAATCACTGGGACAGGGTATCCCAGGACAATGGGGCAGCATAGGCCAATGTCCAGCCTGTTAAGCTTGAATCAGGCTTTTCTACCTAAAGACAAACCATATTGAAATCAATTTGGACCCAGTTAATTTGCATGGAAGAGAAAGCAGGCTCTTGCTTCATTTTCCACTTACATATATTATAATTTTTATCTGTCTTACCCTTGAGAGTAGAGGTGTGACTTTCCATTTTTAATGTCCTTAAAACTGACCACAATGCATGGTGGTGCACAATATGTTTTCAGTGAATCAAGGAACAATTTCCCCTACCAGCTAAGCTAAGCCACTACAAAGATAGTCAGATTCAGAAGAGGTCTTTTTCAGAGGGGAAACCGAGGGTAGCAGAGCCACACATGCCCCCTGGCTCCTGCTCCACACTCCTTGCAGAGCCTGCATTCACTCCTTCCTTTCCTCTGCTTAATGAGTCGGCAGGGTTATCAGGCTCGGAGAATTGGCTGCACCTTTTGTATTTCCTGAGATTCTCCCTTCTTCTCTTTTAGGAATACTGCTGGGGGGTGGAGCATGTGGTGGAGGGTGAGTAATAATTTAATGAGAACTTGGAAGCTGTGTGTTCTCACCAAAGATGAATCAAGAGCAGAAAGCAAGGTCATCTATATGCTAATCTCACAGTCTAGATCCCTTGGCCTTTGGCAGAAGAAGTTAAGCAGCTCAACGATTCACTCTCTGAAGTGATTTTTTTTCTCTCTCAAAAAATCATTGTCAAGTATTTGTTTCTGCCAGAACCTATTAGGAGCTTTGACACCTGGAAGAGTACACGCTAGAGTGGAATGTGCAAGAGACAGGAAGGGAAAAGCAAAGGATAATGAGGGTAGCTCTGGCCAGAATGCTGGGGATATTGGCATTGGTTGTGGGTCTGGGAGGGAGGAGGTCAAAGTAGGCAGAAATCATTTCTGAGTCAGAGAGTGATCACGTCCCGTCTCTGCTGAAATCCTTCCACAGATAGCCTACTTCTGATGCAATAACATCTAAACTCTTTAGCTCAGACCCACCCTCTCTAGCCCTGGCCCACATTTCCAAACTTTGCTCCCACTACTTCCATTGTTTGCCTCCCATGCCAGCCAAATGCGCCCTTGCCCCTCACCAGAAGGGCCCACTGAGACCCACCACCCCTCAAACTCAGCTCCTGGGGGTCTCCTTACAGGCACACCTCATCAAACATCCACCGTCCCAGAAGGAGCCTGCTCTCTTTAACTGGCAGCCTTCCCTGACAACACCTGAGGGTTGAGCTTGAGGACCTCATCTTGTACAGCATGCAGTTATCATAGCTCATTACTTTGCTGAGAAATCATTCGTGTGTCTCTGAACTCTGAGCCTGTCTCCAATGACAGGTGTCATATTTCTCACCTATTAGAGCACAAGCTCCAACATAAAGCTTAACATATACTAGATAATTAATGTTTACAAATAGAGTTCTCAAGGGCACAGATCAAATGTTAATCATCTTTGTGTCTCTAATCTGTTTTGGTTACTTGAGCCCTGTAATGTATTTTGAAGGCAGGTAGTCCGATGACTCCAGCTTTGTTCTTTGTGCTCAGGATCACTTCGGCTAGTTTGGCTCTTTTTTGGTTCCATATAAATTTTAGAATTTTTTTTTTTTCTATTTCTATGAACAATGACATTGGTATTTTAACAGGGATTACAGTGAATCTATAGATGGCTTTGGGTAGTACAACCATTTTATAAAATCTTCCTTTCAAAATATTTCTGGGGAATTCATGGTAATGCTTTATAGTATTACCTCAGAGTCAGTGAAGACTGACACTCCGTGCTACGGCAGCATCACCCCAGATCCCGACAGTTCCAAAGACGATCTGTGACAGCCCTGAACCTGTGTCTAGAATGCCATGGCTGCTACGGGACAAAACCACTGGCCCTTGAAGCCAGGAGGAAATAGCTCCTTCGATGTAACGCTTAGCTGACGAGGGAGGGTTCCCACAGCAAAAATGCTTCAACCCAAAGTGTCATAATCATCAGTGACCCAATGCCAACATTCCAGGACTCATCCAAGCCCACAGGGTGGTAGGAATAGGATAAATACTAACAGCAGCTACCTCCATGCATCCAGAACCAGCTCTCCTTTCTGGCATTCAGGCCTGTCTTGGAATCTATTTGCTGTGCCATGTCATCTTTTAGGGTAGTCATTCTCAACTGGGGACAAGTTTGTCCCCCAGGGGACATTTGGCCATGTCTAGAGACATTTTTTTTTTTGTCTCAATTGGGAGAAGGGTGCTACTGAGGCCAGGAATACTGCTAAACTCTTACAAAGCACAGGAAAGTCCCCTGAATCAAAGAATTTTCTAGCCCAAAATAGCAATAGTGCTAATGCTCAGAAATCCTATCCTGGGGTGATTTTTTTCTCAGAATCCTGTTGTCCTTCCTTCTGATTTGGCTTCTATGGAATCCATTCTTATCTGTTATCTGTCAAGCAAGTGTCTTTATGTAGACAGAAACTTAAGTCTTAGTCTCAGTCCCTTGACCCTTGTGTAACTCGACAGATAAAAATCATTATGTAGCCGGGCTTTCTCCAGCTCTTACCCAAAGCATCTAAGCTCCACCTCCAGCCCATTTGAGTTATTATAGTAAAAGTAATTCATTGCAGATTCTTTTCTTCAAACATTTGATGAGCACCTACTATGTAGTAGGCACAGTACTAGACACTGGATATATGATGATTAACTAGAGACTGCTCCTGCCCCCATGTGGTTTACAGAGTGGAGGGAGAATAAAACAGTAAACAGGCCAGGTGTGGTGGCTCATGCCTGTAATTCCAGCACTTTGGGAGGACGATATGGGAGGATCACTAGATGCCAGGAGTTTGAGACCAGCCTGAGCAACATAGCAAGACCCTGTCTCTACAAAAAATAAAAAAATTAGCCAAGTATGTGGTGGTGTGTGCCTGTAGTTCCACCTACTCAGGAGGCTGGGGCAGGAGGGTCACTTGAGCCCAGGAGTTCGAGGTCGCTGTGAGCTATGATGACACCACGGCACTCTAGCCTGAATGACAGGGTGAGACCCCGTCTTAAAAAACAAAATAACAGTAAACAAATCTATAATTACAAATTTTAATACATGGCAAGAAGGAAAAGCATAGGATACTAAAAGGGCAAATACGGGAAGGTCAAAATTTAGGTAGGATGGGCAGAGAATGACTCTCTAAAGAAGAAATCTCTGGGTTGAGGCCTGAAGGAGGCAAAGAAGTTAGTCCAGTGACGAGAGAGGGGGAGGAAGAAAATGTGCAAAAAAAAACTCCCGTGTGGGAAAGAGATTGGCGTCAAGTAGCAGAAAATAAAGGATGTGTGGCTGTGTGTGATGTGATCTAATTTATACTTTTGAAAAGGTCACTCTGGCTGTCATGTGGGTGATGAGTTGGAAGGTTGCAAGAAGTTGAGAGATCCATAAAAAGGCAAATGCCATGGTCCAGGAGGCAGAGGGTGGTGGTCTGGCCTGCAGGGTATCAATGGAGATGGGACCAGGAGGTCTTTGAATGAGTTCTGCCCTCTGACGCGGACGTCCATATCCAGGGATGCCCAGTGGCTCAGACACTCTGGGAGACCAAATATCACCACCTGAATGACCGCCCAGAGTTGCAGTTTATCAGAAATCAATACTCACCTGCTCAGCATTTCTACTGGGGAAGAGTCACACACATTGTGGGTCGGTATCTTTTCCTACATTGCAAACGGTTTTTTTGCTACTTCTTCAATTGGTTGAAATACCGAGTGGCTTTTATTTATTTATTTGTGGCTGTGGGGATAGAGGGACTGGAGAAAATAAATCACTCGTCACAAAGCCCAATTTCCTATGTTTTCAAGAGCCATTCATCACCATCTCAGCTCGATGCCATTTCTTTCTGAAGTCAGGCTGACCAACAGCAGCCCATAGCTGGGGTCTTGCAATCTTTTCTCTGGAAAGCCCTATGGTTGAGCCTGGGCAAGGCCTTCTGAGCGTTAGGCATTGTTAACCCAAGCTGGACCCCACCGTGAACAGCCAGTTGGGTGATAGCCAAGACCTCTGCCTCCAGGAGGACCCTGACGAGCCCCTGTCAAGGGGGACATGCAGCACCAAAGATGCTGGGCTCACAAGCAACACCAGCTCATCTGCCTTCACTGCCACGGGTGCCAGCCACTAAGTCTTCAGGGGCTCCATCCAATATATCAAGGCCACTGTCACCCAGCCAGAAGGGACAAGCAGGCATGGACCTAGATTTGTGGGACAGGAGAGACTATGCCCACAGTAGGAATGATCTACCGGGAAATAGCTGAGCCCCCAGGGCGGTGTGCAGAGGACGGTCACAGCTCAGCCATGTCAGAAAATGCCAAGGGGGAAGTCCAGGCAGGAGGATTTAGTGAGTGCACGAAGGTAGCGAGGCCTGATAGATGATAAAAACTGTAGTTCTTGCCCTCGGGGAGCCGACGTTTAGTACAGGAAGCAGATTAATAGCAATGACAGGATGAGTCCCGTGATGGAAGGGAACACAGTGTTATGGGAGGGGGTGGGAGGAGAGAAGGGAAGAAGCCCCAACTCTGCCTGAGGAAGTGGGAAGACTTTCAGAAGGAGGTGATAACTCTGTTCCACAAACATCCCGCTGGAAGCCCCAGAGTTTAATTAACTGCACTTAGAAAAACAAACAAAAATGCCAACAGGACATTTTTAAGGCTACACCTGCTCCATTATTCATTTTAAAAGAATGACCAAGTGCAATTAATTTCCTTCATGGATTTTTTTCCTATATAATTATCCCTGAGGGGTGAGTTTTCAAATAGGAAAATGCTCCTTCAAAGGTAGATTGCTTTAGACCTGGCATTTAAATCCAAGCTGCAGAAGCCCTGGCGCTGTGCAGGAAGCCTGCCCTTCAGGTGTACTCGAAGAGACTTCAGGGAACAGGAACCTTGGCAGGGGGAGACACCAGGCAGATAAAACGTGGGTGAGCCACACCCGCCCAGCCCAGGTGTTCCATCAGGGACACATTCTGAGGATTAATGAATGTGGGTGGGGCCAGGCCACTTTATGCCCAGGCTCCAGAAACCTATGGCCCAGGCTGCAGAAACCAGGGAAGCTCCCAGTGCCCTGGTCCAAGAACTCCTTATCAGAAATTAGAAAATTCTGGGATTATTTTTTCTAAAAGCAAACTTTAAAAGAAAATCTTAAGTATTATACTTTATCCTATTTATCTTAGAGTGAAGCATGATGCAAACTGACGCTAACAAAAAATAAGAATTACTCCACTTCCCTCCCCCTCCTTCCTTCCAGTTCTGGAAAGGGAACGAGGAATTCAACTCATAGATCTTCACTGCACACTCAAAGAGGGAGGTGCACTCTGCAGAGTCCTGGGGTGGGCGGGGTGGCAGGAGGGGGGAGACAAGAGAATTATATCAATTTACGGATATAACCTTTTGTCATTTACAAAGCCTCTTCGCTTACATTACTCCGTAGGAGTCTCTCCAGCAACTCCCTGAGATGGTAGGACCAATGCGGTCACTGATTTATTAAAGAACTGAGAGGATATTCAAATAAATTAATGAGATAAATCACCTATGAGATCAATAGAAATTGCTTTGACATTGACATGTAGTTATAACATAAGCAAAAGTCAGATCATAAACAACTGTAGTTAGCCCTTAAAAAGATGAGATAAATTTCAAATAGAAGAAAAAAATAGTCTCCTGGATGACTTGATAATCCAGTTAATGAAGAGGAGGGCATCATACAAATGCATTGGAACATCTGCTAAGTGACACTTTGACGAAGACAACATAGGACATGGATGACAAACTAGATAAAGAACATTGTCATTTCAGAGAGTGTTTAATACAAGTACTATACAAGAATACTAGAATTTTTACTATAACTCCATAGAGTGTTTCCTAAATTGACAATTCTAAAAATTTACATAATTAGTAAAGCTAAAAAAACCTCCCAATACTCTCAATAATAGAAATTTTGATCAGCATGCAAGAAGAAAGAATACAGTATCTTTCTATTCTCTCTATAGACAAGGATACTAAAAATCATCATCCTATAAAAAGGCAATCGGAGAATAATCAGCCAAAAAAAGTAAGGAAGGAAAGAATTATAGAGATCTGTCTAGTTAAATAATTTTTAAAAGTAATTTTCTGAATGATATGATCATGGTATTTTTCAAATTTGCAGTTTATGTTGATTTCTTTTCCCATTCGAAATGTAAGTTTTGCATCTAATTTTGTATTTATGATTTCATGTTCTTTCTCTTAAAGTTGTATAAGTTTCAGGCCCCCCGAAACCTGGACCTTACCCTGCTTTATGCCCATTTTGCAGGTGAGAAAATAGATTCAAGAAAGATCTTACCCAGGGCCACAGTGTTAGAAAGTGGCAGAGCCAGGGCACAAAGCCAGTGCTCTTCCTTGTCCATGATGTTATCTCTTCCCTCAGAGAGACTTAATGCATTAGAGAAACCCTCAGACACTTCCTTTGGGGAGGCAGAAACCAAGTAAGGTAGAACATTCCTAAAACCCAGAGGGCCTGCTCAAGTTTTTAAAGAAAGATTCATCGGGGCTTATAGCACACCTCCCGCATCTTCCCTTCAGGACTGTGTCTGAACAGAAGAATTTGAGTTACAGTCAGCTGAATTCCAGGCTCAAAGCAGTCTCAGACTAAGCACACCCACGGGAAGCAGACAGGTCACATCAAACTAGTTCCGGACGTGCAGACTAAGTAAGTCTTCCTAGCACCTACTGCATGCCAACCACTCAGTCTGGGTTTGTTTTCATCCACATGAACAATTCTCATTTTTCTGAAAACAAGGAAACGGAAGCTCAGAGGTTTCACAGAGCTAGTAAGACACAGTCACGAGCTGCAAAGCCAGGTCTGCTCTGATGTAGAGCCCACCTCCAATTCTCCAGGAGCGGGTCTCCGCTGGAGCTGGCACGCGATTAGGCACCACATGTCCAGTCAGGTGAACGATGGCCATGCCCAGCATCCTTGCTTCTCGGCCCCACACCTGTCAAAGCAGTCAGGTGGCCGTGCTCTGCTGCCGGCCAAGATGCGCAGATGAAGACAAATGCCTTTAATCTGTGTCTGGCGCTGACTCCTCCACTAATGCAAGCTGAGTCCTCCCAACCTCGGCCGGGGCCAGAGCCATCTGTGCAGAGTAGGAGGCACCGAATCACAGGGTTGACCCCAGTGTCCTCCAGCACACCACAGCGAGCACGTGGGTCACATTCCCTAGCAGTTCTTTGCTCTTCCCCCACCAAGGATAAAAGCTGGGAGCCCAGGCCTACTTCAAAAGCTCCATAGCCACCTGCCTCCCACTATTTCTGGGATTCCCCAGGGACTATGCACAGATGAACCCTCTTAGAATGTTCCTTCCTGACTCTGGCCTCCTTCTGTGCTGCTGAGTCCATCTCGGCAAACCACCCATGCTGGTGCTGAAAATCTGGGCTGAGAGCCGTGGGCACCTCCTCTGGACAGAGGTTCCCTGTTGTGCTCGTCCTCAACCTCATACTCCTCGGTGTGCTGCCCAGGCCCTCACCGTGCCCTGCCCTCTCTCCCAGGAGGACCCAGTGCCAGCCAGGATGCCAACCGCAGAGGCTGTCCTGATGACCTCAGAACCGTACTGCTAGGTCACTTCTCTCTCTGGAGTGGTTTTGGGGGCGTCTCAAACTCAGCACCTCCAAAACTAAACCACACCTTCTCCACCAGTCTGCCTCCCCTTGGGTATTACCTACTTCGAAGAACGGGACCGCCCTCCACACAGGGGCCCCTGCCTGAGTCACAGGTGTCGTATTTGGCCCTTATCACCCTTCCACTCATTGTCTTTTGAATCTGTCCAGTTCTCTCAATCACCACCTCTCTCCTCCTTTGCTTCCTCTGCCGTCGTCTTGACTGTGGGCTCTCCCAGCTCTGTACTTGTCCGGGCAAAGCACTTAGATTGTGTAATATATGATACCTTTGCAATTGTTTGCTTAATTAACCTGCAAGAACTGGCCTGTTTCTCTCTCATCCAGTGTGGGCCACAGGTTCCTAGGACGGTGCCTGGTGCCAAGCAAACACGCAGGTAGCACAGTGAATGAATGAGACCCACCTTCCTCCGTATCTGTGGCCTGCTAGGGACTGGGCTGAAGAGTTCTGCTGCACCCCCTCCCAGCTCCGCATCCACAGAAAAATTGTCTTCCATGAAACTTGGGGGTGGGGTGGGTACACAGCAGGAGGTGGGTGGCAGGCAGGGGCATGAAGCTTCGTCTATACAGCCACCACTGCTCGCTCACATGGCTGCACGAGCTCTGCCTCCCCCAACCCTGACCCCCATCCTGTGGAAAAATTGTCCTCCATGAAACCAGTCCCTGGTGCCAAAAAGGTTGGGGACAGCTGCTTTATAGGACAATAAATCCTTGGGCCCAAAGGTGTGAGAGTGTTGGCCACCCTCTGTGCCAGCCACGGGGGTTATGGTGCATTTGTGCTTTTGTTGATTCATTCACACATAGTAACAATTTGCTCTGGCAGTGATTGGCTATTTTAAAGTGGTTCCATGTGGTATTTATTTCTTATTCCCTTTATAACTAATTCTAACAAAGAGTCTGACCTCATTTTGGACATTTGATTGACAATTCCTTTCAGGCCTTCCTCTCCCTCCCCTTGGGCCACACATCTGGACAGGCTGATAAGAAGGCCCATGGCCTTACTGCCTCCTTTGGTGCCTCCCACGTGCGGGAAGGTTTTCCCAGCCCCACTCCTCGGCCACCGTGGAGGCCCAGACCCTTCTCTCTGCTTTGCCCAAACCAACTCGGACCTGCCTGTGGCTGCTCAGCTCTCCCCAGTGGTCCCTTGTGTGAATAATGAACTTTCTCTCAAATCTCTTGGTGCGTAGCATGTCGTCAGCCTCGACATCCAAACCAAATTTTGTGTGGGCTCCCTCCTGCTTTGCAACACCAATATAGCGATGACCTGCATCCAACACATATTCGCACCTGCGCAGCAAGGTACCCCAGCTGTCACCACAGTTTGCTGTCATTTTCATATTGATTAGGCTTCATTATATTCCCCAGTGCTGTGCTCTATGGCCAGGAATAGATTCCCATTAATTCCATTTTTGCCAAAGTGAATATTGTGACAAGGAGAAATCTAGGGAACTCTAGGGATTGTCCCAGAGAGTAGGACAGTGACTAAATTCCTGCCTGTGATGCTCTCCCACTCTTGGCCTCTAATCACACACCTGAATGAGACACTATCACTACAAGCTTCAATAATTAGTAATAATAATGACGACACTGAGTACTTACTATGTGGCAGGTACTGTGGTCAGCATTTTAAACAAATTATTTCTTTTCACCTTCAGAGCAATCCTTTGTGATAGATGCTATAGGCTATAGTTGGGATGTCTCACCTCTCCAAATCTCGCATTGAAATTTAATCTCCAGTGTGGTGGTGTTGGAGCCAGGCCTAATGGGAGGTGCTTTGGTCATGAGGGTGGATCCTTCATGAATGGCTTCCTGTTGTCCTTGCAGTAATGAGTGAGTTCTTGCTCTATTAGTTATCCCGAGAGCTGGTTGTTAAAAAGAGCCTGTTTTTAAGATTCCTCATCAAAAAAAAAAAAAAAAAGAGGCTGGCACCTCCTCTCTCTCTCTCTTGCTTCCTCTCTTGCCATATGAGTCACAAATGCCAGCCTCTCTTCACCTTCCACCATGGGTAGAAGCAGTCTGAAGCCCTCACCAGAAGCAAATGCTGGCACCATGCTTCTTATACAGTCTGCAGAATGATGAGCCAAATAAACCTCTTTTCTTTATAAATTACCCAGCCTCAAGTATCCCTTTATAGCAATAGTAAATGAACTAAGACACTACCATAGTCATCTGTGTTTTATGAATAAAAGAAATGAGCATTAAAGAGGTTTAAAAAGTTGTTCAAGGTTATCAACCAAAAAACAGCACACCCAGAACTCAAACCCAGTCCAGCTTCAAAGCCTGGGCTCTTAACCACCACGAACTGCTGCACACCCAAGACTTCCTTGGAAGCCAGACTCAGGGTATCGCTTTCAGTCTTACCTATCAGCGTATCTAGTGGCAAACCCCAAGCTTCACATATTATAGTGTGTTCCCTCCAGGATGCAAAGTCCTATTGCTGTGAGCACAAACTGTCTCTAACTGGCTCTTGGGTGATGTGCAGCTGATGTTCAAGGTGACCTCATGCCTAACGTCAGGCTGTAAAATGATTGCCACAGTGATGACTGAATACTAATAATTATGCTTCATGTGTGCTGATAAAAGAAACCTGTGATCCAATAAATCCAAGACCCTCTTCTAAGATGAGCAAATGGAGAAAGGGGCCTGGCCCCACCCTAACTCCCAACCCCCAGGAGAATATTTGCTAGATTACTGCTGTCACGACCACAGAGGCCTCAAGGTACTCTGCTCTCTACTCCAGTGAAGCAGCAGGCACAGGACCCTGCCCTGATTCCCCCTGAGGCCCACCCAGGCTAGGCTGCAACATTTAAACACCACCACGCTACAGGTCATGGATGAAGAGAGAAAATACAGAGTAAAATACAGCTGGACATTCTTACTACAACGTATGCTGAGCCATCTTCCACTTGGGGCCCCCACTTGCCAGCTGGATAACAGAGGCCTCTGACCCTCTGGGAGTGGCCTCCCGGAGCCCATCTGTACGCCTCTTCATCAGAATCCAGAGGACAAGGCCCATGGGTCCCTTCGCCTGGATGTGGCCTTCCTTCCAAGGTCAATTTGTTGCTAATGACCAGCCTCAGTCCTAGATTAATGACAAGAGGAATGTTACCCCCTTGAAGGAGAACCCCACCTCTGCCACCAAGCTGGTCGTCTTTCCCCCCTGGCCTCCACAGGGCAAGCATCTTAGAATGTAACTGAATAGACCCCAAAATCCATAAGGGATACAAATATCAGCAATGGACTCAGGGCATCACCTGTCAGTACATACTTCTCACTCCACTGCTATCCCAAGATTGAACCTCTTCCTGGATTCCTGTAACACCTCGTCACAGACCTCCCTGCCTCTATCCTTGTCCCATTACAGTGTTCCCTCAATACAGCAGCCAGAATAATTTTATTTATTGTGGAAAGAACCCTTAATACAACATCTATCAATGTATCCTCTTAACAGATTTTTAAGTGCACAGCAGAGTATGGTTAACTATAAGAACAATGTTGTATAGCAGATCTCTAGAATGTATTCATCTTGTTTAACTGAAAATTTATGTCCATTGATTGGCAACTCCCTTTTTCCCCTTCCCCCAGCCCCTGGTAACCCCCTTTCTACTCTCTGCTTCTATGAGTTTGACTATTTTAGGTTCCTCATATAACGGAAATACCTCATGCAGTGTTTGTCCTTCTGTGACTGGCTTATTTCATGTAGCATACTTGTCATCAAATCAATCCTCTGCTTATGACCCTTCAGTGGCTCCTATTTCACTCCAGGATAAAAACCCAAGACCCTGCAGTGCCCTGCACTCTGTACCTGTGGCCTCTGTGACACCATCTGCTGCTTCTCTGCCCCACACTCATATCACCCAGCCACACTGGCCTCTGCACCATGCCAGGAGCCAGCAGGCCTGCCCTCCCCTCGGACTTCTGCCTGCAACAGTCTGCCTACAGATGACTGCAGGGCTATTGCCTTCCCCTCCTCCACCTCTTTGCTTACCAGCCACTTTCTCAATGAGACCAAGACTGACCACCCTAATTAAAATAGCAAACGGGCTCCAACCTCCACCTCCATATTCCTGACCTCCATATATGCTTGGACTCTTTTCCCTTGTTAATTTCTTTCCAAATACTTACCACCTTCTAATGTAAAAGCACCACAAGGACAAGGATTTTTGTTTATTTTATTCCCCAGTGTATCCCAAGCTTTCAGAAGAGTATCTAGCACATAGTAGGCACTCAATAAGTAATTACTGAATAAATAAAGGATGGTATAGAATGTAAGAGCTCTAGCTCTGGCGTCAGCTGGACCTGGGTTCAAATTCCAGTTCTACCACTTACAAGCTGGATGATCTTGGACAAATATCTCGAGCTCTCTGTGCTTCCATTTCCTCAACCAAAGGGAGTCCTTTTGGTTTAAAGAGTGTCATTACATCAGCTTCCTTATTTAATTATGGGTACTATTCCATCCTGTTTTGCTTACTGAGGAGAATGATTCTCAGAGAGGTTACATAACCTGCCAAGGGCCACACAGTTGGAAATTTACAGCTTGGATTTCTTCCATATCTTCTGACCCGAGAGACCGTTGTTCTTTCTTTCACAACACAACAGTTTTATACGCATCGTAAAGTCTCAATATAATGTAAACTTGTCAAGAATACTAACGATCATTCACATTTGCATGGAACTTTATAGTTAGAAGCAGGCAGCAGTTGGGCATGGGGTTGGTGCATCAGAAGTGCCTGGGGAAGCTTTATCAAAATCTGTACGCCTGTCTGCACCTCCAAGCCCCCAGGGTGGGACCTATGCATAGGCATGTTCAAAAAGTTTCTCAGAAGACTCTTACATATTTTCTGGATAAGAAACATTACTTCAAAGAACTAAAGTTGGTCCTCAAAACCATCTTATGAAGTATATACCTTATGGCTATTCCAGTTTTAAGGACTAGGAAAACAAGACTCCAAAATATGAAGGGATTTTTGCACAACCACACAGCTGGAGAGTGGTATGGCTGGGAAACCAAGCTCCACTCCTCTGGCTCAAATTGTGTTTGCTGGAAAGAATTTGTTAGAAGTCAGTAGGTCTGGGTCCTAGTGTTGGTTCCTCCCCTCGAAAGCTAAGTGAATGTAGCAAGTTATTTAACTGCTCATGTTTCATTTTGGAGGGAATACGTATATATATACTCCTTACTTTCTTGAGATAAACAGAGTGAGGAACAAATGGGATAACAGCTGTGAAATAATAACAGGCAGTGTTTATCAACTGCCTATCAGAGAAACACCCTACATTATTATACTCAGTCTTCAATACTGTCCCACAGGATCTATTTTATGACCTTTATTTTATCAAGGCAGACAGACATATAAGCACATAGCTAGCATGTGGTAGAGAGGGATTCAAATATGTCTGTCTCATCTGAAAGTGCACGTACTTTCCAATCTATAATACTTACCACAAAACATACCAGAAAAATTAATAGCTATGAGATACATATTAGATATAAAAGGATTAACAAGCCATGTATTATAGATGAGATCACATAAACACTGATTTACAATCATAAATCATATCCATCTAAATTTATTTAGTTATTTTTATTGTTTATTTTCTTTGGAGATGGGGTCTTGCTCTGTTGCCCACTCTGGAGTGCAGTGGTGCGATTATAGCTCACTGCAACCTGAAACTCCTGGGTTCAAGTGATCTTCCCACTTCAGCCTCTTGATTAGCTTGGACTACAGGTGCATACCACCACACTCAGCTAATTATTTTATTTTATTTTTAGAAACAAAGTTTCACTAAGTTGCCCAGGCTAGTCTTGAATTCCTGGCCTCAAGCAATCCTCCTGCCTCAGCTTCCCCAATAGCTGCGACTATAGGCATGAGCTGACACACCAGCTGGAATAGCTAGTTAAATTTAAATGATACATACTGTGTTAGTCAGTTTTGCATTGCTATAGAGGAAGCCTGAGAATAAAAAACAGTGTATTCCAAGACTGGAGGATTCCACAAGCCCTAGTGATCCACTGATTCTATCTCCTCAGAGGCCCTGGGATTCAAAAAGCTACTCACCTATTTACACCTGAAGGCTAAACCCAAGAAAAATTAATGGAAGGCAGAGAGTTGAATAAGAAGCAAACATTCCTTCCATTCTCTCTGGTTCCCATTCAAAGGCTGGGGCAAACCCAACAATGGCCTTCAAGGTATGCCAGGAGCCAGAGAGGAGTCTGAGAGTCCTTTACCAGAAGCCATCCCAAGCCCAGTGGGATCATCTGGGTTGTAGCCAAGGGCAAAGCAAACATCAGTGTCTGAGAAGGAGTATTAAGGGTTAAGCCCAAGTACAGAGCAAGAGAGCCTGGGCTGAGATCAGAAGCAGGTTGAAAAGAGGCCAAAAGTCTCAGAGAGCAGGCTGTCGACAAATTCACCTTCAGAAAGTCAGCAGCCAATAAATTTCTGTTGAATTTTTTTTTTTTTAAATCAACATGTTGAATACCATGTTTCCATGGATAAGGAAGGAGAAAGGTGCTTTGTTTTACAATAAAGACTGGCCACTGTGAGTCCCTCAGGCTGATCATATGGGGCATCACTGAGAGTGTCATCCCTTGGTGTTTTACTGACTATAGCCCACTAAACACATACACAGACAGGGTCACTTCAGGACAAGGCCATGGAACACCTTCTCTCCAGAGAATCTGGAATCAGATGGGATTGGATACTGAGCTCATAATAAAATGTGACACAACTCTATGAATATTTTTGTTTGTTTTGTCCAGTTCTTGGGCATGTTACTATGGTCTTGGTAATAATGCAAATCCCAGTGGATACCATGGCCTTAGTAACCATTCCTGGACTGGGTTGAACTTAATGCAACTGTTTGAAGAGTTGAAGTTAGAGGCATTAGGGAGACAACCAATTGTGACTTCCAAGTGCTTTAATTGACACACAGCCCCTGGAATTCAGACAAGAAAAGCCTGCAGGGAGGCTTTGCTCTGTAGGAGAACTGAAGAAAGGGCTGGGAGATTTTCCAAGCCTGGAGGAACTTGGATAGCTACAGAGGATGATGAAAGGTCATTCCTTTCCAGTCCCAGTCCCAGCCCCAGCCCCAAGACAGCCTGGAGATCTTGGGAGCCAAGGTCAGGAAAGGAACAGCTTGTCCCCCGACAGAGTCAAGTAGGGCCTGGGGAGCTCTTCTGTTTACATTGAGTAGACCTTTTTTTCAATCCCTCACCCACAAATTCAGGATGACCTTCCCTCCTTTCCAGTAGCACCCTTGTAGGGCAAAGGGCCTGATCTTTGGCCAGATAGCCAAAACCACTCCTAGGAGGAAGGAAAAATACCAGGTATCATGAGAGATGCCTGTGGTTGAGACGAAAGAGCATTGCGTATGGAATCCAGACTCCTAGATATCTGCAATATTTTAATCCACTGCTCACCCAAATCTTATGTCTTTGTCCTTTAGTGTTCTTTGCTTTGCTCCAAGAAAGTTAATACAAATTATCAGTATTTTTTCCAGTTTGTAATAAGCATTACTGATAGAAGTACTATAAAATACAATAAGCAATAATGAAACTAACAATAATAAACTCTATAGGTTAAAATTTATTGTAGGTAAAAATTAACAAAAGAATCATGCATTTTTTTTTTTTTTTGCCCGGGCTAGAGTGGGTGCCGTGGCATCAGCCTAGCTCACAGCAACCTCAAACTCCTGGGCTTAAGCGATCCTCCTGCCTCAGCCTCCCGAGTAGCTGGGCCTACAGGCATGTGCCACCATGCCCGGCTAATTTTTTCTATATATATTTTTAGTTGGCCAGATAATTTCATTCTATTTTTAGTAGAGACGGGGTCTCACTCTTGCTCAGGCTGGTCTTGAACTCCTGACCTTGAGTGAGCCACCCGCCTCGGCCTCCCAGAGTGCTAGGATTACAGGCGTGAGCTACCGCGCCCGGCCAGAATCATGCATTATTGAGCATATTGTAAAATGCAAAAAGCATAAAAATGCTATGAGAAAAAAATCTGTTTGGAAGAAATTATCAATAATTACAACAACAAAATAAAACTGTCAATAGCTAAAACCACACATACAAAAACTAGTAAAAGAATAATATCTTCTTATAAAAATTACATCTAAAAAATTTTATCTGGAAAAATTGAATTTAGTAACTATAAAGGCCAAAAAGAAGAAAAAGATGAAAGAAACAATGATCAAAAAATTTTGACAATAATAAAACAAATGACAATAATAATGGCTACATAAAGTTTACTGTAAAAATGTACCCAGAAAGATTAATCTAGATCAATATCAGTAAAGTAAAAGTAAAACTATAACTTGTTTAACTGTACTGGATAGAAAATTGATCAAGGAATTAAGTTGGATTAGTGCAAAAAACTCCAAAAGAAAAATGCTTTTTTTTTAATAGACATTCATTCACTAAAGCACAGTCTTGATGTAGAGATTTATTTTTTAAAATTATAGACATTAAGTACATTCAAGGCCAAAACAGCTAGGTCAAAATACCCATGGAGTCCAAATACAAGTCAGTTTAACAGGATCAAAATGTCCTGTACTCAATTCCTAGGATAGAATTTTGGCTCTGAAACACGTAAGTTTGATGCCAGTAAGCTGCATGACTTTGGGAAAGTTATTTAATGTCTCTAAGCCCCCAATGCCTCATATGTAAAATGTATATAAATGTAATTTCATAATACCTTTCCTCTTAGTATTTATATTGGACTACCCAACCAAAATCATGAGAAATCTTGCACACATTTTTCTTCTGAGAGGTTCCTTACCCCTCGGTTTCCATACTTCGTATCATATGACTTCAGGCTCTAAGCATGACCTCCTGAGCTAAGGGTGCATACCTGACCCAAAGATAACTATGTTTAGATTGGCCAGCAACCAGTCAAAAGCACGGCCCAACAAAGATACTTTATACTCTATGGTTACTGGCTAATCCAATCCATTAAGTCCACTCTTGAAAAATTTTAATGTCAGATGTGCAAACAAATAAATGAAAGTGAACAGAGGTTAGGATTGGCAGAATCAGAAGCGTAAAGAGGAAACAAGAGGCAGAAGCCATTAGGGAGCAGGACTCATCAGTAAGTGGAAGCCAAAAGCAAAATTGAAGGAAGAGGCAGGGGGAAAATAAAAAGAATTAGGAACAAAATAGGAAGATAGTGGTGAAGAGAAAAAACAGAGATAGAGTTGGTGCATCACCGCATTAGTCACGGGGCAGAGAAACAGAACCAGTAGGATGTATATAAATATGTAAAAGGAGATTTACTATTGGCTCACATGATTATGGAGGCCAAGAAGTCCCACAATATGCCTTTTGCAAGCTGGAGAACCAGGAAAGCCGGTGGTGTAATTCAGTCCGAGTCTTCTCACAACAAAGCTGATAAACCTTCAAATGCCGCCTTCCTATCTGTGCTCCCTACCCTCGCCGTCTCACTCTCCAGCCTAGCTATTGTCATAACTTTCAAATCATTCCTTTGGCATGTCCTATTCCCTCTCTGCTGACACTTTACTTCTATTTTACAATATACTTTGTCCAGATTTAACAGAAAGCAATAAGATCAGGATAATATTCTTGTATGGCCTCCCTAAGATCGATAACATGTTGTTGACCTAGTTATTACATTTCACTGTTAACAGAAATCAACTGATCAGACAATTTGGGGAGTATTTTGATTTTTTTTTTTTTCATTTTCACTAAGGAGGATGACCTTGTAGAACTCAATTGGTTATTGCCAAAAGTAGGCCTAATGGCTGGCAATCTTAATGCTTATGCAATTTCCAAGAATTCTGTATTCCATATTCTGTTTTAATTCAATAATACAAACCTCTAATTTTCTACCATCATCTATTCCAGTTGGCCCAAAAGATTTAGAATGGTTTAGTGCTCAAATAGGATATATATTCAGCATGAAAAGAACAGAGATATTACAATTGAATCTAATTAAATCACATCCCATATTCTAACGCTAGTTTCATCACCAATAATATGAGCACTTTTTTTTTTTAAATTTTTCTCTATCCCCTAAAAACCTAAGAGTCCTTCAAGGTCAGGGATTATATTTCATTTTCTTTGTATCTGCAGTCCCAAACACAGTTCTATCAAATAGTAGCAATTATATTAATCTTCAGTGAATGAATGTATGTCCAAGCTTTTGTGAAATTGTGACTTCCATGGAGCTATCCCAAACCCCTGGCATCAACTGCTCTGTGTGGCAGTAGCAGCCGTCCATTCATGCTGAAGAAGAACTGCGGGCACATTGGAAGCCTGCCCCAAACTCTGAGCTCCAGTTCTAGGCCATGATTCTGGAGAGGCAATCGAGCGCCATGAAAAGTGTGCCAGAGTCTGCTTCAATTGGAGATAATGCTGGAATCTACGCTGCCTTGGGCAAGCTACTGTGCACAGGGAAACCACAGATTTTAGGGTCCGGGGGCCCAAATGCGAATTGCGTTCCATCGGTCTCCCATTTAAGGTCTTTGGATGTAAGAAACAGAACTTACTTAAATAATTTCAGGCAAAAGGTGAATTTTTTTTTTTTTTTTTTTTTTAAAAAAAGAATTATCAACACAAACTCAAAGGCAAGGGAATGCAGACAGGCCCCAGGAAGGCTGGCTCCAGGAAGTAAACACATACCCTCCAAACCAGGCCGCAGAGCCACCCTATCACTGAGCCCCCACTCTCTGGGCCACATGCTTTCTCACCCCGTTTTCCGGCTGCATGTCTCTCTGTAGAGCAATTTTTCTTGTTCCTCTTGTAAAGAGGCTAAACGTGGCTGCCGGGTCCTATTTTTTCTTAGTGCTCAGTTCAGGTACTCACAGAGGCTGGCTCATGGTTCTGAGGTCCGTTCCAATCTCCTGGGAGACAAAGTCTAATTCTCTCCACACCCTGGACCAATGATCTCTGCCCACTCAGCAGGGGCTGCAGGAATATGCTTTCTGGAGAGTGATGATTTTAACTACGGACATAAAATGACAAAATCCTATCTTACAGAGCTCACACTGGCAAGAAGTATGAAGGACATCCAACATTCAGTGGGTGTTGCATTAACCCAGAAAAGAAATGACGAGAACTTAAACAAAATCAGAAAATCCATCAGGGAGATAATGTGAAAATGAATGTAAGATATATGAAAGAGTCAGAACCACAGAATTAGATGTGGGGGATGAGAAAGGGAGATTTCTGATCTAGAGGGGGAGGGATGGCAGAATTAGTCTTTGAATAAGAGAACCAAGAAGAATAGCAAGTTCGAGTGAGGTTGGATAAAGGAGAAATATGAACAAAGGTAGCATAGTTCAACAAAGAACAAGAATCTGAGTACAGATTCTTAATGATTTTTTGACTTTGCAGTGGTGCAAAAGCAATATGAATTCAGTAGAAATCATACTTTGAATTTTGAATTTTGATCTCTTCCCAGGCTAGCCACACGCAGTACAAGCTCTCACATCTCTGGACAGCAGCAGCAGTGCACCATTCTATTTTTCATTTTCAGCACAGTGTTCAATAGGTTAAACATTTTATTATAAATAGGCTTTGTGTTAGACTATTTTGCCCAGCTGTAGGCCAGTGTATGTGTTCTGAGCACACTTAGGGTAGCCTAGACTAAGCTCTGATGTTCAGTAGGGTTAGGTATACTTTTTTTTCCTTTCTGACCAGAGGAAGTAGGTTAGGTGTATTTATTGCAGTTTCAACATACAATATTTTCAATTTATGATAGTTTTATCAGAATGTAACTGCATTGTGAGTGAAGGAGCATATATATAGAGATTAGGGAGAGATATCAAAGGTAAGATAGGGAAAGGATGGCTCATAGTGATCAATGTTAGAGATGACTCTAACATTGTACTACCCAGATTAACATCCCTCAGTGGCTTCTATTACTAAAGGACAGAAACCCAATTTCTTATGTATGGACCTTAAAGCTATTCATTATACAGCCTAGAGTGCTTCTCCATCCTAAGCTTCAGTCACAGCAAGCAATAAAACAACATACAGTTGCCTGAATGCACCACTTTCTCAGGTCTCCTCTGTGCATTTAGACATCCCATTCACTCTTCCTAGAATTCCCTTCCTCCTTCAGCTGCCTGGGCTTCTATTTGTCCTTCAAGACACAGTTCAAGATACCTTACCCATCTAGGCCTGCATCACACACTGTTTTCACTTGGTGACCTCTCCACTCCTCCCTCCTGGCCTCTAGCAAACTGTTAAATTGCAATCTCTGTTTGGTTTGTCTCCCCAGAATGTGAACCCCTGAATTCAGGAAATATTGCTTGCATCTCAGTATCCCTGATGCCTAGACATAGTAACACATATCAAATGTTTGTAAATAGCTGGAACAATAGCTTAGCCTCTGCAAAGACCGTACACACAGCCCTGATGGCATTTTTCTCTGACACTGTGGATCGTCTCTCTCTCTTTCATTTTCTTCTTCTGCTTTCCTAGTACTGCACATTTGTTCTGAGTAAGGATAAAGGAAAATGGATTTCTGTTTCAGCCTTTTTGTCACATGGCCATCCCCATGGCCTTTGCTGACTTCCTGCTATGATCTTTGAATTAAAGTGCCCATTAGCTTTATATAATTGTTCAGAAAAAAGATGACAGACTCATTTTAAGTATATTTAAATATATTCAGGGAGGAACTGAATCCACATGAGCTGCAAATAAATAAGGAAGAAGACAATAATTCAGTTGGGTAGACCAAAAAAAGTTGATTTATAGGTTTTAGATTAAAATGTTTAAAAGGGAGATGGACTCAGTCCAGTTGGGCTGCTTTTAAAGAACATGATAGACTAGGTGGCTTGTAAACAACACATTATTTCTCGCAGTTCTGGAGGATGAGAAGTCCAAGAACAAGGTACTGGCAGATTCAGTGTCTGGTGAGGGCCCACTTCCTGGTTCATAGGCAGCTGTCTTCTCACTTTAACTTCACATCGTGGACAGGGCGAGGGAGCTCTCAGGGGCCCCTTTTATAAGGGTGAAAATCCCGTTCATGAGGATTCTGCTCTCGTGACCTATCACCTCCCCAAAGCTCCACCTCCTCATACTCTCACACTGGGAATTAGCTTTCAACATATTAATTTGTAGAGAACACAAACATTCAGACCATAGCAGTTGGTATACTCAAACACAAATGCACCCTTTCTCATTTTTTCTCAAGCCAGATTACAACAAAATGGAGAGTATAGGAGATGAAGAAGTAAAAAAAGAAGTGAGACAAAATTGTTATTTCAAGATCTTTAAAAACTAGGTACTAATAAACATGAGGTACAAGCTTAAAGCAAAGTGGAGTGAACAGTGAGGTGTGTGTGTGTGTGTGTATATATATCTGTGCTTGTTAAAGATAAGATTTGAACATATCTGTGGGGTGAAAGAGAAAGAAGAAAAAAACTCAAAAGCAACATTGCTGAAGTAAGAGGCCAAAGAAAGTGTGGGCCTAGTCTCCTATTTAAGCAAACTAAATATTTTTTCTCTGGTACTCAGACTTGTAAAGTACACAATTGTTGGCATATTTACCACTCTGACCCCCCCCCAGCGTGGGAGTGCCTTGAGGGAAAGGACTGTGCCCTGTTCATAGTACCTGACAGACTGAACATTCGAGAAATGTTAAATGAATGAATGAGGATGGGGTGTTCTAGGAGCTTTGAGATGGCAAAGCATGGCCCCTTGCTAGGTTAAGAAGGTTGTATGGGCGGAAACGTGAGGAGAAAGAGAACCACTGACCAGAGTAGCCTCTGTCTGGAATTCAGCGGAAAGTCAGTTATCAACGATAGTAGGATTTGGAGGCACAGTGAGAACCTAGCTGAAGTTTTTGTGCCAGTGGCATCAATTAATAAATAGAAACCCACAGAATTGAAGTTCATGACCTTTTGTAAAGTAAAAAGCAACTCTTTTCACTCCCACAGTCAATAGCTTAATCTGGGAAACAAATTAGGAGCGATCAAATCAGGTCTGTGAGACCTCAGGGGCAGAGAGTCACAGACAGCTGGGGCTTTCCTGAAAGGCATGAAAGGACCAACATTCTGTTCAAGTCCATGATCAAAGGCTTGCCAGACTCGCTCATGAGGAAGAAAATCCACTTAACAGGATTAAGAAAATCTTTGATTTTTAATCTGTTGCTATGTAAAAGTATGAGTTTTATTCACCAAATAGAATTCGGTATCAATTAGAATGGTTTTAAAATCTGCATTATAATCACAATTTAGCAATACTAACTGATATGTGTGGCTAAGGGGAAATCATCAGATATAAATCTAACATAAACTTGACTCATCTCACTCCCTTTCCTGGAATTGCATCATCCCAGACCATCCCAGAATGTTAGAGCTACAAAGAACCTTGAAGAACATCTAGGCCAATAACCTTATTTTATCAGAAGCCAAGGTAGAGAAGTGAATTTCTCCGGCCTCCCACTTCGTTAGTGGTAGACCTAAGCCAGAAACACAGCTTTTCTCATATTTCCATTGAATGGTCTTCCCTCTATGTCATGTCATGAAAACAAGGTTAAATTATGTTGTAGTTTCTTTTTAATTAGTCAGTGAATTATTCAGTACAGTTCAAAAGTTTTCTGTCCAAAAGAATTATGTTAAATCATGTTTGCATGCCAAAAATGGTAACCTTCAGATAGCCAGAAAATAGTATTTTCTGGAACTCTTCATTTCCTAGGAGTTTGCAAAAGTCATAGTTCTACTAAACAAACACTAAATGCTCTAAGAATTCTGAAGGGAAAGATTGTGATTGATGTAGGAGACAGTAGATAGATTCTGTTCAAGACTTCTCTCTTCCATAAAGCCAGGAAGAATGGATTGAATCCATGGGGTATAAGAAAGAGAAAGAAGGAATTGCATTCCTGACCAAGATAAAGGAAAATATTTTGATGAATGATTCAAGGGAACCTGATTGCCAAATCTGGATTGGAATTAATTTGTTTAGAAAAGTATTTCTCAGAACATATTCCTCAGAATATTAATTCCATAGTATGCTCTATTAAAAAAAATACAGAGTGGGGGGATTCTGCGTTCAAACAAGACTGAAAAATGCTGTATACCCTCCTTAATGAATCCCAATGCACATTGACATATTAAAGCTGCCAAGTCTTGCAGTCAAGAAACTTGTTCGATATTTTTTAAACTTTGGATTGAAATACAATGTACATAATGGTACTTTTTAATTATTTGTCACTAACTGAACACACTCAGCATTTAGATCATGAAACAGCACCCCAGAAGAGTTGAATCTTTTTTAACACTTTCTGAATTCCATTTGACCATAGTATGGAGGTCACCAAACTTTTTCTGTAAAGGGTGAGGTGGTAAATATTTTAGACTGTGCTGGCCACATGTGGTCTCTGTTGCATAGTCTTTATTTTTTTTTTTTTTACATCCTTTTAAAAATGTCAAAACCATTCTTAGCTCAAGGGTTATACAGGAACAAGCCACAGCTTGATTTTGAGCTCTTTGCAGACTCCCTGCCATCGGTCCCTCTTTTGTGCTCTTTTTTTTTTTTTTCCCACATAATGCTTATTAACATCTATTACCTCTGGTTCTGTTAGAGACACTTTAGACAATATCGTTTAGAGAAATGGCTTTCAAACATTAAACATGATCATCAACTGATGGGGTGGTTAAACATGGATTCCTGGGCCTGAAATCTGCATTTGTCTCATGCACCCCAGGTGATTCTGATCCAGGTAGTCCAAGATTCACACATGTAAGGGAAAGCTGACAATAATGGAAAAACAAGGGTGCTGATGACCTTGGGTTGAAGGATCAAGAGGTGGCCGTGTACAATGAGGGAAAAGAGGAAGGTAGAACTCAGTCATCTCAGAGAACATTTTCAAAGCTTATTTAGGGGAATGTTGCCAACTTCCTTAATAATGGACGATGGAAGAAGGCTTTCTAGAGAGGAGGGGCAACCACAGCCTCCAGCCCCCCAAGATTCCCTGTGCCATTGGGATGTCTCACTCACCCTCCCTGCCACGGCCATAGACTGGTAGGGTGGGGCTTTTCCCCTTTCCTGAATTCCTTTTGGTGGAGCTGAGCAAGGAGAGGCCTTCACTCAGGGCTTCGTGAAAGACTCGTGGAAGACAAAGAGAGCAGTATGTAACTAACCTGTCAAGGTTTCACTCAGCTCTTTCCCAGCCTTTATCCTCCAGAGCTTGTAGGCTCTACCTCATCACAGCTTCCAGCTCGTTTCTAGGGTGACTTGAATGCAGAAGTGTGGTAGAGCCAGCTCATCCCAGCTGCCAACTGTGAGCACCTTTTCCCAACTCCTTGGGCAGCGAGTGGCTTCATGTTGGTAGTTTGAAATTAGTCATAGTGGGAGTATTTACACCATGAAAATTAGTTCAAAAAAAGTGTTATTTATTTATTTTTAATAGCTGGTTGTTACCAGTTACCAGTACGTCATTGTTTCACACCCACCACTTGGAATGTATAATAGCTCCACAGGTAAAAGTGCAGGCTGTGTGTTAAAAACAGACCTTGTTTCAAAACCCAGGGCCATTTGTTACTGGTTATGAAACTCTTAATCTCTCAGGGTCCAATTTACCCTGCTGTCAAAATGGAAATAATAAGCCCTTCCAGTTTATGGCTGGAAGGATTAAAAGAAGTACTATATGAAGAATGCCTGACACATGCCAAGTATCCACAGGTGAGTCAGACATCTTAACACCTTAAAGTAGAACCAGGAGAGGCCCTGAGAGAGACTGGAATTCTCTATCCCTCCTGCCTAAAGCCTTCCAAGGTTCCCTTTTCTGTCTGAGAACGCTGCCTCTTCCATAAGTGATTGGCAGTGAGAATATCCTCCGAGAGCTCTCCTGCTGCACACAGGACCTTTTCCTATAGATTCAATTGACTTCTCCTTTCAGGCTACAACCCAATAAAGCCCAGTTAGCACAAAAGAGACACACATGTAGTAGCAGGTGGGGTATGTTTTACAGCATCTCCAAACCCATAATCATGCCTGGCCTAGAGCACTTTCTGCTCTATTTACTGGATGCAGGGCTCAAGGACAGACCCCGTGTCTGGTTCCCCTTTGTTACATCATCAGTTGAAGAAATACCAGTATAACAACTGGGATAGTAATTAGCAACAAAAATATGTAAAATTTTCCTAGACCTTGGTATAGATTGTACTTTCCTGCCTAAGTAAGTAGAGCATTCTGTATCCAATCAAGCCATTCCCGGGTGTCTGAGGAAGATATACGGCCTCCAGGTCCTCACTGTCAACAGCAGTTCTCCCCACCTGATAATGTGGCTAGAGAAGAAGAAAACTGCACTGAAGCTGTATTAACCATGGACAGATCTGAGACACTGTTTAGACCAAATCCCTGAAATCCTATTGTTTTCTTGTTATTTGCCTCTCTTATGGACTAAGAAGATTCGCAGTGGATTGTGACTTCCACAATCCAAGCTGATTAAGGTTTTGAAACCCAGATCTTATTCATCTGCCTCTCGCTCTGCCATGACTGGGTGAAAGCAGAGCTGTGGGACCTGCAAGTTCTCCCCCTCTGTCCCTCCCAATGGCTCTTCAAGAGCCCAGGGGTCTCCCTTGAATTCTCCAAGCATTTCTCTACATCTGCCCTAAGGAGGAATGAGTTTTCTCCATAGGACTTTAATTGAGTTAGACCAGAAATTAGTATGCAACACATAGCCTCAGATATGTGAGCTATGAGACAGATCAATGTGTCACTTACTTCATTAGCTATAATTTAAGTAAAGTGAGAAATTGTTTTCAGTTGTGTGTTTCCCATAGGCTTTGATGTTTAGAGTATAAGAACAACTTTATTTGGATGAAAAAAGTGTTCAAGAAAATCTTCTGGAAAATCAGGCTTGGAAAAAATTCAGGTATCACCAAAAAACAGCTTTTCAAGGGATGAACAGTCCAATCCTTAACATCCAACTTTTAGTCAACAAATACCTGTCAAAGCCTACTACACACATGGCATCACACTGGGTGCTGGAGTCCCCTCCCAGCTGAGGGACTTATATTCCAATGAGGAAACAACACTAAAACATTGCTTACATGAATAAAGATATCATGAAGGAAAAATACAAGGAGCTAAAGAGAAACTCATTTAGCTCTGCAGGACTTAGGAATTGTTCTTTGAAGAAGGGACATTTAAGTCAGGATTTAAAAGATGAGGAGTTGGCCTGGGTGGCACAGAGAACATTTTAGAATAAAGGCATACTGTGAGCAAGGTCCTAAGGTAGGAAAAAGCAATTAATAAGGGAACCGAAAGGTCAGTGTGCCTGCAGCAGAGAATGAGGGCGGACAGGCACTCCCATGCCACGGGGAAGTTAAGGATTCTGGCCACCATCCTAAGAGCGATGGGGAACCATGAAGGGCTTCCAGGGAAGGAGTGGCATCACCAACTTTGTATTTTTTAATAATTATTCTGGCTATTATGTGGCGAATGGGCTGGAGGGAGGCAAGAGCGGTTTCTGGGAGGCCAGCTGGAGGCACTGCTGTCAGCTAGGGGAGTAATCTCAATGTGCTCCCAAGCACAGGGCATGGAAGGAGCAGTCTGCACAAAGGAAAATTCTATTCAACAGTCGGCACCTTTGGGTAAACTAATAATAAACTCTTCCTCCTGTGGAGGGGAAAAGTTCTATTCCAAGAAGAGCTTCAGGAACTCCCTGGGGAGTAGCTGTGTGCTGCCCATCAGACCACAACCTGTGGCTCATTGACAAGAGATTTCCATAGTGCAAGACCCAGTGTCCCCCTGGCAGGGCTTGGGTGACCAGCTACAGACTGTTCCAGATCATTCCTAATGGGGCAGATAAGTACTACATGGTGACTTGAACACAGCTCTTGCCTCTGAGTGAGGGAAGGAAACACCAGGCAGAGGAAGAGGCACAGGCAGAGATGGGTTTGAGTCAGACAGTAGGTGCGGCCACTTATTAGCCCTGTGACCTTGCACACCGGTTTCTTCATCTTACTGCAAAATACGATTAATATACCTGCCTCATAGGGTTTTGTGAGGGTTCATTTAAAGTGAAGGAGTTATTAACAATATGTAGAAAGCATTATTTACTACAGAATCCGGCCCTGGGATGTTCTTAATAAAGGGTGGTCGCTGGTTTTCTTATCTGGGCAGTGCCATGGATTCCCAGGGAGTTTGGACCCAGGCTCGTGTTTGAATCCCAGCTTTGCCATTTAGTCTTTGTGACTTTGGGTAAGTTTAATAAAATGCTCTGCGTCTTAGCTTCCCCAGCTTCCTGTTCCAATGGGGGGATGAAAAAACTTACCCGAAAAGGTGGCCGTGGAGATTAAATGAGTTAATGCTATTCACGTTTATTTCTACTTCTTCCACACGGGGGGAGGGGTGCACTAGAGCAGGCTTTTCTCAGAATAAGAGGGTGAGCTGCAAGGCAGAAGGTGGAGGGAACTGAAATGCGGTAAGTGAGTGCAGATCACAGGACTTAGAGGTATTCGGGTAACAGCCTCACTCCATAGTGCATTTCCCTGCACGAAGAGGATAAAGATTATTCAGAGTGACCCTGAATCATTCTGGGAGTTATCCCTGGGGAGAGCCTAATTAGCATTTAAAGAGATGCTGGAAATGGATATTGCTGATAAGGTAAAACCTTACAGCTTGAAACTCTGCACTAAAAATGTGCATCCTGCTCTGACAAGGAAAGAAAGGAAACCACCACCAGTCACTTTCCTGTTTTTCCACTGAGGAAGGGTGGCTTGTGCTTATTCTGCCAGTCTCAGACTTGTTAACAAAAAGCGAGCCTGCTCTGGATGGTGCACTTTTATTTACTTATTCGACACAGTTGTGGAACACCCGCCATGTGTCAGGCACCTTGCTATAGACGAGTGAGACATGATGTCGAACCTCAAGGAATTCACAAAGGCCAGGGCGGACAGCACAATGTGGTGTGGTGAGGACCTCAGGGACCAGCACACTGAGCTGCAGCGGCCCACGCACGATTACAGGAGACTTCAAGACGGAACATTTTCTCCACAGCCCAGATTATGAACAGAAGGGAAGGCAAAATGGCCACTTGGACCAGGGTGTTGCACAAACATCATCATTGAGTTGGGAAAAAAGGCAACGTAGGTGGAGAAAACAGCATGGGCAAAGGCAGGAACCGTGGAAGGGGATCTCCACCCCGAGCTGAGCCATGTGACGTCCCCAAAAAGAAAAGTCAGCTTGGAAAATCAGAATGGGAGGAGAGCAGCATGATTGATCTTCGTACCGAGGCAGGTTAGGGATGAAATATAAGAACAGCAGAGCTGGAGGGGTGCATAGACTAACTGGCCAGGCTCTCAAATGAGGGAAAACTAGGGATCAGAGAGGTGAGGACATGTGTTCAGTGTCACACAGCAGTTAAGTGGCAGAGCCAGGACTAGAAGCCAGGTTTCCTCTTTGCCACCCAGGCCTATATTCCTTCCTCTGCACTAACGTGAGCCTTCTTGCGGGGCAGAGATGTCCAGCCTGGCCAATAAACTGAGAGTTGTGCTGTGCACTAACGGCCCTGAGTCAACAATACCCTCCAGACCTCTTTTTTGTATCAAGGGCTGAGAGAGAGAGAAAGGAGGGAATGCAAGCCTAGACTTGCTCAGGACCCAACCTACCAACCAGCTTCCAAAGGAAAAAGAAGGCTTACAATATCTAACATTGGAAACAATCTAAACATCCAAAACTAGGAGGGTGATTACATAAACAATAATGAATCCACTCAATTGATTATTTCTTGGGTATTAAAATTTTTACAAATATAACAACATTAAAATATCTATGGATAATATTAAGAGAAAAAATATAAAGTAATAATAATATAGTAATACTATCTAAAAGACAAAAATAGAAAAAAATAGCAGTAAAGACAAACCAAAAATGTGCTAAATGATTGTTTTGGTAAATGATGAACTAAAAGTGATTTTTAAAATTTTAGTTTTTTCAAATTGTCTTTAATTATTAGCCTCTTATACATTTACAATACTAAGGTATATGCAACACACACATATATAAATATCTAGTATCTAAATAAATATAAAGAGATGTAAATTATATTTCTCACTTCACCCTCTTTCATTGAAAATAGCAAGCTAGTTATGTTTAAGGTCACCGAAGGCAAGGAACGATCAGTGCTTAGTTGCTTATGTGCCCAGAATTGTGCCACATACCATGAAAGATGGGGGAAAAAATAGAAGATACAGAACCGTGCCCAAAAGTCTAAGCAAAACAAGACTAGTCCAGGTGCAGCTTGTTGTATAGCAGGCTCATTAACTCTTCATTGAATGAATGAATGAATGCATATAGGTCCATGAGCAGGACTGTCTGTGAGGATGTCAGGAACATCCTCACTCCATCCACTCAGGGGAATAGCTTGGAACTTGTTTTCCAAGAATCCCTTTATAGATGGTTCTGAGTTAGTTCTGACAAGGAGAGGATCTTGAGGCAGTTTTGGAACGTTAGGGGAAGGAAAAATCATTATCTCCCAGGCAGAGCTGTTTGCAGGCATGTGAGCATTGGCAGAAGGCAAACGTTTGAGATATCACCCCAGTAATCACCCCTTTTTGGTACTGCAAAATGTTGAATCATCAACCGTGGCTCCAAGCACCTCTGGGAAGCCTCCTGGGAATAACTCACCTTGGAGAGGCAGCTGCTGGGGTCAGCGGGGCAGCTTCCCTGAGACCTCTGCACTTTGTGATTTTCTGAAAGCAGAAATCTCCATTTTCCATTAGCCCTGGAAATCTCTAATTCCCTGTATTAAACCTCTTCCTACTCAAAATACCTAGAGCAGCGTCTATTCTAACCAAACCCTGACTGATACGGGCCACATATAATGAAAAATAAGAGTAAGTGGACCTTGCTTATTGCAGAAGGAATAGGAATGTTGGCAACATCTGAATCATGGGATCCATTCTAAGCCTGATGAACCAACCAGACGTGTGGATTATCTGTGTGTGGATGAATAACTCCCCTTCCTGCTTACTTCATTCAACTATCCCTTCAATTATTGCTTCACCCATTCAAGTTTCTTATCTCTAAACCTTCTGCCTCTTTACCATCAGAAGAGATGAGAAAATCATTTCATGGTCGCTTCTTTTTCTTTCCCCAAAGAACTGCTAATAAATATTGATTCTCTCCAGGAGGCTTTCATTTGGGCAATTAACAGTTTGGTTTCCTGGAAGTGGTGGCCAATGTCCTGAAATAAGCCTCAGGAAATTCCTACCAAGTCATTGAGTCATCTCCAGTCCAGACCACCCATTTCCTGAGACACCTTCCAGATGAATCCAGCCCCTGCATCCACAGGGCCCTTGGAAGAATGGCACAAAGCACATGACAGTCTGGCAAATTCACTCAAGGTGAAGGGCAATTTGGGCTATCTCATTCATATTCATTATTCATCCTTCTGTACACATGTGTTAAGTATCTAGTATGTGCCAAGCACTGGTGGTGGGTAACAGAGACCCGATGGCAGCAAAACATTGTCCCCATCCTTGAGGAACTCAATGTCTAGGGTGGCAACAAATGCTAAGTTATAATCATAGAAAGGTGCTTCTTTTAGAATCAAATAATGTTTTAACCTCAACACTATTATACAAATAAAAATAAAAACCAAGTGACTAAAGATTGAGTGCTGAGTGGAAGTAGTTTTACTTCCAGGCAGGAAACATCCGGCAGACAATTGAGATTCTGAAAGACGTGGGTTGGGGAAAAGAAAATGAAATTGGTATTTTAAAGCCAAAGAGCTACAACTCTCTCAGTCCCATTTAAGAAAGCAAGGGCTCCAAATGCCATTTGCTGGCTAATAACATTTGGGCTTACCCCTCAGATTCATGTAAGTGCCACAATGGCTATGGTGGTCTCTGCTGTGTACAGATGCATCTACATTGGGACTACGGCTTTCAGTTGCCTTTGCTCCTTACCTTGAGTTGTCTAATTTGAGATTATTGTTCCCTGTTGTCATTTTATCAGAAGTCAGGTTTGCACAGTTGGCAGCAGGTTAGAGGGCATGTTAAGGCTCATTAATAGGGTAACAATATAATGTATTGTCCCAACCAGGATAATGTTTAAAGAGTGCTGATAAATACAATAAAATAACACAACAGCCATAACCTAGGTCTGCCCCAAGGAGGATAGTCACCTACCTAAAGGGGAAGTAAAAAGGTCACAATGTGTGTTGAGCTTCTGTGTAACATTCTACCAGCTGTTTACATGTGTTTTCCCTCATTTTAATCCCCACAACTTTATGATGTAGATGTTACTTATTCTCATTTTATAGATAAGGACCCAAGGCTCAGTTAATGGAGTAAATTGCCTAGGGTTTGAAAAGGTAGTAAGAGGTGAAACAATAATCTGAACTCAGGTCAGTCTGATTCTGCCCTCCATTCTCTCATCACAGCCATTACACTGGCTCCAAAAATGGTGGCATTTGTTGTGGGAGGCCCATACTGACTTTGGGCCAAAGACACAGGTTTTCATTAACAAGATTGATGTGATTACTTACTGCTGTGTTCCACTACTTTGTTGAAGTTCAACCACTGATTCAATTTAATTCAACACATTTAGGCTGAACTTGGTGCTGTAGACACACAAAAAGATGGTCCCAACCCTGAAGGATCTTACAGAACAGGGGAAAGACAGACAGGAAAATCCATGATTACAGAACTGTATGATAGATTCCAGGATACAGGCACTCCCAAGGCCTCATGGAATCACTACCAGGAGAACTTATCCAGTGAGGGGAGGAAGGAAGGCTTCTCATAGGAGGTGACTCAACACAAGTATAAACGATGAGTAGGAATTGGCAGAAAGAATCAGGACCAAAGCATAGAAAATACTGTGTGCAATGGAACAGTGACATAAAACAGCCTTTAAGGAAACAGAAAAATACCAAATAATTCTGTTCAGCTTCAGGGAAGGGGACAGAACCCACACAGTAGGGCTCAGGGGCCTAACCTTGTCCTGTCCACTCAGCCCTTCCCAGAAGATGCCAGCCATGCTGACATGCCAGCCATCATACCTCAATCAAAGTGAAGGGCCAGCAGGAAGTATGTGACTTTGGTGGACCACAGGCAAACTTCCTGGAGGCTTTCCTTCCATAGCTATTTTTGTTTTAAATCTTCATTCAGCTGAAGTTGCTAAATTGGTAGCTTATAAGTTGAGGTTGCAAGGGTCATCTTGCCACTGTGTGGAGAAAGCCTGTCTGCGACTGAAGCCAAGGGGAAGGAGACGCTGAGAGAGACATGCAAAGAGAAACAGAGACACAAAGAGCACCTCTAGCACACAGCTTGAAGCCCTGGACCCAGGCATGCCTGCAATTTGCTATTTACACAGCTTGAAATTTGTAGTTACATGCACCAATAACTTTGTTTTCTTGCTTAAATTCAATGGGTTCTTTGTCCTAATACAGTGAGTCTGAGATACTTCTGGGCCACCCAAACGGGTGTATCCAAAATATGTCTGCAGCTCAAGAGACAAGTCAAGAGGCACCAATAAATGGGAAGATATTGCCATGGGAATGTCATTGTCAATGGGAGGTACATGGCTGAAAGAGCAGAGGTCTGCTCTTTGTGGGGTACACAACCAAGCTCTAGGGAGAACAGGGAGGGGGAACCCAGCCAACAACACTGAGAAGGAGCTGTCAGGGAGGTAGAAGGAAAACAGGGAGTTTATACCAGTAGCTGAAGCGGGGCAGCATCAAAGAAGGATTGCTCAGCAAAATCAAACACCACAGAGAAGAGAAAGAAATTACCATCTTTTAGAAAAATTGGGAAAAATACCACATTCCCTCACCCCCCAAGGCAGTAAGATAGAGTAAGATAATTGCCATAAGAGGGGTCCAAGTATAATTAAAGTCAAAGGCCAAATTCTATGGCCATTTCTGTTTTCATCTTACTTGACTTCTAACACTTTCTTACCATGCTGATGAATCCCTCCTTCAAAATCTCTTGATTTTGGTGCTACCACTCTCTCCTTCCTCTCCCCTTTCTTGTTCTTACTTTCTCAGGATGCTTCGGTGACACCTCACTTCTAACCAACCTCTTAAATCTTAGTGTTTCTCAGGGGTCTGAGGCTCTTTTCTTTTCTTACTATGCACTCTTTCTTGGCCATGTCATTCATTTTCCAACTCTGCAATAGCCCATGACCCCTAACCCCCGAATATGATACAATCCCAGGGTCCCCAAACCCAGGATGAGAGCTGCTGAAGTTGTTCAGTCCAGGAAGAGAATCATCTCCTCTGAACAAACCTCAGCTGTGTTCATAGAAGATTACAAAGAATTCCCATGACAAGGGAACCAGGGACCACCAGGGCTACCTACAGATGTGCATGTTGAGCACTGCACAAAGACATTCAGCTGAATGGTGAGCAGAGGCTGAAATCCAGCCTGCACTCCACTCTCCAAGCTGCTCACTCTGCCACAGGGCTGGGTGCACCTGGGAGAAGGGTTGTCTTTTCTGTATGAGCACAAATGCACTACCTGCTTGCCAAAGCCATGCCACCAGTATGGCCGCAACCACCTAGAGGACCACGTTTTTCTAATTTATATAATATAAAGATGAAGTACAGACCAACAGTGGCCCTAGGAACCCAAGAAACAATGAATAGGGACCATTCTTCCAGAAAGCAGAACTGGGGGGTAACAGATGAGATGACCAAGGAATTTTTCCTTTTCAATAGTAGGGAGTCTTTAGACACCCTGGCCAGGTGGATTGATCATTGTTTCAGACCAGTGACTGTGCTGTTTCCTATTCTCTCCCTTTCCAACACTGTTTATAGTGCTTATCCTGCTCTCACTGCACCCTTGTACACTGAGTATGTTGAGAGATGCAGAGATGACTTGGCCTTGCAGTGTTTAGGTCACTAACCCTTGTAGATAGAGGCACTAGGAGAATCTTTTGTTCTAATATTTGGTCTTTGACCCCAGTACCCAGCACAGAACTTCTACAACTTTTGTAATTTCCTGAGTGATAGGAGCATCTGACACAGAGCTCCTAAACCCCCTGGAATTTCCTGGGTGATAGGATCATCTTTTGTTCTAATGAGGGCTCTTGGTGGGCTCCTAGATAGCCTCAGGATGGGGCTGGCTGCTGGGAAGGAACCAACCCTGTGGGCAGAGGGTTGGAACTTTCAGCCCCACCCCACAGCCTCCAGGGAGAAGAGAGAGGCTGAAGGTTGAGCTGATCACCAGTGGCCAATGATTTAATCAATCATGCCTACATAATGAAGCCTCCATAAAAAACCTAAAAGAACAGGGTTTGAAGAGCTTCCTGGTTGCTGAACAAGTGGAGGCGCCTGGAGGCTGGTGTGCCCAAAGAGAGCATGCTCCACACCCTTTCCCCCATGCCTTGCCCTATGCATCTCTTCTGTCTGGCTGTTCATCTGTATCTTTTGTAATAACTTTGATAACAAATGAGTAAGTGTAAGCAAAGTGTTTCCCTGAGTTCTATTAGTCACTCTAGGAAATTAATCAAACCCAAGGAGGGAATTGTGGGAACCCCCAATTTATAGCCGGTTGGTCCAAAGCATAGGTCACAACCTGAGGCTTGCTATTGGCATCTGAAGTGGGCAGCAGTCTTGTGGGACTGAGCCCTTAACTTATGGGATCTGACTCTAACTCCAGGTGGGGAATGCCAGAATTGAATTCAATTATAGGACACCCAGTCGATATCTGCTAAAGAGTTGGTTGTTGGTGGGGAGAAATCCCCACATATCTTGGTTACCAGAGGTGAAGGTTCTGTGTTGTATTGAGTGTGAACATAAGAAAAACAGTTTGGTTTTTCCTGTCTCTTACACGATACTGTCCATCATGTAGAGATCCTGATTTTCAAATTGGTCAAGACTTTGGGGTTGCCTACCATTGAAAGAGGGCAAGTGTGCTCTATGTAAAAAGACAAGGGAATTTTGGTACCCAAATGGTGCACTGAGGCCTGGTACAAGATGCTAGGTAAAAGATTACATTTCCCAGCCTCCCTTGCTCTTACATGTAGCCATCTGATGACACTTCAGCCAATACTGTGTAGACAGAAGTTGTTGAGTGGGACTTAAAAAGAAGGTAGACAGCTGCAGGCATAGGCACTTTTTTTTTTTTTTTTTTTTTAACATTCTACCCTTTCTCCTCCTCCTTGTCTGGAATGCAAAGATGATGACTGGTGCTCCAGCAGCAGTATTTGATTATAAGACAATCTAAGATGGAAGATACATACTAAAACAGTGAAGCAGAAAGATAGATGGGTTCCTTGGTCCCTGACAAACACCATGGAACCAACACACCAGCCCTTTAATGTTAAGTACAATAAACTTTCATCTTGTTTAAGCCACTGTTTCTTCTGGACTTTAACTAGAAAGTTTATTTTAGTAACTAAATGTAATTCCTAACAAATACCCTATAACTACGCATAAAATCCCCAAATTTATTTACTGCTAGTTGAGATCTCTCCCATTAACTCCAAAGCTGCTCTCGGGCTGGATGTGCCAGCTGTCTCAAACTCAACTCTCAGAATTAAACTCATTATCACTTTGCCCACCTCCATCCCCCACTCAGTCTGTTCCTCAACTTTTGTGGGGGGGAGGGGATGAGGAATGAAGAGCTGACAAGCAACAAACACTGGGCACTGGGTCTCGGGAAAGGGATGTGCACAAGGACTGACCACTTGGGGTAAAACCCTGTTGAGAACTCGCTTCAGGTGCAGCTTGCTCTAGACCAAGAGTCTAGGGAGTGTAAATATCTGCCCTGAGCAGGGGAGGCGGGAATGAGAGCATGCTCTCAGGAGATCCCAGGTGTTTTTTATGAGAGTGAAAAAACTATGAGCTAGTTCAAGAAATGATCCTGGAAGAAATACTGGAACAACTGTAACAATCATGTAACATAGGAAGTAGCCAGAAAACGACTGTATTTTCAGATTTGTTGGGCCTGCATAAGAGCATGTATATATGGGACTAGTTTATGGGCATCTGTGCTCTGCATGTTGATTCTGTGCAGTGTGCACATGTACACACATCTACACACGCATGTGCCTGCGGCGCGTGCGGAGGGTGAGAGTCTGGAGGGAGGCGGTGAGCAGGGTAGTGAAGGAGGCTAGCGCGGCTTTCCATAATGGAGTATCTAATACTGTGAGAGTTTACCTCTAATTAAGTACTTTCATGACTATGTGCCCATTTGGGCCTCACAAAGTTTATAAGGTAGGGATTAATATTGCTCCTATTTTTCAAGCGAAGAGGTTGAGGCACTGACAGGTGGAGTCCCACTAAAAAGAACGTCCTTCACAAAGGTGTCACAACGCCAGGCTTCCCACCTGAGAGCCCTGTGAATGCAGGTGCTCCTGAAGGGGGAGAGATAACACATAAGTCATTAAGAGCTTAAGTGGCCAATTGTCCATGTGATGTTCCCGCCTCCTAGTCACGCACTTATCCATCCATTCGTTCTTCCTTTGTTCAGTCTCACATGGGAATTCGGTTGCTCCTGCACGTGAGGCCCTCCGTCTGTGGCTGTGTGTGGGAGAAACAAGGAGAGGCCTGGTGTCCACAGTGGTGCTAACAGGGCAAAATGGCACAAGTGGGAAGTGGTGACGGAAGAAAGATTGAGGAAGAGAGTGGGCAGAATTTAATTCAATTGTGACTACATCTCAGTTGTCTTTTCTTTACATTCAGGCTCTTACCTGATTGAATTTCAGAACCCTAGAGTTTAAGTTCATGTCTTCTAAAATTAGCATGCACAGCCCTGCCATTCCTGCAGTGCTCTGCTTGTTAGCAACGCCTGCCCGTCTCAGGCTCTGCCCACGTGTCCAGAGCAGTCTTCCGGCTGACAGGAGGCCCGGTTCTAACTTCAGCTCTGTACGCAGAGCTGTGTAGCTTTGGACAAGACTCACCTTCTGGGAGTCCACTTATCCCAAGTAAAGTGAGCAAGAAAGTGAACCTGCTGTCTCAGGATTTGGGACAAACACTGTGTCGAGCACTATGCAAGGGGACATTGTTGGCAATGGTGACAGACCTGTGAGCTTCTGACCCGATAACCATTGTCCCTTGCTTTTTTGTAAATTTTGCAAGTGCCTTCACATCTCTTCATTAGATTCTTACATCTTCCCTTCCAGACAGGCATCTACTCCCAGTCCATTCTGAAAGCAAAGTTCTAGAGAGGTTCGTAGGCCAGCCAGGGGCCTCAGAGCAAGGCAGTGGAGAAGCTAGAAATCAGACTCAGGACCCCCAGCCAGGGACCCAATCATCCTTCCGTCCTCTCCACATTTGCTGCACACCTTCTGTGTACCAGGCACACGGCAGTAAACTGGGCCTGGAGCTGCTGGCAGAGGGGTACAGTCTGGGAGCGGGAGAGGCAAGTCAACAGGCAGCGACCCCATGACAATGACAGTGCTGTGGTGGGGTAGCCGGTGAGCCCTGACCTCCATTCCCTCCAGGAGCCTTTGCTTAAAGGGGCTCAGAACCCAGAAGGCCTCCCCACAACACCAGGTGCTGGGGGGATTTGGGAATTAGGTGTTAAATTGAGGCGTATGCTTACTTCCATTTTGATCTTAGCTACCGGAAAGAGCTGCCTGAATTTCTGGAAGAATTTTTATTCCCTTCCTTCCAGGTCATTCTGAGTTTTCTTTATAATTTCATTTTTAACTATGTAGGTTATTTTCCCCAGCTCAAATCTGTTCCCAACATCAGAGCTGTTGAAAATATTTTTGGATTCTATTGTGGTAAATGTCACGAGGTAAAAATGTTGTCATCTTAACAGCTGGCCTGAGAGTTCTTCTTACGGAGGGAACTACCTTGGTTTTTGGAAAATACCTTGATAAGCAACTTGGGGTAGAAGGTGAGACTGACAGGAACCTTGGCTACAAAGCCACTGGCTAAAATGTACCTACGAAGTAAGAATTAGGCTTGCTCTGGAGAGGGAGGGGCATGAAACAGAGGGATGGGGATTGAAAGCAGAGGAAGGAGAGAGCATTAAGGCTAAGATAGGTCTGTGTGTTAAGATTAAGTGCAGATTACTGGCTGTCCTCAGAGTACTGTGGAGTCCATACCCTGACCCCAGAGATAGTTTAGTGCCAGAAAATTTTGAGAACAGGAGTGCCAGATGTTCAACTTGAAAGCGCTTCGTTGTTATGACGTAAACCTGCTCATCTCCCTCCAAAATTTCAGCAAACTCCATTCTGAACACTTTGTGTGAGTACGATTTTTTTCCTAAGAGCCTGAAGAAGGGGCTGTTTGTTGTCAGGATCAATGTCATGAAGCAGAAGTGTCCCTGCGACGATGAGCTGCTCTCATCCCCGGGAACTTGAGAAACTTAAGGGACAACTTTGGACTTCTGCAGAAAAGAACTCTAGTTTGCCGAGTCCCAAGTTGACATGTGAGTTAAATAAATGCTAAGCAATTAAGTAAACAAGCGCTGAGGGTGCTGGCACAAGAATCTAACTTGGCATAACCCTGCCAGGAGCAGCGTCCGTGCTCGAGGCTCTGCAAGCGCTTTCTCACGGGCTGTCTCAGCGGACCCCACACCACCACCTCTGGGAGGCAGCCTGGATGGAGAGGCTGGTGCCTATTTCATAGGTGCAAAAGAGACGCCCTCTTTCCGTGCCCTTTCAGGCCTGAACTCTCCCAAGGAGAGAGCAATTCAGCTCGCAGCTCCTCCTCTCTCAGGCTGGCGAGAGCCCGGAGCACTCTGGATTCCAGACAAAGCTCCCGAGCTGCCTCGTTCCCACCTCTCAGCAGGCCCTAAATTCTGCTAATCATCTTTCCTGTGCTCCCGGCTACTGTCCCTTCCCTCAGCACTAAGGCCCTGGGTGGGAGTCACGGGAATTACGCCTCTCCTCATGCTTTTTCTCGGCGCTTACCTGAAGAGCCAACTGCTTGTCCTCAGAACTGCCAAGGAAATGCGCTTCCTTCGGGGTTCGAGGCCCAGAATGCTGTGAGCAGATGCAGCTCTCCTCTGTTTCACGTTTCTTGGATTCTTCTCTTAGATAGAGTCTCATCCTGTGAGTTTTCTTTGGTGGAAGAGAAGGTATTTTAAGCTTTTGGGGGTAGAGGAGTAATATCCTTGTTGTGATCCAGGCTCTAAATGACTTCCTATACCCTGCCTTCCCCCGTCCCTTCTGCCTCCACCCACCCAAGCCAAAGGCAGAAGCCTCCCCAGTCTCGCTCCTCCTGCATCACACCCCCCCCAGGGCACGTGCGGATGGGGCAAGGAAGGGATTAAGCACCTTACCTCCTGTGTCAGAAACACCTCAAGGGCAACATCTCTTCCAGAACCTTGCACAAATGGGTTTAACATAATGCATAAACACAGGAATATATGAGGGTTCTAATCATTGCCCCTTTGTGCTTGAGCCTGAAACAGATAAAACTAAACCGCTCTATTTCCATGAGCTCATATGCAATTAGAGTAAGAACTCTGGTTTCCAAATGAAACAGCCTTTGACTGGGAAGTGGACAGTCTAAACAGACTGTGCCCAGAGCTGCGCTACGCACTGACTGTCTACCCACAGGGCCCCGGCACCCGGGAGGAGAGAAGCCTCTGCTGCAGAGATGAGTCCGAGACAGCTCCAGAAATGAGTTGGCGCGTGTAGTTGGCCTCAGAGGCGCCTCGCTCACCTGCCTGAGCACATCTGGTATCCTCTTTGCAAGAGGCTACCCTGACTCTCCCTCCAGCATACTGTGATACCCATTCCTGGCAAGTCAGTCATCTGTTGCTCAGCAGATAAAGCCAGGAAGTGGCTTGGTTGTGAATGACAGGCACAGGCAGATGTATGACATATCTGAGGGCAGGGTTGGGTGTAAGGTGGCAGGACTATAGGAGGCTGCCTAGAAAATACATTTTTCAGATCTGGGACTCTAGGTATACATCACTGAAGGGCTGATTCCACGAACGAGGCAGCTGATAATTCACTTCTGCCCCATCTTGTCCAAGACTCGGACCTCCCCTGCTACCGGCCAGGCAGGCTGCCTGGGAGAGGGGGCGTCACCAGTCTGCAGGAAACGGTAAACACAAACCGATGCTTGTGGAGCAGGGTGGAGCCTGACTGGGGTCAGGACCGTGGGAGCTGGGCTTGTGGCCAGTTGAGGGACCCCACCCAGCCTGAGGCAGCAACATGGGGCAGAGTTGAACCCATATCTGGTGTCACCGAGCCAGTCTGCACCCGGAGCTGAAGCCCAAGGGCTGCACTCTGACCAGCACTCGTGGAGCACGGGCGCCACCTGGTGACCAGCTCTAGCACGACCGGAATGACTGGCACCCAGGGGACCTCAGGAACAAGCCCATACGGTGGGGATCATGATGGTCAATGTTGCAGCGACTGTAATGATGTCAGCACGAGACCAACACCACACATCTTTCCAGCCAGCATGCACTCTCTTCTCTCTCGGCTTTGCTCAGAGTGATCTCTGTCTCATAACCGTATTCATAACAATAAAGGTAGCATCTCCAAAAAAAAACCAAGACTCTCCACTGTGTACTGGACACTTACTTTGTGCCATACACTGGGCTGGGCACAAGGGATTAAAAAGTACCAAGATACGGTCCCTTCCTTCAAGGGAATCGTATGCTCAGATATTTACAATTAACCAAAACATAAGACATCAGTGGCCAAGAAAATTCAATAAGCTATGGGGCACAGATAAGGTGATAGATAACTCACTGAACCCAGGAGCTGTTTTTAAGACATCATCAAGAATAGGTAAGATTTCAGCAGGTGACAAAGGGAAGGACCTTCCTAGCAGAGGAATGGGCCAGTGAAAGCACACAGTGGGTCCAGGAAACGGCAAGTGTAGCTGCAGAATTTCGTAGGGGCAGAGGTTATAGGGACACAGGAACAGTTAGAACTGGAAGAATAATTTGTGATGTAAGCCAGGTTCTGGCTTTGAGCTGTTCTCCTGAGGGCTAAGATAAGTCATTTAAAGGTTTGAAGCGAGGAATAATGAGGTTGGTTTTTTGAAAGATCTATTTAAGAGGCAAGTGTGCAGGGAGACTGGTTAGGGAAAATGGCTGCAGCATTCCAGTGACACGATAATCCATCCAACATTCCACAGACATTGCCAGGCCTCTTATGTGCCAGGCGCTGTGCGTACAAAAATCCCTTCCCCTGTGAAACCTACAGTCTGGAGCACGATGAGGGGGTGGGTCGGACGAATATAGAGGAGACAGATGCAAGATACTGCAGATGAATTTCCAGAATTTTGATGGCCAGTGGGTAAGAAAGGAGTAAAAGATTCCCCCTAGGTGAGAGGAGGGAAGTGAGGCCACTCAAGGCTGAAAAATGGGCAGGTGTGAGAGGAAAGGAAATGAGTCCAACAAGCAACTCTGAAGCAAAAGCTCTGAATCCACAAAATCAACATTACATTATAACAACCTACCTCACCCATACCATGAAAATTCAGACTATGTTTCCTAGAAAATCTCCTGCCATTAGAGGTTAAAATGGTGTTGAAGTAATTGTCAAATATAAATCTCTATAAACAGAAAGGAGTGTTTCCCTGGAGAGAAACTCAACTGTTCAAGTTCCAAAGAGGAACGATGACCTGCCTAGGAAGAAGCTGATCATAATACCAAAAAGGCACAATCCTGGATGTCATAATCCCAAAAGGACTAAGTCCCAAAAATGTCATTCTGCAAAAAATGAATTCTTTGAAAGATATTTATTTGCATTTTTACAGGGTGATTTATTGAGAAACATGTAAAAACAAAAACAGAACACTTCATAAGCCAACTTTATACAATAAACTAGGCAATAATAACCTTCAAATTTTTGCAAGCATAAACACTCATTAGGTATACTAATGACAGTCTCAGGGGTAAAACAGATGTGAGCAGACAAACTATTCATAAAGAAAGGTCACAAAGGGAAATGTATGAACACATACCACTATGGTTGGTAATTGTGTGCACCCAGATTTGTAACTGCAGTCATCTGAAATACTGTACCTATACACATCTTAAATCAAACTTAATTTCCAAATACAAACAATAACAAGGTCCACCTAACATGAGGCAAATATCCTGTGACTGTGATTTTTCAGGATTTGAGATTTTAGGGATTTAAACTTTAGAGAATTTGATCTTTTGGGATTTCAATGTTGAATATTATGGCATTCAGGATGTGATCTTTAAGGATTATGATCCAAACCCACCTATGAATAAGTGGAGCTAGTAGCCCCTGGAAAACATCTGTAATTCATCACGGTAGCAGGCCCAGAAGGCCCTTCACCCGCAGTCATTCATATCTTTCTTTGTCTGGCTACTTTCTAGTCCTTAAAGACTCATCCTAATTGCTGCTCCTCTAGGAAGTCTTCTCTGAGCACATCTTCCTTCTACCCCACTCTTTGCCATAAGCTGTTCCCAATAGTACACAACGTTTACACCTGTCGTAGATCTTTTCACACTGAACTGTAGTATTTGTGTGATAGTAATATTATGCCTGTGTTTTAAAATGTCACCCTAAAATTCTTTGGTATCTTCCGATCAAGAGGTGGGATCTATCTCCCCTCCCCTTGAATTCAGGCAGTCTTGTGACAACTTCAATAAATAGAATACAGAAGTTCCACTGTGGGACTCCTGAAGCTAGAAAAGGCCTGGAAGTATCTATCTAGTCTTCTTGAAACCCTCGATCTTGAGGGGCACCCTCTTGGAACACTTCCTCTCTGGACCCTGCTGTCAGGGAGAAAAACCCATGCTGCAGGCAAAGGCCACATGCAGGTGTTCTGGTTCACAGTCTCAGCTGAACGAAGAGCCTTCACAGCATCCCAGCCCAGCCACCAAACCCATGAGTGAATAAGCCACCTTAGGAGCGGATCGTCCAGCCCCAGGTGTTTGGTTTCCCAGCTGAGGCCTTCAGACATCACAGGACACAGAAGATCCACTTGTGCCATGACTTTTCTGAATTTCTGATCCATCAAATACGTGATCATGATAAAATGGTTGTTTTAAATGCTAAGTTTTTGGATAATTTGTTACATACTAATAGCAACCAGGAAAGTCTGTCTCTCACAGACTATGAAAGTGTTTAAGGTAAGGGATATTACTTTCATCTATAGATCTCCCACAAGGTCTGGCACAGGACTGAGACATGTTTCATCAATGAAGTGAGAAATAAGAGAATTAAAATATGGTTTATTTGATGGTCCATATTGCCTTCTAGTTCTTCTTGTCTATAACTTGTATCCTCCCAGTGCTGTGTGTCCTGAAAAAATTGCTTTAGTTCTTTTGAACTCAAGAGAATAGGATTGCCTTGAAAATTAAACAAGTTAATCAGTGTGAAATCACCTTGCACAGCGCCTCAAACCTTACCCATGCCCACTAAATGTTTGCTGAACCAGTATGTGGAAAATGATTGCTAACATTCACTGAGTGCTTAGCATAAACGAGGCATTGTTCTAAATGCTTCCTCCAGTTCCTTATTTAATCCTCACAACTACCTATGGGCTATGCATTATTGTATAGAGGAGGACATGGAGATGTCAAGTCATGCAGCAAGGAGTAGGCCCAGCAATTATCTGTGTGAAGGTCGCAACCTCCTCAAGAGAAAGATCTGGATCTTCTCCTCCCCTCCCCCAAGTAGAAGCTGCATGCAGCAGACACTCTTTGGCTCGGCTTCACATCCAGCCATTTAACCCTAGTGGTCAACCTTGCTAGAAAAGCCTTATTAGAAAAGGCTTCAGGCCCCTTCCTACTTAATGACAGTGTAGGGAGGCAAGATATCAAAAAGTTAAAAAGAGTAGACCTAAGAGAAATCAAGACACAGCACTCAGGGAACATTAAAGGGAAAAGAAGGATACAATTGTTCTTCTTTTGGAAAGATGAAAAAGAAAACGTGGACATTAGTGATAGTGTGCAGGCATGAGGCTGGACAGCAGGAGTTATTTCCGACTTCTAGAGGGTCTGACTCAAACGTGCTCGTGAGTGGCACCGGGAGCACCGATGCCGTGAGGAAAACACGTGGGCAGCTTCTCCAAGGAGAAGGCAGCCAGCCGTGCACAGAAGCCCATCCAGGGGAGGCTGGGCCCTCCTGTCCTGTGACTCCAGGATCAATGGCTCTCGAGTCTTATCTTAGACAGGGGAGAACTGACTCTCTTATCTTTGGCAGCTCTAACTTCCCACTATTCTTATTGTCATACTGAAAAGATCACTGAATCAGTGTACAAGCATTCAAAACAATACTGAAAAATTTCTGAGTGAAACCCTTGAAAGAATAGTAATAACATGTACCTAAAACAGCCTTCCAAAATTCAAAACTTTCTGCAATTAATATGGGTTACTTCACCAGTATGGGGAATAAATATGGTCATATTGTTTGTTTTTTTCAGTTGATTATTCTTATAATGAGAAAGTCCAGTAACCACTTACTAAATGCCTGCTATGTTCTAGAAATTCTCAAATGCTGGCATCTGGCAGTGATCGAAACAAAGATCTCCATCCTTACGGAGCTTATTCTCTGGCAGGGGCTGTTGGCCAAACAATAGACATAAGTACGTCAATAATTTAGCATATTAAAGAGTATTAAGTGTTAAGGATAAAAAAAAAAGTAGCGCAGGTTAAAGAGGTCTGGGATGCTAAGATGGGGTAGGCTTCACTGAGAACGTACACTGAAGCAAAGCTTTGAAGGGGTGACATTTAAGCAAAGCCTTGAAGACAGTGACCTTGGCCTTCACAAAGTCACAGAAGTCCTAGCTGTACCCATACTCCAGGACAACAGGTTTCTAGTGCCTCACATTTGCACAATTAAGATGGACCTCTGAAGTGATACATAAAGTTTTATTCCAAAATGACCTGCTGAGTACACTTACACCAAAAAGTAGCAGTGATTTCTCTCACTTGTAAATGTCAAGTTTTCCCAGAATTTATACAAGTAGGGGTATAATCCAAATAACAGGTGCATAGAATACCAAGGTTAATGATACATCTGTGAGTCTCAGATCACCAAGATATGATCTTGGTGTTTATTATAAATCTACATGCAATTTCCAGGAGCCCACCTGGCACCCAGAGAAAACTTGGTAAATTTTAATGACATTTTCCCCCTATTTTTCTATACTTTGTGCAACCACTCCCCTGTGTTCAAGAAATCTCATGTTACCCTGACACAAAGCCTATACTCTGGATCACTGGGAACATCTTGGGTCTACAGTCCCTAGTAACTACAGTAATTACCTTTTAAGATTGAGAATGATCCCTTAGTACCCAGTAGTGTCTGTAGATAGGCATATAATAAATGTTTCCATAAATAATAGAGGTTTTGCTTCCAGTAATAGTGGAATGGGCAATTCAGACCAACCCTCCAAAGAAGACAACCATCAAATAGGGACAAAATATGAAGGAAACAACTTTTTGAAGGCATTACAGAACTAACGAGAAAACAAATTAATAAGACAGATTTCAGACGGGAGATAAGCCCAGTGAGGCGAGCCCAGCACTTGGGGTTGCTTTAGCTGAGAGACTATGTGGCTGCACAAAGCTGTGACCACAACAGAACTCCGGTAATGTCAACTGGAACAATCACTTCAGAAAGTCTGACAGCTAATAAACTTGAAGTTATAACATACTTTATACCCTAGGAACTCCACTCCTAAGTAGATAACCCACAGAGAAGTGTTTGCACCCGGAGCCATATATGGCAGTGCTAACAATGGCATTTTTGTAACAGCCCTGGACAGGACAACTCACCTCCACGGTAAATTCACAGTACTGTACAAAATGACAACAAACAGATTGTCGCAAACACAATAGTAAGACTAAGGCTGAGTGAAAGAAGCCAGATACAAAAGAACATGTTGTGCATAATTCCACTTATAAAAGGTTCAATTACCAGTCAATGTAACCTCCAGGTCTTCAGGAAATGCCCATTAAGACAAAAATGATTATTACAAGAAGGACGGTGGTTGGCTTTGGGAAAGGCAAGCGTTGTGATTGCAAGAGCATTCAAAATAGGCTTCTTGGGTGCTGGCAACATTCTATGTCTTGATTTTGGTGTGCAATAATTTATATGTATATTTCACAATAAAAGGTTTAAAAAACTATTAACATGTTGCATGTATTACTAGCTATTTCTTTTTATCTTGGCAAAATATTTTATTATGTGGTTACACCAAATTTATTCACCTATTGAAAAGATATTTAGGTTGTTTCTACTTCTTTGCTTATTACAAAGAAAGCTATTATGAACACTCATGTACAAGTCTTTGGTATGGGTATAACCATTCATTTCTCTTGGGTAAATACCTATGATTGGAATGCCTAGTCATATGCTACTATATGTTTAGTTTTTTCAGAAAGTAACAAATTACTTTCAAACTAAGTTGTTCTATTTTATATTCCCACTAGCAGTATATGAGAGTTCAAGCTGCTCCACACCCTTACCAACACTTGTCAGTCTCTTTAATGATAGTCATTTTAGTGAGTGTGTAATGGTATCTCATTCTGGTTTTAACTTGCATTTAATTTGCACCTGCTTTTAATTTGCAAGGATGTTGAGCATGTTTTCATGTGCTTATTTGTCATCCATGTGTCTTTTGTAAAGTGTGTTCAAATCTTTTGTCCACCTTAAAAATTGAATTGTGTGTTATTGAGTTTTGAGCACTTTGGATATGTCTCGTTGCCTCTGACCTCCATTTTTTCTGTTAAGTTGGCAGCTATTAATCTTATTGGGGTTCCCTTAAAAGTGATGTATTATTTTTCTCTTGCTGCTTTCAAAATTATTTGTCTTTGATTTCTCATATTTTTCCTATAATGTGTCTATTTATGCATCTCCTTGTGTTTATCTAACTTGGAGTTCATCAAACTTCCTAGGTGTGTAGGTTATTGTTTTTCAATAAACTTGGAAAGTTTTCAGCCATTATTTCTTCTAGCTGGGAGGGGAGAGGTAGGAGAAGTCTTGGTTCTAAGACCACAGATTCTTACCTTTCTCATTGAATTTTCTTGAAGAGATGTTTCCTTATTTGCTGTTTGTCCTTAGGGCCGCTTCCAGAGGCTTTCAAGGGTTAGGGGTTTTAAAAAATAATTTTCACTACTTTCAGTGGAGAATGGGTCAGGAGAGTTACTCATTCTGTCATGCCAGAAGTCAATCTTCCTATTGAGTTTCAACAGTTCTTTATACATTGCAGATAAAGCTCTTTACTGTATATGTGATTTGCAAATATTTTCTCACAGTATGTGGATTGTCTTTTCATTCTCTTAATAGTGCCTTTTGAAGAACCAAAGTTTTATGTTTTGAAGAACTCCAACTTCTCAGAATTTTCTTTTATGGACTATATTTCTTGGTGTCATATCTAAGAAATCTTTGGCTAATCCAAGGTCAGAAAGATTTTCTCTTTTTTTTTTCTTCTAGAAGTTGTATAATTTTAGGTTATACATTTAGGCCTCAAAATGATATATTTTGAGTTAAATTTGTATAGATGGTATGAGTTAATTTTGTAATAGTTTGCAACAGGGGTCAAAGTTCTTTTTTTTTTTTTCTTTTCATATGGCTAGCCACTTGTTCCAGCACGTGTTGAAAAGATTATCCTTTACCCATTGAATTACCATTGCACCTTTGCCAAAATTCAATTACTGAAATATGTATGGGATGATTTCTGGACTCAGTATGATGTTCAATCTATTTGTCTATCTTCACACCAATACTAGAATGTCTTGCTTACGGTAGCTTTATAATAAGTCTTGAAATCATATAGCATAAGTCCCCTAACTTTGGTCTTTTTAGAGAGGATACTTAATGGGTTCAGAGTAATTTTGGCTATTTCATACCTTTTCCATTTCTATATACATTTTAGAATTGGCTTGCAAAATTCACTTATCAATTCTAGTAGCTTTTTTGTAGATTCCACAAGATTTCCTACAGAGGCAATCATGTTGTCTGCCATTAAAGGCAGAATTACTTGTTTTCCAATTTGAATGGCTTTATTTCTTCTTCACGCTTTATTGGAATGGCTAGAACCTCCAGTACAATGTTAAATAGAAGTAGTTAGAGTACATTCTTGCCTTGTTTATGATCTTGGAGGGAAAGCATTTGGTCTTTCACAATTAAGTATGACATTAGCTAGAGAGTTTTTGTAGATGCCCTTTATTACAAACTCCTTTGTATTTCTCATTTGAGGAAGTTCCCTTCTATTCTTAGTTTGCTGAGAGTTATAAGCAATAGATGTTGGGTTTTGGTCAAATGCTTTTCCTGGTTCCTAGTGAGATGATCACGTGATTTCTCTTTTTCTTTAGTTTGTAAATATGATGAATTGCTCTGGTTGATTCTTATAACTGATTGATTTCTAACTCTGAATTCATGAGATTAAACTCCACTGGGTCATCATGTGTTATGTTTTTTATTTATTGTTAAATTTGATTTGCTAAAATGTTAAGAATTTTTTTCCTTGTGGATAGGATGGGTGTTGGGCTTTAGTTTTTTTTCTTGTAATTTCCTTGCCTGGTTTTGGTATCAGAAAAGTGCAGCCTCATAGAATGAAATAAGAAGTTTTCCTTCCTCATTAATTTTCTGGAAGAGTATGTATAGCATTGATATATTTCTTCCTTAGATGTTTGGTGAAACTCATCAGTGAGCCCAGCTTGGCCTAGAGGTTTTTCCTGTGGGAAGGTTAACTAAAAATTCGATTTCTTTAATAGGTCCAGCTCTGTACAGATTATCTAGTTCTTTTTGTATGCGCTTTGTTAATCTGTATCTATTAGTCCATGTTGTGCTGCTATAACAAAATACCACACTGGGTAATTTACAATACACAGAAATTTCCAGAGTTCTAGAGACTGGGAAGCCCAAGATCAGGGGCTGACATCTGGCAGGGGCCTTCTTTCTCTGTCATGCCATGGCAGAAGGGCAAGAGGGTGAAACAGAGCAAGGGGCTGAATTGTTACCCACTCCTGTGATAAGAAACCCACTTTCACAAAAATGGCATTAATCCATTCATGAGGGTTGCACCTTCATGGCCTAAGTACCTCTTAAAGGTGCCACCTCCCAGGATGTCTGCACTGGGGGGGTCAAGTTTCCAACACAAGAACTTTGGGGGACACAACTAAATCATAACAGTATCTTCCCAGGTATTTGCCCATTCTATCTAAGTTATCAAATTTATTGGCATAAAATTGTTTATAATAGCTTCTTTTAATTTCTTAAGAATCTGTAATGACTGGGCATCTCTCTTTATTCCTGATATTTCTGTGTCTTCTCTTTTTTTCTCCAATCTGTTTGGCCAGAGGTTTATCAATTTTATTGATTTTTCTCAAAGAACCAGTTTTTGGTTTTGTTTTCTTTGTTCTTTAACATTTTTTATTTCACTGATTACTGTGTTTATCCTTATTACTTCCTTTTATGCTTATTTTTGGTTGAATTTGCTCTTATTTTTTTTTTCCATTTTCTTAAGATGGAGGCTAAGATCATCAATTAAAAAATTTTCTTCTATTTTAATATAGGCAACTAGTGTTATAAGTTTCCCTCTAAAAAAATTTTAAGATCGCTTAATCCGCATCTAATAAATGTCAATATATTGTATATTCATTTTCATTCAGGTCAATGTACTTCATAATTTAGTTTGATTTTGTCCTTAAAAGTGTGTAGGTTGGTTTCAAAATATTTGGGGATTTTCCAGATAATATTTGTTACTGATTTCTAATTTCTTTCTTTCTCTTTTTGCCAGAGAATATAATTTGTATGACTTGAACCCTTTATTTATTGTGACTTGTTTGATGGCCCAAAGTATTGTCTCTATTGGAAGTGTTCTGAAAGCATATGAAAAGAATATACATATTGTATTGTTTGGTGGAATGCTCTATAAATGTCAAAGCAAGATGGTTGATAGTGTTTTTCAAGTCTTCCACATACTTACCGACTTTCTTTTTTGTTTTTTGGAGACAGAGTTTCACTTTGTTTCCCTGGCTAGAGTGCTGTGGCGTCAGCCTAGCTCATAGCAACCTCAAACTCCTGGGCTTAAGGGATCCTTCTGCCTCAGTCTCCCGAGTAGCTGGGACTACAGGCATGTGCCACCATGCCCGGCTAATTTTTTCTATATATATTTTTAGTTGCCCAGATAATTCCTTTTTTTTAGTAGAGACGGGGTCTTGCTCTTGCTCAGACTAGTCTCGAACTCCTGACCTTGAGCAATCCTCCCGCCTCGGCCTCCCAGAGTGCTAGGATTACAGGCGTGGGCCACTGCTGACTTTCTGTTTGCATGTTTTGTCAATTATTGAAAGTATTAAAAAATCACCTATATTTGTGGATTGGCTGTTTCTCCTTGTAGTTCTAAGGAATCTTTTTTTCCTGTATTTAGAGGTTCTGTTATTATGCACATAAACATCTATAATTGTAATTTCCTCTTGTTGAATTGATCCCTTTGTCACTATAAACAACTATCTTAATCCTTAATCCTGGTGGTAATCTCAGCTTTGAAGTCTACTTTTGTTTGCTATTACTATAGCCAATCTGTTGTTTTCTTTTAAATTAGTCTTAGCATGATATATCTTTCTTCATACTTCCACTTTAAACCTAGTTGTATCTATATTTAGTGGGTTTTGAGTAGTTAGCATATAGTTGGGTCTTGCTTTTTTCATTCAGTCGGAACTCTGCCTTTTAATTGGGTGTTTAGATCATTAACAATCATTGTAATTATTGGGTTAGGCTTAAATCTATCACCTTGCTATTTATTTTCTTTTTGTCCCATCTTTCTTTGTTCCCTTGTTATTACCTGCCCCCCACATACACCTTTCTTCCTTCTTTTCAATCAACTGAATTGTTTTTAATGATTCCATTATATCTCCTTTGTAGGCTTATTAGCTATAGCTTTACTTGTTGGAGAGAGGAATTACTTTAGGGTTTATATTAGAAATCTTTAACTTATTGCAGTTTTCTTTCACATAATATTATATACTTCATAGTGTAAGAATATTGCAATAGCATAATTCCATGGCCCTTTCCTGAACTTTGTGTGATTATGTTTTATTTTTACATGTGTTACAAACTCCACTGTAAGTTGTTACTATTTTTGCATTAAGAAATTGATTATCTTTGAAAGAGATTTAAAAATAACAAAAAAGTGTTTATATATTTACCTGCATGTTTACCATATTTGCACTTGGTGTTATTTACATATGCTTGACATTTTAAAACATTTCTTATGGGGTAGGTCTTTTGGCTACATATTCTTTCAGCTTTTGGATGTTTGAAAAAGTCTTTATTTTGCCTTTGTTCTTTTGAAAGATAATTTTCACCGTGTATAGAATTCTAGGTTGAGAGGATTTTTTTGCTTTCACTCTGTTAAAGATGTTGTTCCACTGTCTTCTGTCTTCCACTGTTTTCAATGAGAAGGTTCTTGTCGTTTTTATTTGGGCTCCTCTGCATATAGGATGTCTTTTTTCCCTGGATGCTATTAAAATTTTCTTTTTATCACTGATTTAAAGCAATTTGATTAAGACATGCCCTGATGTAGTTTTCTTTGTTTCTTGACACTGGGGTTCATTGAGCTTCTTGGATCTGTTTATAATTTTCATCAAACTTGAAAAAAAAACTGTTCGCCATACTGTCTCCAAGCATTTTTTTCTGTACCCCTGCTCCCCACACCCATCTCATCTCCTTTGAGAACTCTGGTCATGTGCATATCAGGCTGCTTGAAGATGACCCACAGATTACTGAAGCTTTTCCATCATGTTTCACTATAAATAGTTAGAGATGGTTTCTATTGCTATGTCTTCAAATTCTATGATTTTTTTTTTTTTTTGCTGTCTAAACTGCTGTTAATCTCACCCAGTGTATTTTCTTTAAATATGCTATATTTTTCATCTCTTACATATTATTTTCTGGTTCTTTTTATATCTGCTATGTCTCTACTTAACATACTCAATCTGGTCTGTACCTTCTTGACCATATGACATAGTTGTAAAATCCTTTTGTATTAATTCTATTATTTGTGTTATTTTGGGTCTATTTCTATTTTTTTCCCCCTTCTCTTACAGGGTATATTTTCTAGCTTTTTGCATGCCTGATAATTTTTTATTAGATGCTGAACATTTCTAATTTTGCATTGTTGCATATTGAATATTTCTGTATTCCTATAAATATTTTTGTACTTTGTTCCAAGAGACAGGTATTTGGAAACTGAGACTTTTGAAGTTAACTTTTAAGCTGCACTAGGTGAGATCAGCCTTTTGTCTAGGGTTAATTTGCTCCCTTATGAGGCTATACTTTCATGACTACTCTATCCAGTACCCTTTGAATTATGACTTTTCCTTCCATGGCTACCAGGAACACAAACTACTCACTACCTCCCATGAACTTCAATGATTCCTCCCTCTGCTCTTCTCGGGTGGTTCTTTGTGCAGCCTTAGTAATTCCCCCATGCATGCACTAAGTACTCAGCTTAAGTCTCGAGGGGACCCTCTTTAGATCCCCAAGCTTTTTTATTGTGCAGCTCTCTCCTCTTTTATACTCTGCCCTATGAACTGCACCCATTTTGGCCTCTCTGGACTCCCAGCTGTGTTTCCTCAACTCAGGGAAATCTCTGTGCTCTGCCTGAGCTCTTTCTCCCTGAGCTGCAATCTGGAATCTCTCTCCAGGCATTGGCTAGGGCAATTGTAGGACTCATTTCATTTGTGTTCCTTCTTTCAGGATTGCTGCCCTTCACTGCTTTTAATGACCAGTGCCTGAAAACTATTGTTTCATATATATTGTCAGATGTTTCAGTTTCAGGCGAGAAGATAAATCTAGTTCCTGTTCTTTTATCTAGACTGAAAGTAAATATCAAAACCATTTTTGGAGGCAAGATTTTTTATTTCAATGCTATGTGATTAGTTTTAAGGAAAGAAAGTAAAGGTGCTACTTCAACTTAAACTTTCAACTCTTAGAGATTTGAGTTCAAATTCCAGTATTGTCTCCTTAGGTAAATTACCAGCTTCTTTGATTTCCAGTTCCCTAATGGTACAATGGAACTAATAACACCTGCCTCATAGGGTGTGAGGATTGAATGTGACATAAACAATCTATTTACTATATATTAGAGACATACCTCTAAGATTTAAGTTTTCTTCTCTTTCTCCTAAAAATGAATTATCAGAAGAAACTATTTGTTAGAAGTCTGCCTATATTGATAAAAGCAATCAATAAGCAACCCTTTTTCTCTCTCTCATATCTAAGATCTCATCTATTACATAAAAAAAATTTTTTTATCATAACACAGTACTGAAAAGTCAGACACAAAATGTAATTCTGGGCAAACTGCCTGCGATTTTTCACTCTGTGAAACTAAGTGGAAAGGGATAGCCATGCATTCTGCCCTGTCTACTTCTGGTTTGGATTTGGCAGTTTTTTAAGTGGGGAATAATCCAGAATTCCAGTTCTGTCAGGAAAAAAACAAACAAATGAAACAGATGACAAATCATTTGTCTAAGACCTGAAGCCAAACTGGCTCCAATAGCTGCTGCGATAGCAGTAGGAGCCAATTTTCTGGAGTATTTACAAAATCATTTGTAAGGATAATATTTTCCAGACTTTTATAGGGACAGCTAAGGGTGGATTTTTTGGTTTGCAGATTCCATAGAGTTAGCAGGCATTCAAGAGGCAGCTGCTGAGAACACTACTTCCCATCCTAACTTCACTCCCCTATAAAGGCCTGACACAGGCACTGAGATGGAAGATAAATTATAGTCTTCACTCTTCAAACATATACCACAATCTAAAAGAGCAACAGGTGATACATAGCTAATCAGAATCAAATGAAATGTGCTTTATAGGAGGTACTGGCAAACTACTGCAATTAAGCAAGACAGAGAAAAAAGATCAGCAAAGGGCTCTCTGGGTAAAGATGCAGAGCATGGTTACGGCTTTTCATTGGCCACATTCAGCCTGTCTGGTAAACTTGCCTATACTGACTATGTTTTGCTTGCTGTAGCTAGAGGAGCCTCTTTACTGGGAATTAAAGCTGCAAGTGGTGTGGTATTAACGACCAAAAAAGCAGAAATCCATTCTGATGGTGAGCAAAGTGTACACCAAATGGAACCAACTGCCAAGCGTATACATTTGGTATATAGTGGCACAGGCCCAGATTACACAGTGCTTGTCCACAGAGCTCAAAAACTAGCTCGGCAATGCTATCTAGTTTACTAAGAACCCATTCCCACTGCTCTGCTAGTACAGAAATTAGCTTCTCAAATGCAAAATTACACCCAGTCAGGTGGTGGTTGTCAATTTGGAGTTTCCTTGCTTATTTGTGGTGGGAAGGAGGGACAGCCATATTTATTTAGGCAGATCCATCTGGAGCTTTCTTTGCCTAGAAAGCCACAGTAAATGGAAAGAACTATGTGAAGGGGAAAACGTCCCTTGAGAAAACATATAACAAAGATTGGGAATTTAAGATGCCATTTATATAGCCATCTTAACCTAAAGGAAACGTTAAAGGGCAAATGACAGACGATAACATAGATGTTGGAATCTACAGTGAAGCTGGATTTAGGAAGCTTACTTTATTCAACTTAAGGATAACTTGGCTGTCATAGATTAATAGCGAAGTGACTGAAAAATCTAGAATTTCAGATAGTCTCTTTATAAACGACACTTATAAATCATAATAAACTGCTAAGATTAAAAAAGATGAACAAAACAAAACCTTGAAAGAGATGACTGAATATTTCAGGACACAGGCAGAAGTGGAGGAGTGAAGGAAAAGAGAATTCTAAATCAAAGGAGGGAAGAATATAATGGTAAATGAAACTGAGGCTGATCTATACAGGATTAGAATATGTCAATTAGAAATGTTTTTAGCTGAAAAATAACAGAATTCTTGACTAATTAAGCCTGTGATGGTTAATTTTTGGTGTCAACTTGACTAGATTAAGGAGTACCTGGAGAGTTGGTTTGTCTGTGAGGGTATTTCCAGAGAACACCGGTGTGTGAAGAATCTAAGGGAACCGAGTGGGGAAGACCTGCCTTCAATATAGACAGGCACCATTCAGTCGACTGGGGGCCTGGAAAGAACAAAAACAGAGGAAAGGAGAATTGGTTTCTCTCTCTCTCCTGCAGAAAGGACACACTTTTCTTCTGCCCTTGGACATCAGGACCCCAGGTTCTCCTGCTTTGGGACTTTAGGATTTATCTCAACCCTAACGGCCCTCTGGGTTCTCAGGCCCTCAGTCTTGGACTGAAAATTACATCAGCTTCTCTGATTCTGACACTTTTGAACTCGTACTGAGCCATTCTACCAGCATCCCAGGGTCTCCAGCTTGCAGATGGCCTGCGGTAGAACTTCTCAGATTCCATAACCACATAAGCCAATTCCCCAGATAAATCCCCTCTCATCTATATCATCTATACACCTACCTATGCTATTGGTTCTGGCTCTCTGGAAACCTTAATACAGAGCCTTAAGCAGTAGAATGTTTCCTCAAAATGCTCAGAGGTCTATTGTGGTTACTGACGTCAATTCAGTGGCTCAAGAATGTCATCTGAGAGGCAATTCTTGCTATTTTTCTGCCCTGACATCTTTAGCATGGTGGATTTTCATATTTGTACTTCTTACCTCATGTTTGCAAGATTGTTGCCACAGATCTAGTGGCATTCATTAACTAATACTAGTGTCCTGAATAAGAGAAAAGGAAGGAGCTAAAAAGAGCTTTCCTTTAAATAGGGAGAAAAGATTTTCCCAAGAGTTTTTCAGATTTTCTATCATATCTTAATGGCCAAGCTAAGTCAAATGGCCAGCCTCAGAGGAAAAACTGGTTGGAAAAGTGTCTAGACGACAATAAAGATGTGACATGAAGGACTTACAATAATTATGATTTATCCCTAAGGATGGGCATACTGCTGTCTTAAACAACATCAGCATTCTATCAGTAAGCAAGGAGGATTAAACAGCCATTAGATGATCAATTAACCATGACTACAATCCCATTTTTGAATTTTAAGTTATAGGAAGAGTTCTAGTGGGGGGAGGGAAAGGATGCCCAGATGATTCAATAATACCTCTAGTTTCATAGATTCATTTATTGCACCCTCTTGGGACTTAACACAGCCTTAGTGCTACCCATGAACAATGACAGGCTTTCAAAAACTGTAGACTCAGATGTAGATGCAACTGAATTTCTTCCTGAAGCTTTGCAGACTTTATCTATTACAAATTAAATTTCAAAAGCAGGAAACTGAAAATTCTATTCATATAAAAACTCTTAATACATTTAACATATTTTCAACTTAATTGAGGAAATAACTGCTGTCCTTTCTTAAGCATCACAAGCCATTCAATCATTCATGCCACAAACACTGAACACTCTGATGGAGCAAAGTATTTTGTTAGTCAATTCCTAGTTTGACTACTGACCTCCAATTAGATTTATATTTATAATAAATGCTTGTAGACACAGCCCCTACATTAATGATTCTGAGAAAAATCCCCCTTCCTCTCCCTTCATAGACTGTGTCTCTTCACTGTGCCAAGCTTGGTAGTGTACACTGTCATAAATGTCACTGAGACACGACTCTAAATATTCCCATTTTGACCGAATCGCTCTAGTTCACTTCTGAGGGGTGAGGGGAGAAAGGGGAGGTACCTCTTTTCTTCCAGACTCAACAACATTCCCTCAGGCTATTGCCTGATTAAGAGTCAGACTGATGCTTATACCTGTGCTGCGTGGCTTACTAGTCCTCACCTTCAATTTTCCTTGATATAAGCAGGAAAATATGTACCTCTTTTTTTTCCCTTAGGAACTCAAGCTAAAGAAATAAATGGCAAAAATATGGTAGGAAAGCACAGGCTTGGAAAGGTTAAAAAAAAAAAAAAGGCATAGGAAGAAAGAGATAAGTCTTGAAATGGTGTTTATAGCATCTTCGCATCCATTTCTTTTGGCATGCTATCCCATAATGACCAACGACTGGATGTACTTTCTGCTTAAATCCTTTTAAACCTTTGGCACCAATCCTTCTCTATAGCCTCAGGGTACTCTTGGGGGACCAAAAATAATCTGAAAAGAAAATTCATTTAAGAAGTTAATGACTGAAATATTAATATGTTTAACAGATATTAAAGAAATAGATCTCAGAAATTAACTGGTCCAAATTAAGGCATGGACAAAAGTAGTACTGCAGGGTAACTTCAGCCAGTATAGGTCCACAGGCCCACTCTGTGGAAGCCTGGACCTCTCAAGCCACAGAGGGAGGGTGAGTCTGAGCAAGGCCAGTAAAGGCATGTTGTGTGCCCACGGCCTCTTGGCCCTTGTGCCAAGACCAGGGGACATCCCATCACCTACAGTCTGACCAGATCAGAATGTTATGCTGCATGGCGGGGGAGATGTGGCAGAAAACTCAACAGGCAAGCTACAGTAGTTGACAGTTGGAGAAAGACGTACAAATTTCACTTGTCCCTGTTGTTCACCAGATGGTGTGTGTCTCTGGTTATTACTGGGATTTGCAGGTTTGCAGGACAAAGGATAAAGCCCAAAACATTATTTCACTTAGGACACATTTGGAGGAGGGACAGATGGGAGAAAAAATGTAGAAAGTAAAAGGAAATAGGAAATGGGTTCTTGACCCTTCTGGGTAGCTACAGCACATTCCAGAGTCAAACAAATGATGTTATGGGGTTGTAAGAAGAGAACTGATTGACTGTTCTGGATTTAAAGGTTTCACATACAGGGAAACATGTCTTTCTACATCTGTGCAACTACCATCCTGTCTAAGAAACACAGAGCTATATCAAAAATCACTGTCCCTGGAAATGTTTACTTCACTGTTGTGATCCCTCCAGAGCCCCCCACTTGACTGGCCAGCAGCAAATATTGCAAGAGAACTCTCCAGTCTAAGGAGCTGAGTTAACATAAAGCAACACACCCACAAGCAAGAGAAGCCCAAGAAGCACAGGGATGAGGTGGGGGGAGGCAAGAGGCCAGGCATAAAGATTCCACAGGTGGGAACAAGGAGAAAGAAGAGAATTGAAATGGGGAGGGGAGAGAAAGGAGAGGGAGAGAGAGTGCTCACATCAAATAGCAAGACAACAATTTCTAAAAGATCAGATATAAATTCTTTACTCCAACTAAAAGTCACTTACTTTTCTTGCTATATAAAATAGCACACATTCTTACCACAGCTGTGAGCGCAAGGCCATTCACTGCCCTGCTGCAGTTTTAGGACTCATGTTACATCACGGCCAAGTTCCAGCCCTTCCTGTGCTTCTAGAAGTCACACAGCAGTGTCAGTCTCATTTCTTTGCATTTACTCTTTTTATAACTTCGGGGCTATTACAAGTAGTCACCTGAGGCCAAGTCAGCACCCTGATCTCAGGGTCACCTTCGTCCCTGACACTCCTTTCCTTGTTAATTCCACAAGAAGAAGAAATTATAGAACTAGCACCAACAGTGAAGGGCTATGAAAAAGGAAGGCACAAAGATGAAGCAACCGTAAGAACAGTCTCCTAGGCCTCTACAATTAAGGTAACATTATTACTTATCACAGTCAAAGCCCAGTCCTACAGAAAATACTCATTTCTTATTCCTTTTCTTATGTTTTTTTCTTGGTCACTCATTTTCAGTTGAGTGAAATGAATAAATTCTTTGTGTGAAAATGAATACTAAGGAGATAAGCCACAATAGCTCAACGTGTTAGGGGAGATAAAGTTTATCAGATATCTTAGCACGAAGTGAATACTTTTGACTTTGTGAAGCAAAGAACTTTGTTTTCGTGTAAAACTATAATACTTGCTACTTATACAAATAAAAATAAATCACAGGAAGAATTCAAGGAATCTCTGGGCTGATAGCTTCTCTGCTCCAAAAACAACAAGAACACTTGGGTCACTGCTCCCAGCGGGCACCTCCCCTCAGGCCCTGCCAAGAGGCCTCCCAACCACCACCAGGGAAAAGGTTGGTTATAACACAGGCAAGTGGACAAAGCTCCCTGACAGTAAGGGATATTGATTTTCATTACCTATGCATTGGTAGAGGATTTAGAAACTCAGGGATATGATAAAATACAAGCAGAAACAATTTTGTCAGCATTAACTACTAAATCAAATGTTAGCTTAGACACAGTCTACAAGGAGATGAATACTTGAGCACAAGAAAATACTGTGTGACAAATACTCCTTCTGGGTTTCATAAAAAAAGATGATATACTCATTCTGGATAAAAGTGAATTATAAAATCTGAGAGCAAAAAGTAAAAAGATGAAATTCTCAATTAAATAAAAACTGACTAAACAACAAAAAATGTAGGCAAAAAAAGAAACTAGATATGAACTGAGTGACAACTATGTTTACAGATCAAGAAAAAAGTTACAGAAGCAAACATAGAATTTATAAAAAATAACTGAACCAAAGGTGTTATTTTAGAAATGTGTAATAAAATGGACACTGAAATTAGCTGACGAAAAAACTGGTAAGGATCTAATAGATTTGAGAAAATTTGTTATTTTGTAACCTCAATCTTTACTTGATTAATACTAACTCTAGGATTGTATTAATACAGGAAATAGCAATGAAATGACCATAATACTACTGCCCTAAATGCACCATTTTTCATTCTTAAGCTACATAAAGATGTCAGAAAGACTAAAGGGGCATATAACTTCCATTTCTTCAGAGTATAAATAAACTAAAAAACATTTTTTGGAATGGAGAGCTCTATTTGACTTTATTTATGATGCCAAAAAGTTGTCAGTCAATACCTGATTAGGTAGAGGTAGAAAGATAATGATTCTGATTGTCTTCAGGAACACAAAGTGTCTTTGTGTTTGCTTGAACAACTACATCTTACACTACATCCCAATGAAATCAAACTGGACTTTTCGATTCACCACTGCAAATTAGTTAATTATTCATTCAAGCTAGACATTCATTATTGTATTCTGCTTCATGATGGTCATTTCATTTTACATTTTATATAAACTTTCAAAAAAAGACTGCAATTTATAAAAAAGAAAAAGTAAATTGTAACAATGTACTTTTTGACCAGCAAAATTTTACTAAACAATCTCAGCAAATTTCATAATTTGTCTTTCAGTATCACAGTCTTTTAATGTTTATGGAAACAATTACTTATGAATTAAAACATTTTTAACCTGACAAGAAAAAGTATAAACATAATTGCTGAATAGAGAAAATGAGGTGCAGGTAACAGTGCTTTCTCAGTGCTTTAGTACTTCATTTTTAAAAGTAAACACAGTGCCAATCCTCATTTTGATTCCAGTGAATAAAAAGTTAAAATTAACTTTATTAATCAGTTTTGAAGTCTGAAACCAAAATGATCCTTCAACAGCATGGCCAAATGGACAGGTCAATTCTAAAAAGTTAATCACAAAGCAAAATTTTGACCAAATTAAAATGGCTCATTCTGTTACTATGGTACCAGAGTCTGCCTTTTTGTTGGGTTTCAATTTGCTATAGCAACGAAGGATAGGATTACATATAAACAGAAGTATACAAGACTTGATGAAATTGAATATGGTAGATTAAACATTTTTAAAGTCTTGGTTATAATTCCTTTTGCAACAACAGTTCTACTGCATAATTTACAATGGCCTAAAAAGTTTTTAGCAACAAAATTATATTAAAAAAATATCATCATGCCTATAAGTTACATTAACTATAGACATCACAACCATTTAAGCTTTTTATTAACTTAGAAAAGTATGACTTTTCCCTGAAAAACTCTAAATAGTCATATTTCAATTATAGCTGTCCTGAACTACTTTCATAATCAACATGATTGTATTTCGTCACTTCTTTATTCTACCAGTAAAAATGGTGACAATGATTTTTAAAAAGAAGGCTGGAGAACCTGAATCCAATTAGTGATGAAATGGACTTTTTAAACAACCACTGGGTTTTTATATTGTTTTTAGTTGTAAAACATCCATTATATAGGTGAAGCAGTTGAAAGGTCTTAAACTGCCAAACTTTCTAAAACTACTTTTGATCCCTTCTAAAACAATGGCATATAAACTGAGCTATGAAGAATTACATCCTTATAAATGATAACATAATAAACCTATAGAAGTTGTAAAAGTTTTGTTTTAACAATATTCAAGTGTAATGCTTTTACAAAAGATTAAAACATACATTTTAACTCTATCAGATGTGTCCATTTCCATTTGCTCCTAACCTGCCATTAGTATATAGGTTTGCTGGGCTCTCAAATTGCCCAAATGGTCATGGAGAGAGATATCTATCAGTTAAAAATAAGAGCATGGATACCACGACATTTACTTATCCAAATGGTATAAGACCCATCTTTGCATCCCTGAAGTAAGAATGGCCACTTTCTCCAACTAAATTGCTCTATACTAAAGCAGCATTGTCTGTGGAAAGTTACTGCAAATCTGTAACATTCCACGACTACAGATACCAATTCAAAAGTTAAAAAAAATACAGACCAAATCCATGTACCCGTGATCCTTTGTAAATCCTAAAACGTAGAAATAGTACTCTTTTTAACCAAGAATTATATTGGAATGAACTAAAGAAATCTTTTAAAGTAATTTTAAGTATACTCTTATTTGCTATTATATGTCTACATAGATTATTTGACATTGCTTGTGGACATAATTTAATAGATAATATATCAATAATGTCAACCACTACAGTGATCCACAACCTGATTCTGGCTACGGAGGAAGCTTAATTATTAAGCAATACCTTCCTAAAAAGCTTCTATATTTCTGATTGGTATGAAAAACAAACAAAAAAAGAGTATCTCATTGAAATAACACTGAAGTTCGAGTTCGGGCCCCCTTCTTTGTGTTCACATAATTAACTCTTCAGGATAAATGATGAAACATTTAGTCACATTAATAAATTACAGTCATCTTCAAGAAAACTCTATGGGCAACTCTGGCGCTACAGTTGTGTATCTTGGATCCAACCTGGGGATGAAATCCTGAAAGTATTTAGATGCACCAGTACCAAAAACATCAAGGACTTTTCGGTTCATGACCGCAAATCTGTAAAACAGAGAACACAGTAAATAGTATTTAATGAAGTCTATAAAATAAAATAATTCATTTTAGTTGACTTATCTTTTATGGGATGGAAAAACAGAAAAGGCTGACATGGCAAAAGACTCAAACTCAATGGCAAATGCAAAAATCACATGGATACTCTTCTTCAAGATTCATTTCTCATACTTTATTTAAAGAGAAAATCCCAGATCTGAAATCCCAGCAATTACAATCATTACTTCAAACCCTTCTAGGGCTCTTTCCACTAGACTATATCAAATAGAAAATTAGGTTATTATTTTTCTGATGAATGAAATCCTAGGAAACTAAACAATGAATGAACTAATATTTACCCATGAGGCAAAAGTATTAAATGTAATTTCTCTCATAATTGACTTCTTAATGTTTCACAATCAAAAGAAAACACATCCAAATGTGCAAATTTAATAACTAAAAGGCAAACAGTGTATAGGTTTTCAAATTTCTAATAGATAAAACAGAGTAAAAACATACTCTCATGTTATCTATTACCTAGTCTGAGATATTAAAATTTTTAAAAGATACATATATAGCTAATGTACAAGATGGACGTTCTGTGTCTCTGTACCTATTCACAAGCATTTCCTTTCTGGAGAAGACAGCTGAATGAAATTAGTTTTGAATCATTGGCCAGTATCATCATTCTAACAGTCAATAAGTATGGCTTGTAGTTATTTTCCAAAGTAAGTTCTCTTATAAAATAACCAACCAGAAAAACTCACTAATGTGGCCAGGTGTGGTGGCTCATGCCTGTAATCCTAGCACTTTGGGAGGCCAAGGTGGGAGGATCACTTGAGGCCAGTTCAAGATCAGCCTGGAAAACAGACCAAGACCTTGTTTCTGCCAAAAATTGAAAACTCAGCTTAGTGTGGTGGCTCGCACCTGTAGTCCCAGCTACGGGAGGCTGAAGCAGAAGGATTGCTTGAGCCCAGGAGTTGGAGGGTGCAGTGAACCATGATGATGCCACTACACTCTAGCCTGGGCAACAGAAGAAGACACAAAACAAAAAACCTCACTAATGTGCAGAAAACTAAATGACAAAAATGATTAAATAATAATAATATAAAGGACACATAATGTCATGGCTACGAGGAAGAATTCTAAAGCCAGACTGCCTAGCTTATATCCCAGTTCCTTCATTAACTAGCTGTGTGACTCTGGCAAACCATCTAACCTCTCTGTGCATCTCAGTTTCTTCATATATAAAACAGGGATAAATAATAGTACCTAACTCATAGAGCTATTTTAAGGATTAAATACATACGTATGTATATTGTATGTATGTATGTATCTTAAAACCATATCTTGGACATAGTAAGCACTATACAAGCACTTGATATTATTAATGATAGTAATATTAACAGCAGCTGTGATTTACTGAATGCCTACTAAGTATTACTATAAACACCTTAATTTTCCTACAACCATACAATGTATGAATTATTGTTTCATGTAGAAAGAAGGAAATTTAGGCTCATGAAAGTAAATAACTTTCCCACAGTAACACAACTGAAGATATGAGAGCTGGAGTCAAACTTAGGTCTGTCTGATTCCAAAGCCCATGCTCTTTCTATTAATATTAGGTCAAACTGGCCACCAAAGAATTAGATTAAGATCAGGGAAACAAACAAACAAACAAACAAAAAAACATGATAAGAAAGCCAAAGGAAAATACACCTACAACAATAAGCAACAGAATATGATCATTTTTCCAAAATGGAAATCAGTTAATTATGTAAAGATAATCTTTAATGAATGTTTAATATTTTTAATGAAAAAGGAGTCAATGATTCAAAAAGTTAGGCTTAAGTATTCATACAGCAACTAACTAGCAGTTAGAAAAGCAAAATGATATTAATCCAGAACACTTAAAATATCTAAAATATTACAGGGAAAAGTCAGAATAATGTTCATTCAAAGAATGCCCCATGTTATTCTTATTAAGTTGGTCATATTTAATTTACATATAAATACTTTACCACTGAAAGAACAATCTCTCAAAGACAAAAATATACATAATCTTTTAATGAAAATTGCTTTTTTCAATGAGCATTTAAAACATCTAAGTCACTTACTTGCCCTTGGTGAGCCTTAAAAGGAACTTCCAGTAAGATGGTCGCAAGGTCTGAACTTCCATGACAGCCTAAGATTCAGTTTGAGACTTCTTTTAGTAAATACAAATATTATCAGCAGTTTTAGGCAATAGAGTTGTTTTATCTCTATCTTTATTGCTCATTGTATTTTAAAAATGAAAGTGATGACAATAATGTTATTTATGTTTAAGTCAAGAACTACCAAGAATCTTTGTAAAAATACCTTCAAATAGGAATGCTGTTTTGGAAATAATTAAGTAAACAGTCATTACTACAGGGAAGCATTTACTGAGTACCCATTAGATAGCTGACAATTCACTAGTTTTAATGAGTTTATCAACCTGGCAGCATTCCATGAGAAAGAGCAAATAAAATCTCTCCACAAAACTTTGTACCTAAAACCATAAACATCAACAATAATGATTACAGAATTTAAAGAGATTGAATAATGCTTCTATTAAACTAGTTCTCCATTCTCATTCCCTGAGTAATATTGGAGAAACGCAAATTATTCATATTTATGCTCATGGTATCTTTTTCCTTGAAGATGGATAATTAAATTGCGACATTCAACCAAAGGTACTTGAGTAATAATTTACCTTTAAATTGCAGTCTACTTAAACCTAAAAACTGGTGTGCTTATAAAACACATTAAGTTAACATGTTTAACAATTTGAAACTTACAAGCTATCTTGCTGAAAAACAAAAATGAAGCACAAAATGTAATTCTGTAAAGAGAAACATTCCCAGATTTTATTTTCCCCTTATTAGATTAATGTACACTAAAAACAAATCACTCTATTTCTCATTTCAAAAAGCTATACTTACTGCCTGGAAGCAAATTGCTGTAGAGATGGAATAGATTATAGTATCTGCATGAGGAAAATAGGGAACCTTCCCTGCTTCAATGCCTTTGAAATACATTGTCTGCAAAACAAGCACAGACAAGAGTTATTTAAAAAAAAAAAAAAAAAAAACCTTTAAAAAGCATTAACAATGTGGTTGCACGGTATGCTCCCTACCTACGACTATGTTTTCTACCTTTCTGAATCCTAATACTCCCTTCAGATCTTAAACCATATGTCACATCTTCCATGACAGTGAAGAGTCAGTTCTTCCCTTTCCTTCACCCCTTCACTCCAAATCCCAGCTGTTAAGTAATAATACTTTTCTGTGAAATTCAATAGCACTTTATTTCTACTGCTTTTATGTCATATGTTCTTCAATGCTTTCTGTATAATGCTTAGGTCCTCCTTTGCCTGTTAGATAAATAATAAAATAAACGTTAATAATAAAACAATAAAAGCCATATATAACAAACCCACAGCCAACATCATACTGAATGGGGAAAAGTTGAAAGCATTCTCCCTAGGAACTGGAACAGACAAGGATGCCCACTTTTACCACATGTATTCAACATAGTCCTGGAAGTCCTAGCCAGAACAATCAGTCAAGAAAAACAAAGGGCATCCAAATTGGAAAAGAGGAAGTCAAACTATCTGTGTTTGCTGAAAATACGATCTTATACCTAGAAAATCCTAAAGACTCCTAGAATGGATAAGTAAATTCAGTAAAGCCTCAGGTTACAAAAATCAATGTACACAAATCAGTAGCATTTCTATACACTAAAAACAACCAAGCTAGAATCAAATCAAGAACTCAATCTCATTTACAATAGCTGCTAAATAAATAAATAACCTTGGAATATACTTAATCAAGGAGGTAAAAGATCCCTACAATGAGAAGTATAAAACACTGATAACAGAAACTGTAGATAACATAGACAAAAGCAAAAACATCCTACGTTCAGGGATTAGAAGAACCAACATTGTTAAAAGGTCCATACTGCCCAAAGTAATCTACAGATTCAATAAAATTCCCATCAAAACACAAACATCATTTTTCATAAAATTAGAAAAAACAACCCTAAAAGTCATATGGAACCAAAAAAAGGGCACAAATAGCCAAAGCAATCCTAAGCAAAAAGACCAAAGCTGGAGGCATCACATTACCCAATGTCAAATTATACTACAAGGCTATAGTAACCAAAAAGTAGACACATAGATCAATGGGAACAGAATAGAGAACCCAGAAATAAAGCCACATACCTACAACCAATAGATCTTTCAGAAAGCAGACAAAAGCATACACTGGGGAAAGGACACCCTATTCAAGAAATGGTGCTATTCAAAAACATCCTACGTTCAGGGATTAGAAGAACCAACATTGTTAAAAGGTCCATACTGCTAGGAAATGGTGCTAGGAAAATTGCATAGCCACATGCAGAAGAATGAAACTGGATCCCTATCTCTCACGATATACAAAAATTAACTCAAGGTGGATTAAAAATTTAACCGTAAGACCTGCAGCCACAAAAATATCAGAAGAAAATCTAGGAAAAATTACCTTTGCCATTGGCCCACATAATTTATGACTAAGACCCCAAAAGCAAATACAACAAAAACAAAAATAAATGGGACTTAATGAAACTAAAAAGCTTCTGCACAGCAGGAGAAATAATCAACAGAGTAAACAGACAACTTATGGAATGGAAGAATATTTGCAAGCTATACATCTGACAAAAGTTTAATATCCGGAATCCATAAGGAATTCAAACAAATCAGCAAGAAAACAAATAACCCCATCAAAAACTGGGCAAAATACATGAACATACATTTTCCAAAATGAGAAACAAATGGCCAACAAACATATGAAAAAATGCTCATATGTCAGAATGGTCAAGTCAAAAAACAATAGATGTTGGTGTGAATGCAGTGAAAAAGGAATGCTTATATACTGTTTGTAGGAATGTAAATTAGTACAACCTCTATGGAAAACAGAATGGAAATTTCTCAAAGAACCAAAAGTAGACCTACAATTCAATCCAGTAATCCCACTACAGGATCTACCCAAAGGAAAAAAAGTCACTTTACTTAAAAAAAAAAAAAAAAATCTGCACCTGTATGGTTACCACAGCACAATTGTAAAGATATGGAATCAACCTAAGTGGCCACCAATACATACACACACACACACTGTGGAATACTACCCTGCCATTAAAAAGAATGAAATAATGTCTTTTGCAGCACCTTGGATAGAACTGGAGGCAATTATACCAAGTGAAGTAACCAAGGAACAAAAACTAAATAACACATGTTCTCACTTACAAGTGGGAGCTGAGCAATGGGTATGCATGGTCATACAGAGTAACATAATGGACACTGGAGACTCAGAAGGGGAAGGGTGGGAAGGGTAGGAAGGAGTGCAGTATGAAAAATTACTTATTGGGTACAATGTATACTATTCAGGTGATCAGTATATTAAAAGCCTAGACTTCTCCACTAAACAAATCAATCATGTAATAAAAAACCATTAGTACCTCCTAAATCTATTAAAACAAACAAAAAAAAAATACACATTATGTATAGAAAGAAGACTGGGATAAATTTGAGTCTTCAAAATAAGTAAGCAAAAATGGCATTTCATGTATTAATATGAGAATGTAGTTGGATCTTTATTGACTTCGGGAACCTAGAAATTTAGGTGGCTTTTTCTTAACTAAAGTTATGATGTTAACCTAAAATCTAATAAACAGTCTACACATAATTTTAAAAATTAATAAAGCATAAAACAAAAACAAAATAATAACCCTAGCTACTTCGGGAAGCAGCTATAAAAACATCTTTTACAAATAAGATATCAATGTTGGTTTCTTCTTGCGTCAAAGAATATATTTTTTCCACCTATGGCTTATTTTCTTTCTCCCACTCTCCTTTTCCTCTCCATTAGCAAGTCTTGTCAAGTCCACTCCTAAACATAAACCAAATCTGTGTACTCCTCTGCACCTCTACTGCTAGCACCCTGGTGCAAGCCACCATCTCCTGCCAGAGACTAACTGTTCTCTCAGTTTCCAGTCTTGTCTCCCCCTACTACACTCTACATAATAGCCAGAATGTTCTTCTTAAAATATGAATTAAATCATGCCAATCTCATGCTCAAAACTCTTCAGTGGTTTACAATTGCACTGAGGAAAAAAAACTAAACTTCTTACCCCAGCTTTTAAAATCTTACATGACCTGGCTCCTGCTGTCTTCCTGATTTCATTAAGTGTACATTATCTCAATCTCTCTCTTTAATTCTCTTTCTCTCTCTTTCTGTCTCTCTCACACACACACAATTGGGTAAAGCAAATATGTAATTCTCTTAATGTCATCAGGGACACAGATTTTCAGTGAGAGAAAACTCTTTAAAAATCAAACAATTTAAAAAGAATCTACAATCTTAACTTTGAAACAGAATATCAATATACTCCAAATCTATTTTCTCTCTCTAAAAAGAAGGTGGGGGTGGGGAGGAAGGATTCTGTAGCTCCTTTCACTGGGAAAGCCAAGAAACAATAACTAGCCTGGGAGCAAATATTCTTTAGCACCCAGACTAAAGTCTCTAAATACCATTTCCCATTAGAAGAAACTGGGAGCCATTAGAGAAAAGGCTGAATCAATGTCTGGGGCGAAAATGTCCAAGATGAGCCTGGAATATCTTGTCTTATAGCAAGAAAGCTATCAAGAATAATGGCATTATGTCTAAACAAACAAGAGTCAACTAGAGGCTCTCATGGCCAAAGATGAGGACAATTTGAGCATAATGACTGTAATGGGTTAAAATAAATCAAGCATGTTAAAATCTATGTTTTTATAATGATACTTGAAAATAAAGACTCATGTCAACTTTGCAAGATGATACGGTACTAACTCACTCTGAACACTGGTAAATAAAGGGCAGTAAACAAGCATTTTATTTAGAGTTTCCTGAACAAACTATTCAGAGTAACAAAATAGTTGAAAAGTTCTTTTTAGAAGCATTCTAGTTAATAAATATAGAAGAAACAATAATAGTAGATTATTACCATTTTGCAACCCTTAATGAAATAATGAATCCTAGTAATGATCATTAATGACTGCTAAAACTACGAGGTGAAAGACTACCGGGGAACCTTATGGCACTATCAACATCCGAGCCCACAGATTAATCTCATCATTACAAAAGAAGAGCTAACTAGACATTTTTGTGGCTCCTAATGCGATACAACAGGAAGTTCACACACACAGTAAACGTAAAGTATGTTTGCCACCACCACCACCCCAAAATTGGATTTTAATTTGCCTAAGCCTCAAGATCTAGTTAACAATTTAGGAAATACATGAGTTGAAAAAACATGATAAACACCAGTGAGGATGCAATCAGCAAAATCCAAAATATGGGAAATTCCATGGAACTAATGATCTAGATCTTCAACAAATGAATGGCCAAAAACAAAACAAAACAAAACAAAGGAGGAGGAGGAGGTGGTAACTATTATAAATTAAAAGAGATTGCTTAAATCTTGATTCAAAAAAAGTAATGGCAAAAAGACATTTATAAGATAATCAGTGAAGACGTAAACTCTAATTGGATATATAATAATGTTAAGAAATTACTGGGGGAGGGTTAATTTATGATAATGGTATTGTGGTTATATTTTGGTAGTATTGTTGATTTGCTTGTTTTTAAGAAGACTTTAGCCTTTAGCCTTTATTCTTTAAGGAGTCTTTATCCTGATTGTTTATAGATAAAATGATATAATGTCTGGGATTTGCTTTAAAATAATTTATTACCTGGGGGGCTGAGGACTACAGATGAAAGAAGATTGGCCAAACACTAATAACTGTTGAAGCTGCATGGTGGGCGCATGATGGTTAATTATACTGTTCTTTCTATACTTACGTATATTTGAAAATAACACACACACACACACACACACACACACACACACACAAATAGGGGAACTGACTTTGCAAAACTTTTTATAGGATTAGAATTTACTTTTGTAACTGGGATATATACTTGCTGCTTAAGCAGTCAAATAGTAGCTAAAAAAGCTTTATATCTTTTGGAACTGATCATGCATGAAAATTTTTGCTTACCTCCACCAATTTGGATGCTAAATACATGGAAATTGTTGTGCTTTTATAAAACATCATTGATATACCTGCCAAAAATCCTGAAACAACAAACAAGAAAAACTAATCAGATCATAAGGTATTTCTTTGTTGTCATATCACCAGAAATGTTAATTAACTTAAATAGGAAAGAAGTGATTTGTAGCACAGCCTCTTGTTACAACACAATCAAGGACAGTAATACACCAGATGACATTGAAATAGGGTGAGTTCTTATTACTACATATTTTTAAATTAAAAAATTGACCTTCAGAGTTAGGAACAAACAGTTCTGATTTATGTATAACAAGAAACTTTAAATTTCAATTTTGACTTTAAAAACAGCAGTAGTGTTGCCAAATATAACAATATTTATTCAGCTATTCTCCTAATAGCTGAAATATTTATTCAGCTATTCTCCTAATAGCTCAAATTATTTTTAGTGCTATCATCACATTTATGTCCATAACATTGCCTTCATTCTATAAATGGAAAACCAAGGGAGTGGAGGGCTGGAATACTAATGGTAAAATTATTACTAATAAATACCTGATAATTTATCTATTTAACTTAAGTAATACATATAACACACTTATAGGAAATGCTCTTTAGTTTTTACTTTTATAAAGTGATTAAGTTCCTTTAAAAATGATTAAAATATATATTATTTTATAGTGTTAAAACAAGAATTTTTAAAGACGTCTACTTGGACTTCCATTCATCACTTATATAATAACATAAGGCTTTATGCTCTTTTGTGACACAATCCAGGATTTCTGGCCTGTCGCAGGGCAGATACCCAAGTCACTATATGGCCAACTCAAAACACCAGATGGCAAGTATGCCATGAGATAAAATGTTTGGACGAGTGCCTCAACAGGTATTCTATTACAATAGAGAAAGGAAGATACATAGAAATTGGATAAATTTGGAAGCTATTTCAGATTCATTCCTACCACTGATTGATATAATAATAATCATTCATTTTTTATTATTCTTTTACCAGCTATAATAGCATGTAGTTCATCATCTAGGTTTCGGACCCAGCGCAGGAAGCAACTAGTACCCTGTATTAAGGAAAAAATACAATGACTTTGGTTATTTTATTTGTAGAAGAAAATGCATGAAAACAAAAACAATTGTAATGAGTGATTCGCTAGATGACCTTGGAGGCAAATTGGTGATCTTATCTAAATGAAACTGAATAAATGGAAAAATTATGAACAATAATCTTTTATAAAGTTATTGTTCTGGATAGACTCAATTAAGAAATTACACATATTTTTATTGTACTGATTTTTCAAAATAAATCTATAAATTCTACTTTTGCCTAGATCTAGAATAATGGGAAAAGTGTCGCTCCCATTCTAAAAGGAAGAAAAATCTGGATAAACTACAAACCTGACAAGCCAGAATTCTACATCCAGAGAAAGTATTTTTCAATATTGAAGGTGAAATAAAGACCTTTTCCAGAATGATAAAAGCTAAGAAAATTCATCACCACCAGATCTGAGCTACCAAAAATGTTAAAGGCAGTTTTTCAGGTAAAATGAATATGATATCAGACAAAATTTTCATCTGTAAAAAGAAATGGAGAACTCTGGAAATGTAATAAAGGTAAATTTAGAAGACATATTTTTCTTTAACTGCTCTGAAAGTGAATTAAGTATCTAAAGCAGGGGTCAGCAAACTATAGCTCACTAGCCAAATCTAGCTTGCTACCTATTTTTATATGGCTTGGGAGCTAATAATCATCTTTACAGTTGTAAATGGATGAAAAATAAATCAAAAGAATAACAATATTTTGTGACATGTAAAATTATATGAAATTCTAATTACAGCATGATAAAGGTTTACTGGAACACGGCCATGCTCATGCAATATTGTCCATGGCTGCTTTCACACTATAACAGCAGAGTTGAATAGTTGTGACAGAGACCATATGGTCACAAAGTCTAAAATATTTACTATCTGGCCCTTTAAAGAAAATGTTTGCTGACCCTGGGGCTAAAGTAAAAATAACAACAATGTATTGTGGAGTGTATAACATATGTAGAGACATATGTATAACACAAAGGATGGGAAGTATAGTGGTGTTAAGGTTCTTACACTATATATAAAGTGGCACAATATTGATTAAAGATTGGCTGATAAAAATGTATATTATAGGCCGGGCGCGGTGGCTCACGCCTGTAATCCTAGCCCTCGGGGAGGCTGAGGCGAGTGGATCGCTTGAGGTCAGGAGTTCGAGACCAGCCTGAGCAAGACCCCATCTCTACTAAAAATAGAAATAAATTATCTGGACAACTAAAAATATATGTAGAAAAAATTAGCCAGGCATGGTGGCGCATGCCTGTAGTCCCAGCTACTCAGGAGGCTGAGGCAGTAGGATCACTTAAGCCCAGGAGTTTGAGGTTGCTGTGAGCTAGGCTGATGCCACAGCACTCACTCTAGCCCGGGCAACAAAATGAGACTCTGTCTCAAAAAAAAAAAAAAAAAAAAAAAGTATATTATAAATGTTAAGGCAACTACTAAATTAAAACAAAGAAGTATAAATATCAGCCAATAGTAAAGATAGAATGGAACCACACAGAAAAATACACAATCAATCTAGAAGGGAGACAAAGAAAAAAAAAGGGAGATTTAAAATCAACTATATCATAAGTATATTATATGTAAACAGTATAAACATATCAATTAAAAGAGATTATCAGATTGGATAAAAAACGAAGAAACAAGTTTATGCGATCTAAAAGAAACCAACTTTAAAAATGAAGACAAAGATTAAAGTAAAAGAATAGAAAACAGTATACCATCAAATGCTAAACAAAAGAAAGCTGGGGTAGCTATATTAATATTAAACACAGTAGACTTCAGAACAAGGAATATTACCAGGGATAAACTGGAATCTCACAAAATGTAAAAAGGGTCAGTTCACAGAGAAACAGAAAAAATGAGGTTTATTTACCTGATCTTCTCTGAATTACATTCTTACAAAGATATTAATGGCATGGACAATTTCTTTTGAAAAATCACATATGGCTTTTGAACACACTGTATGAACATTTTCTATGAGATTTTCTGACCCAGTTGCTCTTTCCTAGTTTAATACCATTAGTTTGTATTACCTAAGCAAATAAATGGTAATAGAAATAGAAAACAAAACATACTCTGAGATATGCTAGATAATGCAAAATAACCAACCTAGGGCTAAAAATGTTAGAGATAATATAATATACATGGAAACATTTAAGAATTTCTGTTAAGTATAAATACAAACACTATGACGTGACAAATGAAAAAGAATGTGAATTTAAACATGTAATTACCCAAAATTTGTCCTTAACTCTTGTATATTCAAAGATATTAATAATCTTTTCTAGTCAAACCATATTGAAAATGTTTTTAACATCAGTAATATTTTATAAAAAGTGATTCATTACCTATAGTTTATAGTTTGTTACTCCTTTCCATTTTAAAATACTTTATCCATATCTACCTTTTATGAATAAATTTTTATGTGAAATGATACATGACCATTTTACCCAAAGTAACTCCAAAATTCAATTTTAGCAGCATTAATTTTGAGTTTAACAAGAATAATATATGTGTGTATGTGTACACATGTATATACATATGTATACACATATACACACACAGGTCAACCTTAATTAACACACTTTACCACTTAGAACCCATATTTAGATATAAAATCTAAATTTTAAATGTTTAATATGTCACTAATATGATTTACATATTAGTGATTCCATTAAACAAAAGTCTATTCTTAAAGTTTCAGAGTACTGTCTCAAGAATTATCTTTACATATTTGTTTAGGTGTGGGTTTATGTTTGTGTGGGCACATTTATAGGATTATGCAGAATGGGTGTTAGAATTTTAACTCTGGTTATCTGAGACAGTGGAGTAGGCATAATGAGTGGGTGGAGGAAGGAAAAAGTCTTTGTTTATGTAAGTTATAATAGAAAATCCTTACTCTTCTATCAAGTGTTGATATCACCTAGAAAGTTCTAAAATCTGTTTAAATTAATAAGCAAGCAGGAAATATGATTAAGAAAAACATACCAGGTATATTAATATCATTTTTGATGTTGAGAATATCAGAAAATTCATATCTTCTCAGAATATCAATTGAAAAAGAAAATGTGTCCTTGAGAATCTTTAATATTATATGTAAATGCAAACATGTCTACACATTCAAGCACATTAAATAATATTTTAAAAGAAAAAGTTTCTCCAACTTCAATTCTCAATATATTATATATATTTGGTGATGTCAAGATGTTTATGAATACTCCAGAAAGAAGCATTAAATAATCACAGATGAATTAAGGTCATATCTCATTTTAACAACAGCCATATCTAATTCTCATTCTTCCCACTTCTGAAAACCTTACCTTGTATATGCTAACAAAAGAGCCAAGAAAAGCTCCGAGCTGGAAGTTTTCTTTATTGTAGAAGAGAGAAAGTAGCCGGGATGGCTGTGTAAACAGATGCCTAAATGCAGAAGGGATTCGGAGGCAGCACTGGATCAAGTATCCCACGCTAAACATTCTGATGAAACCCTAGAGAAAATTGGGAAGAAATTCTGATTTACAACCAAATTTTGAAGTTTGATAGAATATGAATTTTACTGTCTCTGAATCAAAACCAGAGTCAAAAAATTTTAATAGAAGTTTATAGCACAGCAATTTGCAAAATAAAGTCTTAAAACCTCAAACAATAATTTTAAAACAATTACCTTAAAAATAAGGGTGAAATCTTGGAGTGAGTATACTTTCTTTGATATACAAAGACTTAAAAATTCTCACAAGCACTGGCCAAGCTTGCCTATGCACCAAAATTCCACTTCTTGACATTTTGTTGACAATAACCAGGATTTTAAATTCCTAAACCACAAATGAATTTTAGAGACAAAAGCACTGAAATTCCAAAAAATAGTTAACAAAACCAAATGCTTTTGGAAATTTTAACAGAAAACTACTCTTAATCATTATTAGCATGAATAGGAGTTCTATTGATAGAAAAATAATTTTATTATTTGTTTAGACCTTTGTAACAACTTCCTCAATGATCAGGTTAAAAGAATTTCCCATAAAAAATAATTATATCTAGGTTTTTATTCCTGTGCTCAACTGTCAGACTAAAACATATCTAAGGAACAGTAGCTTTAAGATATACTAAACTTGAAAAAGCAAATCCACTACAAACCCATATTTACTGCCAACATTTCCCTATATTTCCTTCAATTATTTATAGTGCAAAAGAGATCTAGAGAGGATGACTAGTACCAAATTTATGAAAATGAAGTTTAGATGTGTGAGAGACTGAAAAGTTAATTAACACTGAGAGACTGAAAAATTACAATTAGCACAAAACAAAACATTAACAGAAAGAGTAGTATTTTATATACAAATCAACCAGTACATTGTAATAATACCAGTCTCCATCCTCCTCCTCTCTCGCCCCTAGTGGAATGGGAAAATATCTATCTCTTAGCAGTGCTTGCCTGCTACATTCCACAGGTCAGGTTTGTATTACCCAGATTGCAGCTTTCTTTTCTAGAAAAAATTGAATTACTATGAAGGAACATTGGTTAATTTACCTGAAACTACCTAATACCTGATTAAAACATGGAATCAAATCATCCAGTTACTGTGAATTATAATGCACTTGCTTAACTGAAACTGATTAGTATATGTTTAATGCATGAAACAAAATGGTCACACTTTGATCTTGCCATCGATAACCTTATAATGTTAATCTAAGGATTTATACATCACAATCACATTATAATCTTTTCATGTTGTTTTCAAAAGATCCACTCATCCATGTGTTTGGGAAATATTTGCTGAATGCCTATTGTGTGTCAAAGCATTACACTAGATGCTGGGTATACAGTTACAAGGAGGACACAAAGTTCTTGCCTTCATGGAGCTTTCATGCTTATTAAAGGAAGAGAAAATAAAGGAAGAGTATGCAAATAAACACAAAATAATTGCAGATTATAATAAATGTTATAAAGAAAATAATCAGAGCACTAGGATGGAAGTTAACAGGGCAATCAATCTATTACTATATTAGATTCATGGTGACTGTAGGCATTTAAATGAAGTGACATTTCAATAGACCCAAAAGAGAAGACGCTAGCATGAGACAACCATTTCAGACAGCATGGACAGAAGGCACAAAGCCAATAAAGAAGTTGGCAGGTATAAGGAACCAAGAAAAAGTAAATGGAGTTCAGGGGAATGCAATTAATAAGAATATTTACACAGATTTAACATATGGTGTAATTAAGTCCATGGAATAATGAAGTGCACTGTCAAAAATTTTTACTACCATATTTGTGGTGTAAATTCTTTCATGGACATAATACCATATTCCAATTTATACATACACTACCAAATTTATAGTGCTGGTACACATTTGAAAGAATCACTAGAATTTTTCATTGCTTGGTAATTCTAACTTTCTCATATGTTTTTTTTAATGTCACCTCCCTCCACCCCAAATTTCTCAAATACCTCCAATTTAATCAGAATACTTTTCTTAGTTTCCCTCCTGAAGTTTCCCTTTGAAGTACAATCCTGTTCAGTTAGAAGAATTATAACTCTCCAGGAGCCAGCAGACTCTGAAATTGTCAGCAATGTTGCCCTTTTTTTGCCACTTTAAAAGTGAGGCAAGAAATCAAATTTGGAAGGAGTGTATCAGAAACTACTGTACAACTGAAAAAAACAAAAAACAAAAACACTCCTTTTATCCTTGCTCCATTTTGGGGAATTCTGAAGGTAAGTGTGGGCTTGGGCAAATGTACTGTCAATACCGGGCCATAGGTGTTTACATTAATAAGCACTAATGTGGGACAGTTCCTCCTTTCTAGAGTAACCATAAGGAGACCGTCTTTTGGGGTATAGTACAACTTTGCTGTTTTCATCATCAACTGAGTAGGGAATAGACCTTGCAAGAAGAACATAAATTTTCTAAAGCATCAGAATTGTTAGAGCACCATTCAAAACTAAGAAGCCTGCAGCAGGGGGTACCGCCTGTGCCACATTAACTGCAATGAAAATAACTTTCTTCCCAGAACTGGTGGTAATGGGGGAAGGGGGGTGGGAGGGAAGGATCACACTAGTACACAAGTATATTAGGAAGTTGGGAATTTATGCCAGTGAGCATAGCTAGCTTGCATGTAGAGCAACTGAGGACATACTCCAGTTACTGATGCCTTAAAAAAAGGCAATATCTTTACAAGTCCAAAACCATAAGCCAGTGTAACAGATTGTACACAGTGTATAAAGTATATGTGTGACTGCTAATCTAGCTAGAACACAGCACAGTCCAGGGATCTTGTTTTAGGATATAGTTCTAATGAGAATACATTACAAAGTACAAATTAAATTACTTTTTCTTTTTTCTTGTTGTTACCCCATCTGCTCTCCTGTCTCATAAATTTTAAATAAGCTGATTTCTAAACAAGCTAATTTTTAAACTGTTTAAGGATCTGGTAAGTGAATATTAAAAGCTTAATTGTCATTGTCATTTATTCTCACCAATTTCTTAATCAAATGCAAAAATGATAGCAATTATTAATATTAACTTTTCTGTTTACTTCAAATTATTTATTAATAAATAAGCTATTTCTATACCTATTCTCTGTTGTTAGGAAAGTACATACTTTCATGTACTTACTTTAATGCAATAAGAGATGCAATTATCTTCATAGTGCTTGCAACATCTATGCCTTGGTCCATGCTTACATCTGAAATTAAACCAAAAAAGCTAAACTAATTATAATTTAAATGTATGTGTGTGAGATTTAAAACTCTTTAACCAAAACAAACAAACAAACAAAAAAAAAAAACCCAGAACATCACCCACCCACTTATTTTTAAATGTGTACAACTTTTGGTGTTTTAGGACATATAGAAGCAAGAAAAACAGATATTTTAGGGGTTTTTTCCTTTGCTGCTTACCACTTGAAACATTGTATAAAATATGTGACAGCAGTCAAAATACTTGAATGTGGAATAGAAAAACCACACTGGTAAGTATTTGTGACTAAAAATGAAAAATATGTATATATTATTTATATACTTTGCCAAATCTTTTTGGAAGTTTTAAATCAATTATTGTAGAGTCTAACAGTCATAAATCATCCATGAAGTCAGTACTTGAGCAAAAATCATAATGAGAATGTGCTCAGGTTACAGGAATTTATACTTAATTATATTTGAGGGAAAACATCTGGAAAAGAAACATGATATAGTATTAGGATTCAAAATTCAGTTTTAAAAATAAATATAGAAATAAAGATCATGTGGGAATTCAAAAGTAGGTTATTTGTGATTTAATTATAAACCACTTAACCCTCTAGTGTTTAATAAACATTTCCACTGAGGGGGCTACTGTTCAAGACACACTCATTTTCATTATTTGGGATGTTTGACTCCAAGACTATTCACCGTAGGCATAAAAAACTAAGTAGAGTATTTAACATGCATCTAGCTCTTTCCTTTTCTCTTTAAAGGGTTCATGTTCCAAAATAAGTAGTCTTCATAACTCCTTTCAGACTGTAGTTAATTAATCATCTTCATGGTTGAACCATATGAACCCTTCCTGTTTACAACAAGAACTTGTAGAGCAATGTTCTGGCTCTGCACCTCTCCAATCCCATTTGCAAACTGATTAGCAAGACCTTTTCTGAAATCCAATTCTGCACCGCAGCTGGAGTACACAAGCAGCCTTTCCTAGTCAAGGGTGACAGCGAGAGTTCATACCGACCATGGCCCTTATATCATTAGAATGATATGACATATGTGGTCATATGAAGTTGTTGAATGATTAAAGCTGGAGGCCTGGAAAGAGGTGAATCAAAGAAGGACTGCCTGATGCAAACCATCACTCTTCATACTTCTAAGTGTCCTCTTCAAAGACATTTCTCCGCCATTGCTACCAGAACTAGATAGAAATTATTAAACTTTCTTTGCTAGTGAAGTTAAATCCTGATATCATCTGAGCTGTCATTTAATCTTTCCGTAGTCACACATTAAAATGGCTTCCCCAGTCCTTGACTGCCTATCTCCTATATTATTCGCTTTGCTTCTGGATTATTCTGCATCTACTCTGACAAGTTCTGCATGATCTGATCAGTTCTGATGCTCAAGGCCACATTTACTCACATAATTCGTTCTCTATATTTCCCTCTGATTCATGTTGAAATTATTTCCATTAATGGTATGTTTTCTCCCTTTTCTCCACTAAAGTTCTCCATAACTATTTTTGAACTTGCTCAATAAGTTCACTACCACAATTATTCCTGTCATCTACTATTCCCTTCTTTACTCTTACCTTCTGTGTGTGGTGTATGCTAAGGTGAAAAGAAAATCTTTAAATTCGGTAAAAATTTGCATATTCACTGTGTGCTCCTATATCATGTTAGGCAATTTCATATACATTATTTCATTTAATGGTCACAACAATCCTTAATAGAGATTATTAACCCCAGTTAATAAATAAGGACTTTGGAATGCATAGCAGTTAAATCACTTTTCCAAAGTCGGAAATCTGGTAAGGTAAAATGAGAGTCAAATACAGTTTTTCTGATTTCTCAAAGGGCCTCAGCTTCCTAAAATTGATCCCCTGACTTTCTATAATATACTGCCTACTCATTCTACCTTTTCTAAAATGATACTACCAAGATTATTGTTATTGGCTGATGTTCTCAGTTTAAATTATTGAATTTATTTTCTTAAATATGTACACTAGAAATATAAATAGACTTATTCATGTGAAACAAAGATTTCTTACTTCAGTTTGAGAGCCCTAAAAATTTTCAGTCTTACAAAATATACTTTACTCAAGGTTTGCTCTTCAGTATTCCTTTATCTTCTTGAATCTCTCTCAGGACCTATTCTTTCTCCTTTCCATACTTAGCACAATAAATTAACATGTATTAATCTGTTTCCTAAAGTTCTCCATTATTGCCTCCTGTAATTCTTCCTGGTTTGAAATACAAAAATATTTCAATTTCATGAAAACCTATTTCAAAGGCATATGATGCTCTACAGTACTGCCAGAAATAATAAATAACATTCACTTGCCATTGTTTGCCTTAAAACTCTATGCACAGTTTCTGGTGAAAAATGACCATCATTACCTGAATAGAAAACAAAAATACCTTGGCATGGTACAGATATCATATAAAAGTGACAAAGTGTGATAAAATATCAAGAAAAAGAACTCACATTGAATCCACAAGTTTCTTGACTACAGCAATTATGTTCATTCTTCTTGGTTTTTCCTCATGTTTCTCTCTCTTTTGTTCCACTTTTGAATATGCTGCCTCTGGCGAATAAGAATGTGTGGGAATTTCTTCCTTCCCTACAATGAACCTAAAGAAAAGAGCACAACATGAGGCATTTTTCACCTTTAAAGAAATCAATGAGAAAAAAAAGGTTTTGTTTATAAACAAATACATTTTGGAGAGTATCTTATTTGAAATATTAATATTTTCACAACTTATATAAAATATAATCATCCTTTGAAGAAAAACAGACTTCCAAAATCTGAATACTCAGAAAAATTTAATAGTCAATTGTTTGACAACGCAGGTACTTTCAAATCAAGTAAAATACAGCACAGCACTTTTATGAAGCATCCTTTAACTCCACTTTTTTAAGTGTAAGCCTTAAAGTTTTTCAAAAGAAGCAGGTGAACTTGGATCTAATACACAATCCCCAAAATTCTATTTTTTCCCTAAATTCTGCTAATAGTTACAATTGAATGAGTTCCTCACTTAGAGTAAAACTCTAATGTCACTTTGAGTCAACAACTGCAGTAGAAGGTCATCTGTACACATAAAGGGAAAGAGAGGGAACTGTAGAATGAGAATCAGAAAACAGTCAAGATTCCACATATCCTGAAATTATTTCACTAGAAAATCTTAAACTTGATGTTACTCCAATCTATTTATTTCTCTTTGGAAAACTCAAATATCTAGAAGATGACACCATTCCTATTTCATCAAAACTGGACTATATTTTTCCAAAGAACAATGCAAAGGAAAATGTTACCACCATTAGGTATCAATCAAGAAGTATCGTTCCTCAGAGTTTTCAGTACTGCTTTTACCACCTACCCTAACATAAAGAATAACTAAGCGTTCTTAAGGAAACTACCTCCTAACCTTTCCGAAAATATAATAAAATATAAATAAAACAGGGGATCAATAACACTACATTAAAATTCTGCAACTTGGGATATGTGACAAACAATATGAAAATTTAAACACTCGGAAAAGAGAGAAAGCTGTTACTACCAACAACTGCAACCTATCCAGTTCAGACAAACTTGGTAAAACATCTCGCTTATCAAATCATAAGGGGTATGTGATGGGTTTGTTTGTTACCAGATAGCAGCTGTGCAGCCTGGGTAGCTATCAGTCCAAAACAATTTCTTACTTGTGGGTGTCCACAGACGTTTAAGATTTGTACTATTGCTCTTTATCAGGAATAAGGATAAAACTATGCTAAAACAGATACAACAATATTTCTCACACCTTTCATAATATTGTTGCTATTTTGGCCAGGACTATCTCAGATTAGTGGTCACTTCCCTGGAGAAGCTGTCCCTGCCTCAAGCCAGGGTGATGAGTGAATGCCCAGTACTATAATCACCATTTTAGTAGTCTATATCCCCCACTAAACTGCGGGGCCTGTGAGACTATGTCTATCTTCTTAGCTATCATATCCCAGTGCCTAGCATAGTGTCTGGCCCAAAGTAAATATTTCATTACTTTAATTTTTAATTAAATATTAAATTATATATCAAATGAATGAATACAGTAATAGCTAGCATTTTCTGAGCACTTACTACATGACAGGCACAGTGCCAACTGAGTCTTTTACAAATATTAAATCATTTAGTCTTCACAGCAACAACCAAGGTATCATAATTCCCATGAGAGTAAACATGATAGTATCTTGTCCACATACAATAAATTATCAATAATTATTTGAACCCAGAACAGTCTGATCCTAAAGCCTGGCTTCTTAATCACTGAGCTAGGTACATTTCTGATATAGTTTGGATATTTGTCCCCCTCCAAATCTCATATTTAAATTTGATCCCCAATGTTGCAGGTGGGGCGTGGTAGGATGTGTTTGGGTCATGGGAGTAGATCCCTCAAGAATGGCTTGGTGCCATTCTCACAGGACTGAATTCTCACTTTTAGATCCCTTCAGCTCTGGTTGTTAAAAAGATCCCAGGACCTCCTCCTTTCTTGCTCCCTCTCTCGCCATGTGACAAGCCCGCTCCCCCTTTGCCTTCTGCCATGATTGGAACCTTCCTGAGGCCCTCACCAGATGCAGATGCTGGTGCCATGCTTCTTGTACCTCCTGCAGAACTGTGAGCCAAAGAAACCCATTTTCTTTATAAGTTATTCAGCCTCAGGTATTCCTTTATAGCAATGTAAATGGACTAAGACAACTTCTAACCATGTTTTAAACAATGATGAATTCAGACTCCTGCACTAGCTTTTCTCCCATGGTTCTGTCCTTAACTCTATCTAGTCCCATGACTTCTACTATTATCTACACAGATAGACAATTTTCAAATCATGCCATTTCTAGAGGAAGCTTCCTAAAATGCAGATCTGAACATACTATTCTCATTCGCAAAGAATTTTACAGGCTTATGGCCTACTGAATTAAATAAAAACTTCAAGCTTAAAACAGTACCTAGCACAGAGTGTGTATGAGATATTATTATACATTATAACTTATTGAACTACTTGCCATTCTCCAAATAAACCATACCTGTGTACTGCTCTTCTTATCTGGATCATTCTTCCCTAATCTCTGCTAAAATCTTATTTGTCTTCTAAAATCCATCTTAAATATTCCTCTCTTCCACCTTTTCCCTCCCACCCCCCCTCAAAAAACAAAAAAGTAATCTGTGAACCATATAGCACTTCATTTCTATTCTCTTATAGCATTTGGGCTTTTCTATTCTGTAAGTAATTCTGTGCAATTTTCCTGCTGTCGTCTCTGCCTTTACTCCTATCCATAGCTTGAGAAGAGACACTAAATTAGGTCTGCCTAAAATATATTCCTGAGATAATCCACACTTCTCTTTTGTAACATTTGGCACAATTATAATTAATATTGTCTTCCCCACTAGACCACAGCTCTGAGGACAGAGACTGGATCTAACTTATTCCCAAGTGTATTCTCAACGCTTAGTATAAGAGCTGGGACAAAGTAGAAGTACACTAAGTAGGAATGAGTGTTATCTTTGTAGCTCCCTTATTAACTTGCACATGTTGAGGAGTGCTTAAAAAATGGGTGCTGAACTAAAGTTTAATATTTTAAAGCTTTTACTCTATGTCTAATTAGGAGACATTAAATTGGGGTACTTTGAGAATACTCACCCCCTCTGTGAATAAAGGACAGTTTTCCTCAGAATAAACAATATGTGTTTTCATGATAGAATAATTATAATCTGTATAAGATGGGTACTTCCTTTAAGCCTTTTTAGGATACTATTCATTTAAATCTCATTATTCTCCAATGTTATCAGGCACTGAATATCTTTTCCTCACCAACATTTAATATTGCCAGGAAGTTATATTAAATTAGGCTACAGCAAGCATTTTTCTTTCCCCTTCCTTTTGTAATTAATATTAAACGTTGTGTTTTTGACATGCTATAAATTCATAGCATATACCCACAATAAAATCTGAGCTGCCAAGAATGCAAAGAGGTAGTTGGAAAGTCATGTCAGGTAATACTTTCTGGAAGCCTGCAAGATTGACATACATTAACCCACATTATTTTTTGACAATAGAAAATATATTTGGCTTTTAATAATATCTTCTGAGTATTAACTTTATAAGTTTGAGAGTAATCAATTTGCAATATGGGGAATCTGAAATGAAACATAATCTAATTAGTAGAGGGAAATGTATAATATAAATAAATGACAATTCACAATACTTCACAATTTTCTTGGTTTAACAAGAACATTAGCAAGAATTAATAAACATTTTTCCAGAATATTTTCCTACTATACTAAGAAAATTTTAAGTGAAAATAGTCCAAACTAGCCTTTATTACAAGTGGATTTGAAGAAGAGACATGAAAACATCTGATCCATTCTGAGTTTTTGCAAGGATTCTGGAGTCTAAAGAGATATGTAGGAAAACAAGGCAAGTTTTCCTTTCTCTTCAGGAAAACTTTTGTTTTTATTATCAACTTTCAACTTAATAGAGAATACTTTATAGCCAATGCAACAATAACAAAAAAGTTATTTTCTAATAAATTTCATGATCTTTTAATCAAAAATATGAGGTAAAGAAATTACTGTTGTGTATTATCGCTTAGAAAGTTACTGTTACCATAGAGTTTCTACAACCAAAGACATTCTTAATCATACAGTGATTTGTTCCCTCCCAAAACAGTTTCCTTGCATGCCATCTGATTTTCTATTAATAGCACTGTCTTTTAGGCACTTAGGTTATCAATACTTGGCTGGGAATGAGGGGTCGAAAGGAAGAGAAAGAAGGAAAATATCAGTTTACTAGGCCATCGTTTTCTTCCATTCCAAGTTTCAACTTTGTCTCTTTTTCTTTAATCCTCCTACTAGCACCCAAATTCCACTCCTTATCATTTTGTCTTTCTACCTTCTGGTTCTTTCTTTTTTCAGTGTCCTAAATACACTGTAGACAGACTAACCTTTCTGAAACACTGTCATCTATACCACTCAAAAACCATTAATGGCTCCCTATGTGTCACCTTATCAAATCCAAGTTTGTCTTTTTTGTTCTAGGTCTTCTGTAATATGGCCCTACTCTACTTATTAAAAAAATATCCTTTATTCCCTAATTCAAACTTTTCTATACCAATTAAGTTCATTTTCATCCTTTTGCTAATATTATTCACTTCCACCCAGAGTGCTCTCCCTCATCCTTGCAGTTATCTAAAGTTATCCTTCAAGTACAATTTAAGGCATATCAACTATAAGAATAATAACAATAATAACCAACATTTCTTGAGTACTCACTATGTGTCAGGCACTGCTCTAAATATTTTTCATGTATTAACTCACGTGATTCCCTAAATGCCCTTATGAAGTAATCATATAAAAACTTCTCCTAGTATTGAAGTCCACCCTAATTTTTCCCAGTAATACTTGCAATACATACCATGCTACTAATCTTCCTTAAGCATCTACTATATGTAATTTGGAGAATAAAATAGGCAACATTTATGACAGAAACAGGACAAACATTGGGTTTGGAGTCAGTATATATATAGTTACTTGTGTGATGCTAAATTAAATTAGCCAAACATTCTAATCCTCAGCTTTCTCCTGTTACATGGGGATTAAAAAATACCCATCTTACAGAACTTTTGCAAAAATTTAATTTACTAATCTATGTGAAAATGCTTGGTGAACTATAACATAAAATGCTAATGCTAACAAACATTTCTACAGTATACCATTGTGCCAATTACTATACTAAGAAATAGGCTATGAAGTGAAAAGAAAAAACCCTAGCAATGCTTAGAATCTAATACGTGTTTGACAGTGCGGGTCCTGCCCTAAAGAAACCCATACTCTGGTACCACACAATTAAGTACTTAATTGTTCACGTGCAGCTTTGTCTTTCCAAACTCCTCGAAGAGAGTTCTTGTATTTCTTTTCCAACACCCCACAGTATAAGGCACACAAAAGGCCCAAAACGTAGTTGCTGAGTGACTGATTTTTAGGAGGAAAAATATGATAAATAACTCTTTCAATGAACTACAAAGGTTTAGAAACACTTTTGTGACTTCTAAAATCACTTTCAGCTTAAAAAGTCAGTCAATAAATATTTATTATAATTACTTACAATGATATTTATTTTTTAAAGAAAGTTAACTTGTAAAATCTCTCTCAATATAAGATAAATAAAATGTTACTTACCTAAGTGCAGAAAATGTAAATCCTTTCAAACCATCTTTGCACCTAAAACAATAAAAATTTAGAATCATAAATATTGAGATAAAAAGTAGTGTATTAAAAAATTACTAATTTTTTAACAAAAAATGATGTTTCAAAAGGTGAAACTCTATTAAGGCAATGATCTTAGCATTACAAATGGTCAAACAAGCAACAAGCAATGAAATAAGTCACCTTAAACAAAATGATTAATATGATAATGTTTTCCATTGTTACATTTACATAACTTAGGGCTCAACTCTCAGATCTTCAGGTTGAAAAGAGACTTAAGCAAATTCTAAGGGGGCCTTCAGGACTTAAAATGAGGGCTGGGGGGGGGTCCACATTCTTCATTCTGCCCAATCCCTGGGGGACCAATTTGCTGTGAAGAAAAAGGCCACATACACCTGCTGGGTATTATATATAGGTCAATTCAAGGTCCTGACTTCTCTCTACATTGCTCTGCATTCATTGAATTAATAAGTAGAGTTGGCAGGCAAAGAAAGGCTTCAAATTTAGTTCAACTGTTTTAACTTCTGATTAAGCCCAATTAGAACAGATAACATAGCATGAGGAACAGGATTGGGGTGGGGGGAAGGCAGAAAAAGAAGATCTCAAATAGTACTTATTGAGTGCTTATTATTGCTGGGCACTGTTTTGGGCCCTTTTTATCTATTGTCTCATTTAATTATATCACAACTCTATAAATAGGGTTTTTTTTTCTATTCCATAACTGCACAGAGACTCAAAAAATGGAGTAACTTAGATAAAAAAGTAATAGCAGTCAAAATTCAGGGGGAAAAATAAGTCTGTCTCACTCAAAAAGTCATGGCTTTCTTTTATACATCCTCCTGAAAGGGTCTATTTTCTTTAAGTGGAGAAGATTCAAACTACATGGTAACTAAGAAAAAAAAATTCTCCGATCTGCAAAAAATGTTTAAACAAGATCTTGAAGTGCGAACATTACTATACTAATTTTACATTATCGTGTTGCTGTTCAGTTTCTTTGTTCTTCTTTATAGGTATCATCACCTTTCATAAAGAGCTTTGGGGTATTTATTATCAAAATTCCTTGAAGAAATCTATAAAGTTTGGTGACACAATGATGATCTAGGGTATGTTAATATTAGACACTGGATATTCTTGGACAAAAAGTATAGACTCAAATATAATTGGGCAATTCTTCTTGTATATCTTTTGTATGGAAAGTCACAAAGGTAATGTGCAAAAATATAAGAAATCTATCTCAATTTAAAATATATACATTTTTATTGGAGGTGGTATAGAATCTGAGAAAAGAATTAAATTCATGTACACAGAGATTTTAAAACACTTAAAAACTCATTTCAATTAAGCAACATGATCTACTTTGTGGTCATGTTAACAGCAAGAAATGTAACCACAGAATTTCGCTAACATACTACATAATTATCTAATCTACACAGAATGGGGTAAAGGCAAAAGAATTCACGTTAAGCTAAAAATGTACATGGGAAAATTATAGCACTAAAATTCCTAAACTTATCTTTTTCCCTCTGACGAAAGTGTTTTGCATTAATTTAAAATAATCTAGATAGGTGAGGTGCTGAGGAAGTAGACTAGGAGTCTATAGACTGGAAAACAGAAAGCAGTATACTGATTACAAGATCATGTAAATTAACAAACAAATGTTGACTTTGGTATGTTAGAATCAAAAGATAGTCATTTATCTTTGTGATGCTGAATAGATAAAGGACTCTGACAATTTGTTCTAGTCAGGATTGCATATTTGTGACTGTAAACAACAAATGTAATTGCAGACCAAAACATCAAAAAGTAGCTTTCAAATATAAAAGAAGCATATACAAATGAATTTGCAATTTCATTATGATGGAAGTTTGGTTCTTTCAGTAGAATTCTGTGGGAAGCACTTCAGATTGATAAAGTCTTAGTATGGATTCAAAAGGGGCTATTCTTCTTTCCATTCATGTGTATAAGGTTTGTTAATGTAATTGAGGGTCAGATGTCTATATCAAAAGAACAAAAAAGTAATTATTCCCATAAAAAGAATCTTTAAAATAGTAATATGACCCCAAATTTTGACACCAAGAGCACCAAGCACTGAGCATTAACCCAACTATGAAACAATATTATAATCTGTGTTAAATGTACAAAGTATGATATAAACATAAAAATTTAAACAAAGCAGCCCATTAGAAGGTTCCTTACTATTCTATACACTCAGTTATTATAATGTAAATAAAATCACATTCTCCATTTAAGTATTAGGGCTCACTTATTCAACAAATACTAACTAAATGATTATTATGTACAAGCACTGGCTTAGGTTCTCAGGAGCTAACAGTGAATAATAGAGAATTCTTGCTTTCATACAGCTGACATTCTAGTTGGAAAAGAGATATAATAAAGAAGTAAATATATCATAAGGTGATAATTATTATCATACAAAAACACCACCACCAACACCAAAACCCCCCACAAGATAAGGGGAGAAACAGTGATGGAGTCAGTCTTTATTATTTTACATAGTGTGGTCAGATGGGCCTCTCTGAGAGGTAACATTTGGTAATCTGATCAGAAACCTTAATGCATTGAGGGAAAAGCATTTCAGTTTGAAGCAACAGCAAGTACAAAGCCCATGATGAGGAGTCTAAATGGCATTTAGGGAGAACAGCAAGGAGATTAATGTCACCGGAGCAAAATAGGGGAAGGAAGCAATGGTGGGAAATGAGGTCAGAGTAATAGAGGTGGAGGGTAGGAGTGGTCTACAATTCACCCAGGGCCCTTCAGGTAAGGACTTTGGAAGGTTCTCAGAAGAAGAGTATCAAGATCTGTCTTAAATTTTAAAACACTCACTTTGGCTGCTGGGTAGAAAATAACGACTACAGGAGGGCAAGGTTAGAAGTTAGGAGGCTAGGTGGGAGGGGAAAGATGACTGTGGCCATCTAGATCATACTGGTAAACATCGAGAGAAGTGGTAAGATTCTGAATGTATTTCAAAAGTAGGGCTGGAGAAATTTCGTGATGATTTGAATATGGGGTAAAAGAGAAAGAGAGAATTTACAAGTTATTGAAATAATTTTGGTTTGAGCAAATGGAAGGATAAATGGCTACTTACTGAAGTGAGGAATACTATGGAAGAAACAGGTTAAAGGAAAAAATCAAAAGTTTTCTTTTGGATATGTTAAATTTGAGATATGTGCTAGCTAATTAAAGGGAAATGTTAAGGAAGCAAGCAGCTGGCTACACAGGTCTGGAGACCAAGGAAGAGGTCTGATTTGTTTATGTGTAGTACTTAAATTCCTAAGACCAGACACAATCATATAGGAAATATGTAAAGAAAATATCCAAGGACTGCATATATTTTATTCCTCCATAACTTATATTGCAGAAAATCTCTACAGAAGACAAAACTCCATTTATCCTAATAAAATTATCCTCTGATATAAAGTCTCATTCTTATGTTCAAGTGTACATAAAGATAATACATTTAATTCATGTATAAATAAGACTTTTATCTTTAATCTATGCAAATGACATAAAATAATTACTATAAATTAATCATATTTACTGAATCTCTACTTGCAAGGTTCTGTGCTAAGGTACAGTATGACATAAAACAGAGCCAGAAAGGCTTGATGCGGTGGCTCATGCCTGTAATCTCAGCACTTTGGGAGGCTGAGATGGGAGGATCGGTTGAGGCCAGGAGTTTGAGACCAGCCTGGTCAACATAGTGAGCCCCTGTCTCTACAAAAAATGGAAAAATTAGCCTGGTGTGTTGGCACACACCTATAGTCCCAGCTACTGGCTGGCTGAGGCAAAAGGACTGCTTGAGCCCAGAAGTTTGAGGTTGCAGTGAGCTATGATGATGCCACTGCACTCTAGCCCAGGCAATAGAGTGAGACATTGCCTAAAAAAAAAAAAAAAAAAAAAAATCGGAGCCAGGAAAGACAAGGAGGAAAAGAAATTTGCAGCATTCTATCAAACAACTTAGTCAATATACAACTAATTGTAGTGGTTCCGGTTAGAATTGCATACTATGTACAAGGAAGTATAAAGAAGCTTAATGCTATAATTATCAGAATAATACTCTTAGTGTAGTGTCAAATTTTTCAATTAAAAGTGTAAATGATAGTAAAAGAAATAATTCTATGAGGTGAGACGATCACTTGAGTCCAGGAGTTTGAGGCTGCAATGAGTTATGATCATGCCACTGCATTCTAGCCTGGGTGACAGAGTGAAACTTCAGAAAAAAAGGGAAGGAAGGGAGGGAGGAAGAGGTAGGCAAACAGGCAGGAAGGAAGGATTCATTCTGTTCACAAAGTTTTCACTCATGCTTAATTTCCATGAAATTACTTCCAAGAGATACTTCCATTTTTATTACAATGTTTTACCAGCAGATGTCGCTAGAAAACTGTTTTTGGAAGAATGCACAGCACTTTGATGTGACTGCTATAGCAAACATTTTATTCCAAGTTTTCCACTAAAAACACATTTATAGGGATGCAAAAATGTTACTAATATTAATTAAATTGCATTAAGTTCTCCCAAGTAAATATCATGTATTAGACTTTTAATGATGGGTGATATAACAGATGTAAAAGATATACTTTACAAATCTCCTTTAAAATATTTTTTCACAAGCAAGGCATGGGTTTAGTGAAAAAAAATCTTGATATGAGTGAGGATACAGACACTAATCATAACTTCTGTGCCAACCTTGAGTAAATCACTTAACTTTTAGGATTCAACTTCTTTGTCTACTAAAAGAGACTAGAAGTAAATGACCACCATAATTAGCTGATTAACTGCTTTCTAATTCTGAAATTTTATCATTCAATGCTAATTTCATTATTAGAAATCATAAGGGAAAAATAGAATGAATTCTTCTAAATCACTTATGATGTAAAAGAAATGATCTTATTAACACCAAGAATAAAAACAATAAAAAAATACAAACAAAATCTATGAATTTGCCTTGAGATTACTCATTGCTGCTAAAATTGTTACACTTACTTATCAGTTTATAATACTTATTGAGGTGGAACTTATTCCTGCAAAGGTTCAAAGAGAAACTTTGCTTCTTTAATTTTAAGGATAAAAGACCAACTACTCTAATAGATACATGCTGTTACAGAAAGATCCATGAGAAACACTGTTAAGTAAAAGAAGCAATTCTATATAGATATAATCTCATTAATTATAAAGTTTTACATTATTGCTATGTATAGAACCAATGCTAAAATAGTAACATTATTAATGGTAAAATATAAAATGTTTATTATACACATATGGAACGTTATAGAAAGTACTCTAAAGGGATACATACCAAACCATGGTTAGTGGGCTACTTAACTGAAGTTGGATGGGTTAAGAGACATGAAGGAAAATATAACTTTTTACTTTCTATACTGCTATATCATTTTACGTGTTTACAGTGACAAATTTGTATATTACTTGTGTAATTGTTTAATTTAAAAAATCAATTCTTGAACACAGAAAACAGATTAAGCAATGTAAAAGTTATGCATCTTTATTTTATTAATACCTACACAATGTCAAAGAATGTAAAACTCTAACTAATCAACTTTACCAATTAACAGTGCTATAAAAGTTTTGTTAGAAAGAGGCATAAAACTACTAACTAAAATAAATGTTTTAGACTGGAATTTTATGAAAATGGGATCCCAATGAACAGGGATAATTAGGTGACTACAATGATAAAACAGAAAAGTTTATTAAGTATTAACAACAACTGGGGCACTTCAGAGTTCTTTTGTCCTTTTTTACTCATTGAATTGGTTAGAAGGAAACTCAGATATTGGTTAACAATTATCTGATCTATCTTTATTCACGCAATAATCATTAATTGATCAACTAATATACAGAAGATATTGTGTTGATCACTTGAGGATTCGAAGATTTTTAGAAGCTTAACTATTTTATTTGTATTCCATGAGTTCAGCTTTGAATTTCTTTAATCTAGAATTTTATATCATCTATCTCCTTAAATTATTTGATTGGAGAAAAGTAGTACACACATGCAGCAAAAGCACAACTAAAGATATGGAAAGATCAGCAAAAAATAAAGAAAAATTGGACTTAAAATAGCTGTGCACATTGATAATTCTTAAAATATTATATTCCACTCTGATTGTATCACTCAGTATCAAAATTAAGTTTCATTATTTTATATGAGCAAAATTATTTAAAACAGGCTGAGAATTTAAGTGTGAACATTTATATTGGAGTTATGAAAAGAATGACAAATTTGATTATAAATAATAGTTATAGACAATAGCTGGAACTTCAAAATTTTATTTGTCTAATTATTATATCATTGGTACTAAAAGCATAAATATAATTGGAATGAACACAATTGAAAATTTTAAAGTCAAACAGGAACCAGAATACCTATTTAAATGCCTCTAATTTGTGACTCACAGTTGTCTTCATTCTAAAGAAAACGTAAACATTCCTTTAGAGTAGAGGAGGGACAAAAAAAAAAGAAAAGAAAAGAAAAAAAACTTAAGCAATTTTATGTAGCTTGTTTTTAAGTTAAATCTTTCTTATTTTGTTTTTAAAAACCAACATAAAAGAATAAACCAGACTTTGTAATTAATTTTCCTAATCTATTTTCAGGTGTAGAAGCTCACTTAGTACTAAATTATACTCTAATATTTGAAACCAAATCAACAATTGTAGATTTTGATTGACAGTTGTTCACAATAAGAATACCAAGAAAAGATTGACATGGAATTAATTTCAGATTTTTATTTTTGTTAATTTTTTCTAAAAACCTTCAATTTCCTAATATATATGCACACTCTAATAGGTTAAATCTATCATTACAATTTACTGTTCCAAATTTGTGGTGTGTGGCTAAAATGCATTGCATTGTTTACACACATACAACAGGTTTTTCCTCTTATCTCTACTATTGTTTGAATAATAAAATAGACTAAGAGTTCAGTATCAGTCTGTACATGGCACTTAACATGAACAAACATAACAATTAGTGTTGTATTCCTATTTTAAGAAACCTCACATACAAAAATTTGAAGTTAGAATAACAACAAATTAAGAAATATGGGGAAGATTATTTTGTTTGTTTAATGAACACTTATCTTCAAAATAATTTCCAATAGGATTCCTTTAAATAGTGAATTTTCCCAGTGCATTAAAATATTATTTTTGATTCTGATAAATATTTTACAGTACATTTATTTCACACTGAATGGAACACCGGTATTTGGCTTTGTCCTCAAGAACCCAAGGAAAGTTGCCGAAGCAGGCAGCAGTTATGGGTAATCAAGTGTGATTGTAAGTCCCCAGATGATTATTGTGCACTTTTTTCTAGTGTGTCCCAAATATAAATTGGAAACAGTTGGACTCAAACTTACAGTAACAATTCCAATAGAATCAGATTTCTCCTTAAACTTGGAGAAGCTGGAACTGTTTTTGCTTTAAAATCCAAACTAGGAAGGTCATGCTCCAAGCTGCCTTCAATAGCTAAGGAAGCAAGAATCACCTTCAGACTGTTTCCATAAAAAAATGTTAATTAGGGTAAATGTGCCCCTCAAAATGAACTGGTAATAGGAATACTAGCCCAACTTTAAAATACTTGTAAAAGGAGCAGAGTATGGTTTCATTGGGCCTAAACTCAAAGGCCTGTTTGCAGTTCCAAGCAAGTGGCATTGTTTAGACTTGATAAATTAACTATAGGCAACAAGCAAATAAGATTAAAATTGTGTTTCATACAAATCCAAGGAAAAACTTAGCAAGTGTCTTAAAATCATGGCATTGCTAGGAACCAAAATTGTTTACATTAAACAAAATTACAGTATAATCACATTACTGAACCAATCTATTTTTTAAAGACCTCAAGACTGGCAAGTATTTTCATTTTTTTCTTTTCTATAATGGTTGTGAATAATATGAAAACAAATGTTTTCAATTAAATAAACTCTTTGAATCAACATTATTTTCAAATGCATATTGGTATCTATGTCATTACAATAATATGGCAAGTAGTTTGCATAGTGAACAAAATGAATAGCTATTTGAAACTATAACATTAGGCTATAATTTTTCATAAATTTATGCTTATTTAATACCAAAGTTCAAATCTAAAATAAATAAAATTTCCAATAATGGAGCAAAAACATCATTTTGGAAGCTTCTGGAAACTACTATTTTTTGATTAACTTAAGACTTATAGAGTATCCTGACTCTAAGAAAAACATTAATTTCAAATACTCCAGAGCTTGCTTACTTACTCAAAGATTTTGAATTTAATTCATGGTATGTATAATAAAAATTGGGAAAGTCAACACATTGGAATCTAGCTGGTATCAGAAAAATGGAATACTGGAACTAGAGTAACCTGAGAGAATTATACAGATCAAGAAACCAAGGCCCAGGGAGGTAAAGTAATCTGCCCCAAAACAGAGTTTGGTCTCCAGACATCTTCAAATGGTAGTAAATTCATTCCAGTCAACTATCTCTTTGTGCCTGCTCAAGTCTCAAGTGCAAAGAAGAAATACTACAGAGAAGTAAAGAGATCTTTGACTAAATAAAAGAAACCACTGATCACCTGAATGAAGGTAGAGACCAATGGTATTCCAATAGGTATTTTGTAAAAACTTTATGAGGGACAAAGGGCATAGGCAGTTTTAAAGGAATCAGTGTCCAGTTCCTTACTTCCACACGTTCTCCTATCTAAACATGATTGACCTGAGAGTGTACTTTGGTCAAGACTCGACACTGGCTTCACTTATCCACCTCCCCTTCACCAAATCTATTTTTCACTTCAAAAATACAATTGTTGGTTCCCATTTCAGACACAATGAATTTAAAAATTAAGTCTCCACATGATTCTGACGCATGCTAAAGCTTGAGAACCATTGGGCTAGGTTATGTTGCAGTAAAATCTCAACAGATTTTAACAAAAGTTTATTTCTTGCTCACACTACGTGTCAAACCAGCGTTGGCTATGGCTCAACTACATGTAATCTTTATTTTGTACCATAGGGTAATGGAGAAACATCTATTTGGAACTGCTGATTATCAGAGCAGAGGAAAAAAAAAGGACTATAACAAACTGTGTTCTGACTCAAAGCTTTTGCTCATAAATAAACAAAAATCACTTCTACTCATATTTCTTTAGCCAAAGCAAGTCCTACGGCCAAAAATACTGTTAATTGGGAGCGGTAACTAAGGTTTTTGAAAAATACAAGCCAAGCACATAATTGTTGAAGATCAATTGTATTTGTTTATAATATGTAAGGAAATTCAAACCACAATTCCCTTTTTCCTCCTAAAATACTATCATCAATTAGTCTTTTTCACAATAACTTCAATCTTTCACTTTATAATAATATTAAAAATCTTTGATGCTGGTTTCAGAAATAGGCTTGGCTATAAAACATTAAATATGAAATGTCCGATTTCCTTAAGTACAAAGTTTGACAGTTGATATCTCTGACATTTCACTATAACACTTCTTGTTTTATTTTTATTGTGAAGGTACGTCCTCAGTCCTTCAAATGCACATTTTGGCTTGTGACTATCTTTCAAATTTTTTTAAGAGCAATTTTTGTGAAAACAATGAATAAGTCAAAAATCCATGTTATTTTTTAATATGAGTTCCGCCGTGGAACCAATGCAGCCCAGACAGTCCAAAATATCAACGAAGTGTTTGGGAAAGATGTACCTAATGAACGCACAGTACATCAATGGTTTGAGAAGTTCCATTCTGGTGATTTTAATCTTGAAAATGAGCCAGGTGGGCGACCTGAGACCAAGCTGGATAACAGTGAGCTAAAAGCTGTAGTGGAAGCAAATCCATCTCATCCTACGCATGAATTATCAGCAAAGTTTGACGTTACTATTCCAACAATATTGGACCATGTGAAACAAATCAGCAAGGTAAAGAAGCTGGATAGATGGGTTCCACATGAATTAAACAAGTGTCAGGAGAGAAATCATCTTGAAGCTTGCCTTTCTTTGCTGTCACAACATAAAGGTGAACCATTTCTATACTGTATTGTTACATGTGAGGAAAAATGGATTTTTTTTGACAATCACAAGCATTCGACACAATGGTTGGATAAGATGAAGTGCCAAAACATAGTCTGAAACTGAATATTCATTAAAAAAAAGCTAATGGTGTCTGTTTGGTGGTCCAGCACTGCTATCATCCACTACAGCTTCATGAAACCTGGTCAATTGATTGCAGCAGATGTCTGCTGCAACCAACTGGACGATATGTTGAGGATGTTTGTGATTAAGCAGCTGAAATTGGTCAATAGAGACAGGCCAATCTTCTTGCAAGACAATGCTCGACCATGAGTCACACAAACAATGATGCTCAAACTACAGAAGCTGTACTTGGAAACTCTCTGTCATCCACTATATTCACCAGACCTTGCACCAACTGACTACCACTTCTCCCAGGCTTTGGACCACTCCTTACAAGGAAAAATATTCAATTCTCAATAAGCTATGGAAAACGCTTTTCATGATTTCATAGCCACTTGTTCTCCAGACTTCTTTGCTGCTGGCATAAACAAGCTACGATGAAGATGGCAAAACTATGTCAATACTTTAGGCATATACTTTGATTAATTGTACTGCTTCTTGTTTGAGATATAATAAACTACATTTTTAGTTCAAAATAAGACATTTCATATTTAATGACCTAAATAGTATTTTACAATATATGCAAACACATAAATGCATGTGTCTATGTGTATTCTGAGCTTCCTTTTTTTCTAATTACTGAAGCATTCAAGAATTACACATAGTTCAGTTATGTATCCCAAGTGGCTAGAACAATATTCAGTATATAATTCACTCAATAAATGTGTAGTAAAAGAAATAAATTTTTATCTGTATAGTAACTGAAAAAAAACTGCATTTGATAGTAGTAATATTTCTAATTGGGTAGCAAGTTTCTTGAATTTATTTTCTCGACAGAAATTCTAGAGTTTTGTTTCATTTTGATTTTCAGGTTCTAAAGAAATGTATTTAGTTTTAAATCAGCTACCTGATACTCATTAACAACTCCCAGTGATCATTCGTAATACAAACTTCCATTAGTTTCTTTATACTGATAATTTGGTATGAATTTACACTTAAATATAAATATGCATATTCTAAATAGGGAACTCCAATCATTTTTTTAATTAGGAGCTATTTTTAATACTCCCAAAGAAATATAACAGTGATTGTGATATAAAACTATCAAGTCCAAAAGACAGGAATAAGAATGCTGCTGACAGACATGTTCATCACTTCACTAGGAATTGTAATCCAGCAAAAGAGGTGAGACCATAAAATTTGTAGGTTGGGGCATTGTTCACCTTCAGGTATCGTTGATTCACTCATTCACACAGTTAAATATTTCACAAATATTTACTAAGAGTTAGCTACGTATCAGGCAGGTTGCCAAGAGCTGGGGATAGACACTGTCCCTGTCTTTGAGAGGATATACATGCAAGTAAATAATGATACTACATTATAGAAAGTACTTTAACATAAAGTACACAGTGCTGTAGTATAGGAGCACAAAGCAGGGGTGCCTAACCCTGGCTTTGGTGTCATATAACTGTCCAGAAAAGGAGATATTTTAGGTGCTATATAAAGGAAGAAGTGGAAGAAAAAAGCAGGGAGGGACAATACATATGACTTAGAAAAAAGAGAACACTGGGTGTTCTGAGAACTGAAGAGGTTTAATATGATTGCAGCATAGAGGTATGGAAGCCAAATGGAAAAAGACTGGCACAGATCACATCATGCCAAAAATGAACTTGAACTTTACCTCTAAGGCAAAAGGCTCCACTCCCCAGAGGAAAAAAATGACCAGATTTGTGTTTAACAAAGATATTCCATGTTTAACAAAGATATATCTGTGTTTAACCAAGATATTCTCATTAATATCAAACTTAATGAGACCATAAAATTCAGATAATTAATTTTAGCTGTTGTAACACACAAGTCAAAAAATCTCAGTACCCTAAACATAATAAAGGTCTATTTCTTGTTTATCATTATACAATCAGGCATTCATCTAGGCTGTCCCTGACACATAGAGTAACCTCATTTTAGTCAATTATAATATAGTCCTAGATATTGCTCTGTACATATGTGATTAATAAAGTCACATCATTTATCTATTATGAGGACAAGGAAGGATAATGAAAACCAAGACTACCAATAAGTCATATCAGGTGGAGTAGTTATACACTTCTGTGTAATTTACACTATGTCCAGAAAACTATGAAGCAAGTGTTATTCATTTATACAATAATTTATTTGTTCAATAAGCAATTATTAAGCACAGAGGCAGCAGAGTTAAAAGGGAGAACTGTAGATTCAGGCAAGCAAGTTGTTCAAATTATGTACTTGTCTCTCTATCTACAAAATGCAAATAATAGAACTTATATCATATGATTACTGTACTGAGTGCTCAACAAATGTTACTTATTACTACTGCTACTACTATCACTACAACAAACCAACTATAAGGATGAGGGTGTAGCAGGTGGTGTCTTAAGCACTAAGGCTATACGAAAAATTCAGCAGTCTATATCCATATCAAGCTCCTAGGCTTAAACCTTGAGGTGAAACAGTGAGCCACAAACAGCAAAAGGAAGTACAGACAGTTTCTGCCCTGAAATTAACACCATTATCTAAAAGATTCATCATTACAGGCCTCCCTCCAAAGACACAAAAGATATAATCATATTAGTACACAATTATTTACAAGTTGAGGATAATACTACACGTAATATAAATTGTCAAATGGAAAATTGACCTGAACTGGAAAAGAGGCCATGGATTTGTGAATGTATAAGCAAATTGTGGCATAGCCATATAATGGAATGCTGCTCAGCAATAAAAAAGAATACATTACTGATACACTCAACAAAATGGATGAATCTCAAGAAAAAAAAATTCTGAGAAACCAGACACAGAAACATATGCTGTTAGACTCTACTTATGTGAAATGTTAGAAAAATAAAATAAAATCTATAGTAATAGAAAACAGATCAGTATTTTACTGGTATCAGAGATGTCAGAAAGGGTAGAAACTGTCTATAAAAGAACACAAAAGAATTTTTAGGAATGATGGAAATATTCTGAATCTTGACTATGAAGGTGGTTACACTAAGGTAAACATTTGTCAAAAATCAAAGAATTCAGAGTATACTCAAAATGTGTGCATTTTATTGTATATAAATTACAACTCAAAGTTAACTTTTGAAAAATGAAAATTTGCCTGAATTAATAACATAGAATTAAATAGAGGTATAAAATTATGTTTTAAATATAATAAGAGATTATAAACGTCTATGTTATGAAAGATATTTATGTGTTATGAAATAAACTGCTTAAAACTAAATAATCAAAGATGGTTTTAGAGAAAAGGTATCCTTTGGGCAGACTTTTAATTTTTGAGTACAGAGATAACAGAGTAAGGGTTCCAAAGGCTAACAAAGGATACACGGTAAAAGTATGAGTGGCAGCACCACAGCTCAGGTTGAGTAAAGAGAATTCTAGCCTGTCGTGAAGGCAATAGGTAAACCACAGAGGGCTTCTGAACTAAATGACATAGCATAGCCATATGTTACAAGCACAAAATAGATATTTTAAATCTTCTATAAATTTATTAAAGAATGATTGATTCCAGGGTGTCATTAAGAAACCAGGGTAGGTCATGGAGTAAATAATGAAAAGTCTTTCTAATTTATAAAAGCAACATTTTATGTTAAGAATTGTTTGGTAATCTTTGTTCTCAAACAGCAAATATGATCCAATATGGTAGCTTCCCATTTTTAAAAAAAATCTTCTCTTTAGATAATTTTAGTTGACTTTCTGGGTAAGAAAGGCTGGGTAATAATATATATTGAAATCTCCAAATATTTTATTAATCCTAAAAATTAATAATCTAAAATTCTACTGCTTTTTAAAATTCTCTGCTCCAAAGTTCTATAAATATTAAAATTATAAAAAACAAATTTCACAAACATCCTAAAAATAAAGAAGCTTTGCATTATAGCTTACTAATATAAAATTCTACATGTCCTATTCGAGGGAACTGTTCTCAAATAAATACACGGGCACATGTGTGCACATATATATCAGGACTGTTCAGAAAGTATCCTGCCATTGTTAATATGTAATTTTCATATTACGTGGCTGGATATTTTCTGGACAGATATAGATATAGACAGGTAGATATTTATGTATATATAAAATATACACACACACATACCTTTATATATATGTATATAAACTTTTGATACTAGTGTACCAGAGTAACCAAATTGATTAAAAGTCTAAGATTAAAGGAAGACCTGGATCAGAGTTCTGATACTCTCAGAACTCAAATTCTGATGCAGTTAGAACTCAAGTTTTGAAAGCTAGCTAGTCTTGCTTAAGCTACTTAATCAAGAGCATCAGTTTCCCCAAATGTAAAATCAGATAATATTACTTAATATAAAAAAGTGAAAATTAAAGAATTTAAAGAAATTAAAGAATTTTTAAAAAATTAAAATTTCTTAAATTTAAGAAAATTAAAGAATATATAGAGTCTGAAATAGAGGTAAAATGCTCAACAGTAATATATTGAGATTAAATATTTTTAATAAGACTTATAAAAATCTCAAAACTACTCACTGAACATAGGATTTAAAACCTTGTGGCATTATAATTTTAAGATGATATGGTTGACAAATCAAATCAGCCCCAGAGAAAGAATAAGTGATAAAGACAGTCAGAAAAGACCACCAGAAAGGATTTAGCAAGGGGAAGGTGTGGAGGAGAATAGGTTTCTAAAATTCCAGGCCCTTCTATGAGGATATCATGGGAAATCTAATATTTGATGACCCTTATCGGCCTTACATCTCCACTTCTGTGGATCTGTTTTGGGGCGAGTTGGGTGGAGCAGGGAAGAGTAGGAGAATGGTTACAGGAATACTCTGGTATTTTGCGAAGCTTTATTTTCCTTCAAGTTTTATTAAAGGCAAAACTCTACAATAGGCAGAAAACTAAAATAAAAATGTTTTAATTCCTAAAGCTATTTGGAAAGCCTAAATTTCTGAATATATACATAAAACGTGAGAATGAGTATATATGCAAACAATCATGCCATCCTTATCTTTAAAAAAAAAAAAAAAAAAACCTACCTGACCTGCCTAAATGAGGAACAGAAAGGAATTAAAGGTCATCAAAAACTATAAGCCCCATATGCTTTCAAAGATGTCCATTAATGTTGCAAATAGGCAGTTCAATAAACAAAAGTAAAACCATCTGGAACTTATTTCTTAGATATCAATCATGTGGCACTGATATTTTAGAAATGCAAGAGAAAAAAAAAACAGAGAGACAGCTACTACTACTTGAGCAATGTTTCATTTACTTTATCAGAGCCAACAACATTAAGGACTTAGAATGGTCTTAAGGTTATCATGGATTTTAACAGCAATCACTGGTTCATCTGCAAACAGGCCAATAGACATATATGGCCTAATAACTGAGAAGTCAATTCTTTTCTTTCTAGTGAACATTCTTCTCCCATTTTAGACTCTACAATTGACTATGGTTAGACAGACTATGAAAATCTGATTTTTAATTCTAGCTCTTTTGCTAAATAATTACAAGACCTTAAAAAGAAACTTACATTTCTGAGCCTTAGTTTCTTCCAAATATGAAATGAAAAGATTGAATTGAATGGTCCTTAAGATTGCTCACAACTTAAAAACTCTGACACAAAATGCCATCGACAAATTTTTTTGATATGCTCACACTTGATATGGTCCCAATCTTATTTGAGTTCTCAAATTAAAATACTATAATTGAATCAATACTAAAATTGTATATGCTAGATTGGAACATTCAGTTCTAAGGAAGCACTGAAGCTATCTCCTTATATGTTCTAAGTAGGAAAAAAAGTTACACAATTATTTCTACCCAAAGTACAAGAACTTCTAATATAGTCATAATATGTCTGTATGTGGAAATTATCAGAGTTCTGTAGAATTATGTATAGCAAATAATAAGAGTATATTGTACACAGTACTATCTGTATTTGTTATAAGCTGATTTTCTGCAACATGCTCTTAGTTTACTAGCTTCAAAAGGTGAAAGAAATACACACATGCAATATTTTACAGAAAAATGTCTTAGAATAGTCAATGTAGATATCATATAATATTTAACAGAAAAATATCTTAGAACATTTAATGAGCCTACATCAAGAAATGTTTAAAAACATTTGATGGAAGCTAACAAGATTTTATATATACATATATATATGTGTATACATGTTAATATATGTGTACATACATTAATATAAGTATACACATACATATTTACACATATACCTTTAGAATTATATATGTTCCTTTTATAGAAGGGTAAAACTGATATATGGGCAGTTCTAATCACATCTTAATTCCTTCCTCAAATACCATCCTAGATAGTTAGTGACCATTCCTTGTAATTCTCTATTTTCTTTTGCATATGTAAATTGAAATGCTGCTGAGTCAAAAGCAATACAATGATTTCAAAATGCAGAAAATAATTTTCTTTTTAGTGCTACATGATTAGGGGTCCCTGGGGAGCTTGGCAGCAGAGAAGAGTACAAGGAAAACCTTAAAATCCAAACTAGCTTGGCTTTTCTTACTCTGAGACTCTAACTTGGTGAAAAATGTACTTTGTTTTCCAATGAGTTTGCATGTGTGGGCTATATTTTAGGTTTTCAGTATCCTGCCAGACAAATACTTAATACACATAGTTTTTTTTTAATTTTTGGCAACAATGTATCAAAACTCAACATCCTTGAAGTTTGTCAAGTGCCCTTGCCTAGAACATATGGTCACCCAGCAGCCAAGTGCCTGATAGGCAGGCTTTGGCCTCGAGAAGCCTGTAATGGTTGCTAGCACTTACATACAGGAATTTACTTTTGACTTCATGCCATGCCTTGTTCTGCATCTCAGTTTTGTAGGAAAAAGGAAGGGAATTCAAGCTTCAGAGGCAAAATTCCAAGAGGATAAAGAGGAGAGTCAAGTAAAAACACAAAAGATAACCATACAGCAAAGTAAAAGAAACATTCTTATATGTAGTTCTCTGAAAACAAGATTACCCAATATAACAGTAACACTTCACATGCTTTATTTCAATAGAAAAATTGCAGGCGCCTGAACATGGAGACAAAGGCTTCTCAAATACTCATTCATTTAAATACAAAATAAAGAAGAAGAGGTTAAAGGTTATTTGCTTTAGAAACACATAAGATGCCTCTTAGAACTCTTTAAGGGAAAAAAGAGTTCTTCAGTAACCAGTTCACTTACAAGTCATATTTTGTAAATATCTTGTCTAGCCTTCTTTAATGGACATGGAGTTGAAAATATGGTATTTATTTTTTAAAAGTTCATTTACTCCTACTAAGTCTTCTACACTTGAGTGAAAAAAGAATTTTTACCACAAGACCTCTAAAGCACAGATGATATTTAGCATGTTTTGGTCTTTCTAAAAAAGTAAGTCAGAAAGTAGGAATGTACTGGTGGAACCTGAGAAAGCCATGTATGAGCATAGAGCATTAGGGAGCTAATAAGCAGAAAAGTGTAGACAGGGAGGAAAGCTTTGAGGTAAGTGGGCAGAGATTGCCATAAGCAACATTTGTGAAGATATTTCAAATGTCTGGATTTAGCCCTAATGTCAAGGCATAATTCACAGATTTACAATTACCATTTTAGCTGTGCCTGTTAGGAAAGAGAATAGCTAGCTGGTAGAATAGCTAGAGTTGGGCCCAGGGGAATGTGGGAAAGAAAATCAGTCACTGAGGAGGGTTTCATTTTTAAGCCTCCAGCAGCTTTCAGACCTGAAAGTTCTGTTGACATTTCTAGCTTGGGAAGGGAAAGCTTCCTGAATTACTACTACCACTCCCTCAACCCACTCTAAAGACTGGTCTGGAGACCTGTGTTTCCCAGAACAGTGCAAAATACATTTCATAAATCTCGTATCTGGTATCCTTGTTTAAAAACATTCAAGTTTCATTTACTTTTTGCTAGAACACTTGAGATCAACTCTGTATCTACGTAGTTAGCATAGAACTCAAAAGTCCAAAGTAAACAGTGTTTACCAAACAATAGTCTTCAGGAAAAATGCCAAAAACAGTAAGGAAGGCCCCGAAAAACCTAACAGCAAGTTAGTTAATATGCCTGTTACTCAATTTCCTCCTCTATAAAACGGGTGGGGGGCCTCCCTTAAAATACTATGGTGAGCATAAAATAAAAAGAAGGAATATATAAATCATCTATCAAGAGCAATGCCTGGAACGTGATAGGTATTCAATATATGTTAAGTTCCTTTCTCCCTTTCTCTTGGGTCTTGTTTCCTACAATTTGTAGTATTCTCCCTTTTCTTCTCTTGGTGTTTGGAACTTTTTTTCCAAATCTATGATCTCAGTTTTTATAAATCTAGAAGCAAGTTCCAAGTGATGATTTCCATTTTGTGAGCAATATTTTGTTTGTTCTATTTTTCTTCATAGCCACAGTCTGTTAGAAGGACTATGTTTTTCTTCATAGCCATAGTCTGTTAGAAGGACAGTTTGATAGAACCAATAATATCAATAGATGAAAGAAAGAAAAGACCTAAAATAATAATAAGAACAAATACCAAAAAATAAAAAATACTAGCATAGTATTTTGACAGTTAAAGTCAAATACTGTCAAGAAGAAGATTGAAAAGAAATCTCTGAATAAGACCATGGGTAGGTAGTAACAATATCTGTATGATGTTTTATTTAATACTCATAAAATGAAATTTACAGATATAAAGATGGAGGCTTAGCAGTGTGTCTTGTGCAGGAGTGTTCAGCTAATAAAATGAGAAATCAGAATTAGAATCTAAGTCTTTTGACTCTAAATCCTACATTCTTTTTCTATTATATTATCCTAGTCCTAGTGAAGACAGAACTACAGAGGTCAAAAGTTTTGGATGGAATAAATCAGGTCACTGAGATAAATTAATAAATTTGAGGGTTTTAACTATAAAAAGATGAAGGGAGGCAGGATAATAGCTGTACCAGGTAGAAAGGCCCACACTCAGAAATGAAAAGATCTAGGCATAATGAAATGCCTACAGGCTAAATTTTTCTACAGCAAAAGTAGTTTGGTTCATGACTTGAGACAAAAAGGATTTTCCAAGAGCTCTACATTCTAAAATAACATACTGTAAAAATCCTTAATAGAGACTTCAACATTATAACAATTAAAAATAAAATGATAGTTTCAGAATCGATCAGAGCATCAACCAGAATCATTACAGTACTGGGGCCAGAAAGGTCCATAGAGATCATCTTGCAAATGCTAGAGCAGCACTGTCCAATAAAAACATAATGTAAGCCATACACGTAATTTAAAATTTTCTAATAGCCATGTTAAATAAGAAAAAAGAGCTGAAATTAATTATAATGATATATTTCACTTAATCCAATATATCTAAGATATTATCATGTCAATAAATAATATAAAATTATTAATAAGATATTTACATTCTTTTTCCATATTAAGTCTTTGAAATCTGGTATGTGCTTTATATTTACAGCACTCAAAATGTGAACCAGCCACATTTCATATGCTAAATAGGCACATGTGGCTAGTGGCTACCATACTGGACAATGCTATCTTAGACGGTTACAAAAGCGACTGCAGCCTGCAGATGTCAAGTGACTTTCTAAAGATTAAAATTAATAGGGTGGTAGGAAGATGTGTGATACAACTTTCTTCTCTTCATTGATACTGGAACCATGGAAACATCATAGAAATTCAGAGTAAGTTAATGTGACCACACCATAGCTCTAGGGAGCTGGTTATTGATCAAACTGAACAGCTCCCAAACCCAATAAGACTATGATTACGGACATTTTTTGAGTGGTGGCATATAGTTTTCAAGGGGGCTTTTCTTCTAAGGATTGTAGTCAAGAAGGAAGCAATCACAATACCTTTCTAAAAGTAAAGTGATAGGTAACCTGAAACAGCAAGTTTCATGAGAAGTATTTTATAACTAAGAGCTCACATGAGAGAAATATAATTTATTCAGATGTTCCTACAGGCATATGTGACTTGAATCTGAAAAAAACTAAACCTAAAAAAACTAAAAAAAAAAAAAAAAAAAACTATGGGAGAATAAACAGAAATCTGTAGCCCAAGAATAATTTTGGTTGATACCTAACTAGAAAATGTTTTATTTTTTAATTTATGACATTATGAAATTTATAAAACTTATTTTAATAATAAACAGAAAAAATGTGACAAGTCACATAAGTAAATATTACATGTGAAACTATTTACATTTTGGTGACTACAATTAAAAAGCAATAATTCACAGAAACCAAATGTCATAATCAATATTCTTATTTCCCCATAAGAATAGTGTGTTCTGGAATACAAGATAGTTAAGTAAAGTCTTTGTTTACTTTCAGGAGAAAAAATAAATATGACAAATCCTATGGTAAGTATAAGGTTGCAACTTCTAAATTAGAAAATTAGAAGCACTAGAAAAAGTTATTTTGCTATATATTGTGGAACTTTTCTTACAGACAGCCTACTGAATACTATTGTTTCAGGTAATTGAAATTTTAAATGTACAAATAGCTTTTCAAAAAACATATAATCATTCCTTAAAATTAGGTATTTTTAAAAGCGAATTTTAGAATCTATAATGCTATCAGTATAACAAATTTGGTGTAAATTGTGATTTTTAACATTAGAATCTAAATAAAATTATTAAAAATTTAGAAAAACAAAGAACTTAAACTATTCAAGAAAAACTATGACAGACATCTTAAGCAGAATTGTCTTTTCAATCTAGATGCTATCTGAAACTTAGACTTCTAAGAGAAAAACCTCAAACAGCTGGAATCCAGCTTAAATACACAAAATAAATCACTTCTGACTGAAATCCACTCTCAAAAGCTCTAATCAGGTTTCCACAAGCAACAAAACAAAGAACATTAACAACACTAGTAAACTGGGTTTACTAATTGTGCAGCAAAAGAAAAAAATAGAATAGCAAAGAGGAGACAGAATAGAATTCTTTGTGAAATCCATGATCTTCCATTCAATATTCTTGACCCATAAGGTCCAAATTTTGTTCCTCACACACTTTTGAAATAAAGATTAAGAAGGCTGTCTCATTCTAATTTAAATCCTTACATCATTTTCAGAAACTTTAAGTCATCTCAAATGTGATCTTTGATGGACAAAGAATGTATAATGAATGACATGTAAATCTTCATATTTAGACTATCTTTAGAAAGGAGCAGGTACTTAATCTCCCTTGAAAGTAAATAAGACTTTACTTAGCTATCCTATACTCCAGAGAAACAACAACTGTTAGGAAAATAAGAATATTCATCATGACATTTACTTTCATGTATTAGTTTTTATCATATATAAAATCTACTTTCATGAAAACTTTTTATATTCTGTATTACCGAAAACAATCAAGAAATCCAGGCTATGACTAAAATAAGAAATAAGTTTAACTACTCGAAGCTTACTATTATCTTCAGTGGACAAAAATACCTTTCTGATGAAATGCTTTTTTCTCCAGAACACTTTTCTTTTTCTATATAATAAAACCCCCATAATCATGTAAAGTCAGATACAGAATGTTTTCCATTCTTTAAAAGGAGGTGGGCTAGAATGCTTATTTTCTATGAGAGAGGAAGAAGAATTAGGAAGTGACTTTCTCATTATCATTTAGGACTTTCTCAGTTGAAAATCTTTTTCTACATATCTAAATAAATAATACAAATAGATGAGAATTTTTTTTTCATCCCCTCCACATGCAGGAACTAGAAGTCCAACTAAAAAATATTGCCCTTTATAAGCCTTTACATTAATAATATAACATATTTTATGTGAATGTTTAATTCAACCTCACTTACCATTTTATGGCAGGCCTTTACTCTGATTGAAAACTATAGTGATTATGATTTATTCCCTCTCCATTTATTTTTTGGGGGGGTATGCCCTTACTGTATGCCATATGTATGCCATGAGTGACAGGAAGTCCCCTTCCAATGCTCCTTGATTCTTGTCCTCTCACATGTGTCAGTTATGAAAATTCCCAGTTCAAACTGTGTTAATGCAAATCAGTATTAAAGACCAGTCTGAAAGATGTGAATACCAAGGATGGTGTCTCACAAACTGGTAGAGACTTACCCCAACAGGCATTCTCCTTTTGTACTTTAATAACAAAAACTCAATTTCCAGTTAGGCATGCTGCTATCCAGAACAGGAGACTATAATTTCCAACTCATATGGCCATGTGACTGAGTTCTAAATAATGAGATGTAAGCAGAAGTGTTGTATGGGGCTTTGCTTAAAGAAAGGTGATTTAGATAGGAGAAGCCTTTTTTTTTCTCTTTTTTGCCATTCACTTTCCTTCTGGCCTGTAAGACAGACATAATGGCTAGAGTTCTAGCAGCCATCTTAGTAGATAAAGTAACCTTAAGAATGAAGGGTGGTATAACAGCAGGTTAGGACACAATTACTGTGGAGTTACCTCATCAGCCCTGTACTGCCCACTGCCAGCCTTCTTTTATGTAAGAAATAAATTTCTCTCTTGTTTATGCCACTGTATTTTGTATTTTATTTTTTATTTTAAGCACTGAACTCAATCCTAAGTAGTCCATATGGACTGAGAAAATAAGAAACAGAATGGAGGAAAGGAAAAGTTTTATTTTTTATTGGTCATATTTTTCTTGAGATCACATGAAATAAGTAGTACAGCAGAATGATTAAGAGCACAGACTATGGAGCCAGAAAGCTTGGTCCAGATCCTGGCTCCACCACTTTCCAGCTATGTGCCCTTGAGCACGTTAGTGAATCTTCTCTGTACCTCAGCTTACCCATCTATAAAAATGGGATGGCAATAATAGTACCTACACCTCATAGGGTTGTTTTGAGGAATAACTAACATATGTAAAGTATTTAAACAGTGCTTGGCATAAGTGTTCTATATGTGTTAGCTATCATGGTTACTATTAATACTTCTAATAATAGTTAATAGTCTTTATTATATATTTACATTCCAATACTAAATGAACTTGTTGAGGAAATTGTTCAACACCAGGAAATTGTCTCAAACATATACAAGGTCCAACACTGACAGTGCAGCCAAATATATATGCTTAATAAGAGGTAATTTACTCCACTGGGAAAATTTAGAAAGCATTACCAGGAAAGAGTAAGAAGATCATTCAATAAGAAAATTTTTACTTAGTTTTACCACTTAATAGATTAAATAATTGATTATTTATAAATCAAATGATGATGATTTATCATCATATTAAAGAGAAAACAATTTCATACTATCTTGGTAATTTATAAATGTGATCATGGGATCATTAACTCAAAAAATATAAAACTTTGAAGCATTTTCTTTAAGCAGCACCAGATATTTAGGAAAACAATTCCAAGATGTGTGTGATCAATCTATCACACTTACAAATAGAACTCTACTGTCCTAAGGCAGCAAATGCTTCCTTTGACTTGCAAATTTTGCACTGATTTCACTCATAGCTCTCTCATTGTTTCTCTTACCCATCTAGTACTCTTGACCTCATTCTGTTGATGCTAAGACTATTAAAATCCATCTGCAGCAGTCCCTAACCTTTTTGGCACCAGGGACTGGTTTCATGGAAGACATTTTTTCCATGGAAGGTGGGTGGCTGGCAGAGCTCAGGTGGTGATGCGAGCGATGGGGAGCTTCAGGTTAGATTGCTCACTCACCACTCTGCTCACCTTTGGCTGTGTGCCACCCCCCCCCCCCAATTCAAAGACAATTTATCCACAGACAGGGGAAGGAGGAAGTGCAAAACTCTTCAGCTCACTCCATGGCCCTGGAGGTTGGGGACCTCAGATTTATAGTATGTTTATTCCATTCCAAACACCAATACAAATGAACACAGAAAGGGATGTGAGCATAATAGTGTTTCAGTCAACTTTCTCCTAATGCTATATAAACAAATTGCATTTACTGAGTACTTATTACTTATTTTACCTTGCCTAAATTCTCAACCCATCTGGGAAAGTTTTCTTCATCTCTTTGCCTCCACTGAAAACTAGTTGTCCCCTAAAGACACATAAGCCCTGTAGCCATCTCAAATGGAGGCTGTTTATTTACTTATCACCTTCTTCTTGCTCCCTATTTCTACAATAGTTTCATATGGTTATCTTCAATTCTATAGTAGAGACCCTGATCATTTGAGGTTCATGCCATTCACTCATACCACCCTCTTTGCTTCCACATCACTGTTGTATCTGCTAATCTCTCCATCATTCTCCCTTATTCATCAAAGACTTTAGAATTTAACTCAGTCTTTCTCTCAATTCCAAAGCCTTTCATTCTTCCAGGTGACTTCAACATCCTCATCCACGCAGTCCTCTGGACCTGTTTCCAATGAGTAACTCCACTTCACTTCAGCCATCTACATGTACAGTTACTACCATGATCCTGTCATCCTAACTACTCTTGAATAATTTATTGAAGCAGTTCACCTTCTAATAACATTCTTCTTTACTCCCACCATGAAGGTTCTTTGGCCTCTTAAGAGACTTCCAATTCAGTAGCTCCATATTTCTTCCCAACTACCCATGCTTTCTTCTTCACTATCCTCCTTTTCCAGCTTAAATTCCATGACCCTAGAAAATACTCCATTTCTATTATATTAGGCAGTAGTTAAAACTATGAGCATGGGGTAAATTGTTTACAATGAAAATACAGAAAGACAATAATAGAGCTTAGAACCAATCCTTGAAAAATTCTAAAATCTGTGGCTGGGTAGAGGAGAATAAAGCTTCAAATGAAATACAAATTTGCACTAAAAACAAGTCAGCTACATTCTGCTGTAAATTTACATATATAATATGTACATATTATATATATAACATATATATATGAAAGAAACTGGTTTTGAAAGCAAATATAACTCTATAGTGTTTTCCAACAATATTAAACATCAGTCCTTTGATAGATGAAATTTCTCTATGTTATTATTACTGAGGTCCAAAGAAGCCTTTTCCACTGTGGAAATAAAATGATCTTGACAGAATTTTATTAGCCAAGGGAGGGGGAAGTTAGCGCTGGGGAACATGAAATTATTACCCTTTGCAGACACAAAACTTTAGAGTTGGAACAAAGATAGCTCTGGCTCATCAAGTGCATATGTAGATTTAAAATCCTTAACTATAAACAGTAGACTTCAGGGTGGTCTGTGCTATGTCCAATAATATATAAATTGGCTTATCCTCAAGATAAATATTTCCTTTTTCATTACTCTGAGTCATGAAAAACATTTAATCTTTGTTCAAAAACAGAAAGGATTTCAGTAAAACCTTTTAGCTATAAGTAAACTACATTCAATAGATACTACTACTACAAATTAAATGTATGTAAAGAGATCTTAAATGACTTTCTCAATATCTCAAGGAACACTCTGGGTAAACTGGGAAGATGCCCAAAAAGAAATAAATTGTCTCAATGCATACAATGATCACTGATATTTTCTGTATAATATTTAATAATTAACTATGACCTAAAGGATGAAATGAATACAAAATACCTTGTGCTTCTGTTTTTATCTTAGAGACAATTTGACATACTATACAAGCCACCTAAAAACTATTTTAAAGTTGAGTGTGTCTTTCATTTTCTTTAAATATGATATCAAAATGGCAGCTGATTAGGTTAAATGTATCTTTAAGAGAATATCCGAATATTTTATAAAAGATGCATGCCAATTATTTTCTAGAAGTGTTTAGGTCCTTATTACAATTTGGTTTAAAATAGTGTTCAAATTAACAGGAAACAAATTTGAAGGTGTTGGGGGGAGAGGAGAAAATATTGTGGAGTAATACACTCCTCTTATATGCAATATTGCAAAATGGCTCTCTGAAACCATCCAAAGAATTGTTCTCTTTCAGAATGAAGAGGCCAGTATTCTTCACAGATGGTAGGAATTTGGGCTGACTCAGGATTTGCTCCCATACCTGCTTAATGATTCGGCCAGAAAATATTTTAAAGTCATAACAAAGGCATATCATCAGAGCATAGATTCCAAAATCATCATGACCAGATGTGTAAGACTAAAAATCTTGGCTTCTAGCTAGATTTCTCACTATTGGTTTATAAAATGAGCATTAAATATTATTTGCTCTAGCTCTAAATTTTTTCCTTCCAAAAGAGCTGATCTAAGTGTGAAACACTTTCTCTATGGAAAGTTAATGAATGTTATGAGAAAATGTTTTAGATGTAACTGGCTGTTTTCCACGTAGTACATATGGACTCAGATGCTCACTCAACTCCTGTATAATTCAATTCTCAGAACTGAGGTTGTTGAGTACCAACAATACTTTTTTTATGTAATTAGCATGATATTTTTATTTTATTATCTAAATCATGGGAAATTTTAGATTCTTCTTAAGTAATATTGTAGTTTTTCTAATAACAGAAATTGTGTCAAATACCATAGCCATCTTTAACTGTAAAAATTTCTTCATTTTATTGGAATAAAATGTGTGAAGAAAAGCTATACATTAGTGGTCCCAACCTCTCTGGAACCAGGGAGCGGTTTCATGGAAGACAATTTTGCTGTGGGGAGTGGGGGTGGGAGGGGTGTTGTACATGGAAGAGCTCTGCTGCCCGGTCCCTAACAGGCCACAGACCGGTACCTGTCTGGGGGTTGAGGACCACAGCTATACATTATTAATACTGAAGAATATAAGATTTAGCTTGAGATGGAATCTACACATTATGCTACTGTAACTGAATATGTTTAATTAAGTCTAAATAAATAGAAACCTAATATGTTAGAGAAAAAAACAATTGCACATTTAAAAACAAAACTATACAATTTTTTTAAAAAAGCAAATAAGGTAAAAGAAAGAACATGTGCTATCTTGAAATTGTTCCAGTTAAAATATAAAAAATAGAGTATTTTGTTTTCTACCCCATTCAACGGCATTATTTTATTACCAGAAGTCAAGAACATGCAATACAGGAAATTTTTCATGTACATGGAGTAAACTTTACAACTTTAAAGTTATAATTTAAACACTTGTGATTTCTTTAAAAGCAAATATTGCATTTGATTTTTCCATTTTGGAAGAACATGTAATCTATTATAAATTTCTTAAAGGATGGCATTCTTTAATACTTTATGTCATTCATACTTCTTACTCTTTTTACTATACAAAATTCTGTTTAATATATCATTAAAATAATGACTTAATTAGAATTTTATTATAATGGAATTTCAGATGGATCCAAATTCTGCATAAGGTTCTATCGTTGTATATGCTAATCAAGGGCAGGTTTAATTACTTTAGAACTCAAAGTTCTGCTTATAAGGATGTCTCATACACAGTATGAAATCCAATCCTTACATAGCATTAAACTCATTAGGAATACTATAGGGCTACTCCAACAAAAGCAAGACTATTTCTAAGGCTAAGCTAAAATTTGTTTTTAAACCTTTTACATTGATATTTGTCACCAGATGTTTCAACTATCTATTACCAAATCTATAAATTTGCAATTGTGGGTTTTTTTGTTTGTTTGTTTGTTTTGTTTTGTTTTGTTTGGCGTGAGACTAGGTCTTACTATGTTGCCCAGATTGGAATGCAGTGGGCAGTGGTTATTCACAGCAACGATCCCAGTACACTGCAGCCTCAAACTCCTGGGCTCAACCAATCCTCCTGCCTCAGCCTCCTGAGTAGCTAGGACTACTGCACCTGGCTAACAGTGGGATTTTTAACCTCTGCTGCAATTTCAGCTAAATATTGCCTCTAATCTCAGGGGGTACCATACTCAGACAACCCTATACAAAGAAGTAAGAATTTTTCAAATGTAAGACAATGGAAAAAAATAGGATTTGATAGAAGGAATTTGCTTCATTAACAACTTTTAATTATCAGATGAGCATGAAGCAAACAGCATTTGGACTATTTAATTTCTTAGATGTTTTCTAGCCTAACACCCATTTGCACAGATAAGAGATATCTCTATAACAGTAAATATGCAAAGTTTATATGTACAAATATGAACATGACAATTATAATGCTGAATAACTAAATAAGAAACTCAATCTAATCTACTATTTATTGAGAGCCTATACTATAGAAGGGAAATGAGGACCTATTTTGACGAGGTACCTTAGTAGGACTTTGGAATGAAAAAGAATGTATGCCCTTCAGTAAACTTATAGCTTAGTCAGTTTTATGCAGTATTAAGGAAAATAAATAAAAGGATTTTATAAAAGGTATTATCACCAGAAAAGGAATAGTGTTATTCCTTTTTAAAATCATGTAGAAAAAGGAAGTTCTTGATAATGCATCAGCACCACCTTTCTCAACAAATGCAGTTAACAAGGGAGACAACTCCAATATTTTTTATATCTTCTAAGTTGTAATCACAAAGCTAAGCAATTAATATGTTATCCAGTATACACCATCTCACATCTTTACATTATCAACAAGCATTTATCATACCCATTTTATGTGTATGAAAACAGAACTAAAAGAATTAAAGAACTTGCTCAAGATTAAACAGCTAGGAAGTGGTACACATTTTCACATCTGTAGGCAAACTGCTCTAATCAGTTGAGCTTCTTTCCCTCCCAACCCCCTAAAGCACACAAAGTAGATGCTCAGATAGGCAATCATAGTAACAACACAAGTGGCAAAAACTAGCCACTTCTTCAAGATGAATTACCATTACGATGAAGTATCATTCATCTTACTCAACAGATAACCTTTTACATTTCTCTCAGGACCCATGGTAATCAGTGCTGTTAAACAGCTACTCCTGCTGTTATCAGGCCTTGGGTGTCTACAGTACATGAAACCCAAAGGCCTTACTGCCTAACAATGTCCCTTTCCCCCATTAAGTATGTTACTCTATTAAGCATATTCATTACAAATTTAATTTCCAGATTCCAACATGTCTCTTTACCATCACATTCTCATAAAATATATTCTTATGTTTTCTGGTTAGCATACTCAAGATGAACTTGGAGTAATAGAACTATCGTAGGCAATTTGTGTATATTAATCAGCAAGACAGGAATAGATGATATGGCATCTGAAGTGCAGGCTCTAAAAGCTTCTGCCCAGAAGTGGCATATATCATATTCAATCACATTCCTTTGGCCAAAAACAGTAACATGTTTACATTTGTCTTCCAGAGTCAGTAAAATAAAATCCTGTCATGTGACCAGAAGGGGTTTCTAACAGATATTTTCTCACAACTGAGATAATATTAAAATATCTTCCTTAAGAGAAGTGGCACAATCACACCATTTACTGAGTATTTACTATGTGTCAGGCACTGAAAGGGACCTTGATTGCACTGTCTCTAATCTTCAACACAATCAGCAAAGAAAAAATTATTGGCATTTTATGAATAAAGCAATAGGCTCCAAGAAATTAAATAAAGTTTAAGGCTGCACAAGTAGTAAGTGGTAAAAATGAAATCTGAATACAAATTAGTCTGATTCTAAAGTTGTACTCATCCCACTACAAAACAGCTGCCTCTTATGTTCAAGATGCAGTTTAAAAAAGAGTTTAAAGTTACATATATCCCCACGTCCAATTCAAAATAAAATATCAGGATGAGTGAACTGAAATTATTGACACAGATAATAAACAGTGAAAAAGAGGTATCATTTCCCAACATTTCATTTCCAGGAGGATGTAATTAAAAGGAGGAAAAATCAGAAGCTACCTGGAATACAAATGCATTAAATAATACAAATTAATATGTCCAGGAGAAAAATTATCAAAGAAAAAAATCTTTCTTTAACATGGTATTAGTGAGAAGCACTAAGCCCTGTTCCCTTTATACGAACTCAATTAACTTGTGAATTTTGTTGTCTAGATTTTGACAGTTAAGAACATAGTTTATAATCTCTTTAACAAAGAAATAAAAAGAACAAAAGAACTATATATTCTGAAAATTGCAAAAAGCTCAGTTTTGGCCTGCTAGGGCAAGCTATCAAAACAAAAGCATCAAGATTAAAAAAGGGTTGTTGTTTTTTTTTTTTTTTAAAAAAAAAAAAAAGAACAAAAACCAAATTGTGCAAAAGGTATGCATAATACCAAAATAAGTTTAGGATGAATGACAAGAATTGTTTAATAATCTTTTCCAATGAAATGAAAGAAAAAGGGTATTACCCACATTGGTGATAACCAAAGCCAATCTATCTTCACAAGAGAATCTAGCCTGTCTGATGTTCAAAAATATAGTACTTGATATAACACCATTTAAAGTCTGTCACAAATAAAACAAAAGACAAATACAGACATCTCAAATCTATTCAAACAAAAGTTCTATTGCAAATGCTCTACCTTCAAAGAAATGTACTAAGCCTGTAAAAATCAGATTAAATCAAGCCTGAACAGAACTTCTGAATTGTCAATATCAGTTCTTTTTCTACATTTGCAAAATTACAAAAGGTCATTAAAGAGATAGACATATTTAACACAAGTTTCTCTAATCATAATTCATAAACTGTCAGTTAAAAAGCCTGAGGTAATATAACCTGCAAATTATTCGTTTTTTTGCAATTCAACCCTGACTATAAATATTCTCCCCAAAACTTTCATGCCTAAGGCTGATGTTTGGTATTTTTTTCTTTCTATATACTGAGACAAAAATATACTTGCAAAATATATTTTATGCATGAAAAAATTTGGATAAACACCATATTTTACATACATTTAAAGTAACACTATATTGTTTTTAAACACATACCCCCAACTCCAGAGAGAGAGAGAGAGACAGAGAGACAGAGAAAGAGAGAGAGAAAGAAAGAATGCGTACACTGCCTCAAAAGACTTGTGACCAAAAAGGAAAAACATTTTAAATCATGAATAATTAAAGGACTTCTCTGTCATCTATCTGGATTGAAATTCTAGCTCTATACTTCACAGGGCTGCCTAATCTTTTTAAGCCTCAGTCTCCTCACCTGTAAAATAAAATTATAAATAATATCTCTTAAAGGTCTTTTGAGGAAGCAAAGGAAATAATGCATATAAAGTGTTAAACACAGTGTCTATCACATAGTAAAGGTTCAAAAAATGTTAGCTGCTCTTGTATCTTCCACTTATCCTTTTAAGGCCACATCAAATCTTTACAGAGTGTCCTCTCTTTTGAACTCCTATGGTGTTCATTTGTCTATTTTCTAATTAATACCCAGTATATACACTATCCATTTTTTGCTAGTATGTGTCTACAAGGAGCACTGATTACCACATGCTCTCCATGTATGTTGAAGTTACAGATATTCTTGTCCTTTAACTAGTGAATGACCATATTAGTTGATGCCATTAGTCTGGATTTCTTAAAAGTAACGTTATCTGGATAAATAATTACTATGTATCTATCAGGCACTGTTTTCACAACTCATTCATCCTAGCAATAATCCCAGACTCTATTATGAACCCCATTTTAACAAAGCAAAGAACTGAGGCAAAGGGAAGACAAGTAATTAGTTCAATATCACACACCAAGTGGTATCAAATCCAGGCAACAGACTCAAATTCCTTCATTCCTAGTCCCACAAATGAGAACAGACCTTTATAAAAGCCACAAACTACCTAAGAGCTTAGACTTGACTCTGAGGACAAGAAATCCATTGAATGGGTTTAAACTGGAAGCATAGGATCATAATTGTTCTCTGGTTATAGCTGGAAAATGAACTGGATGGAACAGAGAGTAGATGCATGGAAACTTGTTAGAAGGCAGGTCTAACCTTTTGTGGTAACCAGGGCAAGGAAGGCCTTGATTACGGAGTATAGCACCAATAGTATGGATGGACACAGTCTCATGTATTTGAAATATATAAAGGAGGTAAAACAGATAGTTATTACTGACTGAATACTGGAGTGATTGAAAGGGAGGAGTTTAGGACGATGCCCAAATTTCAAACTTGGGCAAACTTGTGGAGTAGCATTTCCATTCCCTGAAATAAACACCTGAAGAAAAATAAAGAGTTTGAATGAGAAGGGGTTAGGTAGGAGAAGGGTTAAAGCAGAGACAGTAAGTTCTGTTTTGTAAAAGTTACTTTGAGGAGCAGTGTGAGACAGCTCAGTTAGCAGTTTAATACATGGATCTGAAGTTCAGGAAAGAGAGCTGAACTAGAGATACAGATTAGGGGGTCATTAGTATATAAATGGTAATGAAAACCATAAAAATGTGTAAGATTACCCGTGGAGTGTATAAAGAGTCAGAAAAGCTGAGGTCCTAGAACAGAATATTGAATATACTAACATTTAAGGGATGGTACAAGAAAGAAAATAATGAAAAGGAAATGGAGGTGTGAATAGAGAAACAGAAAAAAGTACCAAGAGAGCATCACTGCAGGGAAACTAAGAAAAGAATGATGATAAGTGGGCAACAATGTCCTAAGTAGCTGGGAGACCCTGTAAAATAGGAACATAAAAGTGTCCATTAGATTTAGTTACAGGGTGTTTTTGATGTCCTCAGAAAGATCAATTCCAAAGGAGCGATGGAGTAGACAACAGATTACAGTGGCACATAAGAAAGCCAAACAGCAAATATGGACAACTGATTAGAGAAATCTGCTATAAAGAAGAAGAAAGAAAAAAGGTAGCGACTAGAACAAATAATGGGGCAAGAAAGCATTCTCTTTCTCTCTCTCCCTGCCTTCCTCTCTGTCTCTCTTCCTTATTATTGTTTTTTAAACATGTAAACATAGTTCTAAGTGGTCCAACCTCTAAGTCTTTCCTGCTACTACTGATTCTATCTGCATTATGGTCCTATCACCACAGATCTCCTGACCTCCTTGGGTTTAAATTCAATTGATCTTTCAGGGCTTGAAAAAGATGCTACTTGTTAGTGAACCATTTGTTAGTGCTCCACTCCCTACTTAAAACTAATCACAGTGTCCTTCCTGTTTACTGTACTTTGTTTGTACCACTGTACTATTACATATAAGTTTGTACATCATATTAAAGCATATAGCTCAATAAATATTTCCAGAATGAACAAAACTTAACCATCAATTATATGGAGTTATTACTATAGCAAACAGGAAAGAAGAAGGAAAAAAATGAGACAGAGAAAGGAACACAGAAGAACTGGAAACACATCATCACCATCCAAACTCCTCTAACCTAGCCTGTGATGATAAGGGGGGTTGGAGGCATTGTTACATTACAAAAAGGGGCATTTACCTCTTGCCTTCTCTTTCCGAGGGAGACATTACAGTGTAGAGAAGTTTCCCAATAGGTCTGTCTGCACAACTGCTTGAAAGATTAGTTACTGATCCCTTCCTTACTTTGACTTGACTTGGTAGAGGGAGAGGGGAGGGCTTCTAGTGTGTCTGGGAACTCCAGGTCAGTTGTCTCCAGCTCTGAGCTGCCTCAGCCATTTTTGTCACTATACTATACAAACAGACACTAATATTTTCTATATATGATATGGTATAAAAAAATTGAGAAGCACTGATGTAATCAGTCAGGTAGAACAAGTAATGAAGAAAGCAGGCTCTAAGGTTAGAGAGAATCAAATTCAAGTTTTGTTTCTTTCTCATTATATAATTCTTGGCAAATTATTTAACCTCTCAAAACCTCAGTTTCCTCACCTGTAAAATGGAGAAAATGTTAGTACCTACCCTCTTAGGGTGGTGGCACAGATTAACCCAGCACTGTTTGTAAAGCACTTAGCACAGGGCCTTCCCCATAATAAGCATTCAATAAATATTGGCTAGCTATTATTTTTTCCCTTTTCAACAAAGCCTCACTATCCAGAGGCCTTTACAGCTGCAAGAAAGGGACAAAATGGCTCTGTGCTGTGGGAAACAAAGACTAGTACAGTGGATTTTTAAAGTCATAATGTGTCTGTATGCTATTTACATGTAAAGTTCCTAGTGATACATGACTCCTTCAAAGGTGATAAAATTCAGATAAATATCTGTTGCTCAAATTCATTATATTCATCTCTCTCACTGGAATACTGTTAGCTCTTCCCATAAGAATTTAAGACTTCTTCCACGTAAATTGCAGAAATTTACAAGCCAGAAATTTACACAAGCCAGAAATATTACTTGTGTACTACTTCCTGCAGAAAAGTTTTACAAAACATTGAGATGCAGATAGGTTCTATTTAGGATATATTAACATTTTCAAAATTACTATACACTTCCTAATAAAATTGCACACTGAAGGAAAGTATGTTGTTCCAAAATTGTGGCCTGTATAATTATTAATACTACCACATTGTAAATGAGGGGATATACTACCTGACCACTCACAGAGAAGATGTAACTATCAGGTGAAGAAAAAGTAGAAACAGGATGCTGAAAAGAAGAGACATGCTAAATTTAAACAAAAAGTTAAAGAGCCACAGTTAGGGAACAGAGTTAGATTTCTAGGGTTAGAAATAGGGCAAAAGGTCAAGATTAGAGCAGATCTGGACATTAATAACCAGTAAAAACAGTTAAACCAAATGAAGTATGGTTTGAAAAGAATACTTTTAGATGAAACAGAACCTTATGTATGGCAGATGTGATCACACTAGTATCTGTTTAATTCAAGTACAGAACAAGAAGAAAGACATTTAACTGAAGTAAGATAAAACAGAATGGAAGAAGAACTCAAATTTGGTAAGCTGAGAAAGGAGACTCATGGGAAGATAATGTTCTAGAGACACAATAAATTTCTATGTCTCTTTTATGACAACAGCTGTTAGTAACACTCCAATTTCTTCTTTATGTCAAAGTTTCATATTTCAATTGTAGCTTATTAATACTGTGGCCAATTCATTCTGGAAAAGAAAAATGTAAAACCTACATTCTACAGCATAATTTCAGACCTATCTTGTGAAACTTCAAGTAGTACACAGTTTTAAAAAATAACATACAGTATTTTTTTATACAACTCTTTGGAAATCTAGTCAATTATTTTTCAACAAAATGAACTCAAAACAATGTCCTCTAAGCTAATAAACAGAGAATATTTTTAAGACATTTTTTTTATTTTTCTAGATGAAATTAACCTACTATAGATTTGGAAAATTTACTTTAAATGACAACTAACTATATATCCAGTATGCTTAAGGTTGGAACAACATTACAAAGATTAAATAGCTGAAATCCTTAAAATGTACAGACTGCTGTTCAAATAAACCTTTAATATTCATCTGTACACATTTCATAAGAGAAATAGTGATCAAATCATGATGAAAGATCAGAAATGATTACAAAGATATGCTAATGTATAGCTTCTTCCTCTTAAAAAGAAATCACCAATAATGCATAAAGAAATAGTAACAAATTTAATTTGGTTCTTCAATGCCATTCATCCACACATTTGTCACACTTAAAATGACATGATGGCTAGTTAATGTTAGGTGCCATGGTGTATTACTAGTTATTTCCTTGATATTCTAAATTAAAGCAAAAGCAGAAAACAAAACAACAAAAAGATAAGAAACAAAGTGGGACTGGGGGAGGAGAGGAAGAGAGAGAGAGCTTGAAACACAGAGACAGAAACCATAGCCATCTGACTACAAAGTAGCTTTTATCCTTTTCTGGCTTAAAACCTAGTCACAAAAAAGGAATTTCAAAAATTTCTAATGGCAATAAGAAATATTTACTATTTCAAAGAGAAAGATAAGTAGTGCTACGAGATGGTATTTCCGTCGTGTAGTTTAAACCATGTCATATACAAAATCCAAAATGTGCATTAAGAACTCTTTGACCAAATTTCTATCTTCCTTAATTTCTAAGTCTCTCTGTTTAATTTCAACTTTCCTTTCAAAAGGCTTTTCATCACATTGTAGTATTTAAGAGCACAAAAATAATACTGGGTCTTTTGCCATACCCTTCACATAAATTTCAAAATATTCAATTGTTTTAAAATAGTTCATGGTAATATTTTAAAGTAAATTATTCAAGAGTCTACTTCTATCTCTGTCACTAACTGCTATCTGATCTATGATAAGCCACAAAAAAAGTTGAAGATTCAGTTTCTTCACCAGAAAAGTGACAGTGCTGTATTACATAATGTTTCACTTATTTGCTTCCTATTCTAAAAAATCCACGATCCTCTTAAACATTAAGTATTATTATTCACTTTAAAAGATGGCACTTTTATTTATGGAATTTTGCAACATATGAAATAAACACAAAAGAACATTAAATCAGCATACAGTCTATGAATTTTTGAAATGCTGTTATTTTAGGCTAGAATATATAAGCATCAATATATATGTCAAATATATCAACTACTTCCTACAATAAAAGTATGGCTGAAGTTTGGCTGGCTCTACTAGGATAAATAACAAGCCAAAAAAAAAAAATGCAGAAGTCAAATCTTGAGAGCTTTAAGGCATAGAAGAAATTCTAAAAGAATAAAGAAGAGGACAGTGGTGATGATATTGCAGTTACAAAAGCTGTAGAATCAGAAGTTAGTAAATATTTTTAAAATGTGCTCTTTACAGTAAAAGTTCTCTTTTCCCATCTTCATTTAAGAGACTATATTTAATAAGACCAATTTATCTTAGTTTCCCTGTTTTCTCTGTAAAACATTCTAATGTGTACATTGACTGCTCAAAAATAAAAACACTACTCCCAAATATGACCACATACACCTCCGTTCATATTGGTTGAGTCATATGCTTGCCAAGCATCAGCTGTGTTTGTCCCTAAGTGTGTTTATGTCAGTTGTACTTGTTAATGTAATTATGCAACTGACTTACACATTACACAAACCAAAAAGGAAGAAAGCTTTTTTCCTGTGGAAACTTGAGTTAAATGCTTTGGAAAGATAGTATCTGGTAACAAAAACAACTCAGAACTCCAGCTAGGGAACTCAAACTCAAAGAAAATGCCTTGGTAAATGAAGAGATACTTCTGTGTGCTAGATTGTAATAAAATACTTAAGGTACATATACATGTATCCATATTTTGTAGATAATGTTAGTGGAAACAAATCTCATGGAAGTTGATGTTGAGAAGAAAGAGGGAGGGAAAAGAGACTTAACAATCTTTGAGCTTCTAAAGCAATCTTATGAATAGTCATTTTCTGTTTCAACTGAGAAAAAGGTAAGCTCATTCCCTCTTGCTACAGAGATTTAAGATGTTTGAGGAAAATGTCTTGACTATGCTTGCTGTGAACTACTGGAATTGGTTGCCAAGAGAGGCAGTAGAATTAAATTCTCTGGATTTTTTTAAATTACAGATTGTATAGAAAATTACATTTAATACTTGATATGACTTACAGCTTTACTACTCAGAGTGCGATACCCAGACCAGGAGCACCAGCATCACCTAAGTAAGAGCTTGTTGAAAATGCAGAAGCTCAGATCAAACCTCAGACCTACTGACTCATCATCTGCATTTTATAAGATGCATATTAAAGTTTGTCAGCTGCCTTAAAGCCCTTACATCGGACCTTTAAATTTGTAACAGTTCATTAACAACAACAGGGGACTTAGGAATTAATAAAGAGAAATATCTCATTTGATAACAAAACTCTTATTTTTCATCCTTATCAATACAATTTTATTTCTGCTTTTCCAAAGACTAAAAAAATTAACTCCCTTTTTTATTAGGCCTATATCCTTTTAAGAAGGTGAAATCTCCATTAGTCTAACTTACATTCATTCACATAGTTTTTCCAAATCACTGACATGTAATAGAAAATTATAAAGGATGTAAGATAAATCCAAAGAAAGACAATAAATTCAGGAAAGTGATCAAAAACTGTAATAATTATAAAATTCTTATGACTCAAGTAATTTCAACAAGTTAGGCTTGCTATAATAAATTTCTCTGCATATTTCATACCAATAGAAGTTGCTGGTGGTTTTAAAAGGTGAGGTGAAGAGAGTCTTATCTTTCATAAGATTCTCTGAAATTATCTTTAAATGACACCCTGCAAGGAAGGCTTATTGACAATATTAGAATTTGGAATTATTTCAATTCAAAAAACATTTTTTAATATTCAAGGAAGAAACAGAAGTGAAGAAAGCAATTGTGCTTCCAATATTAGAACTGATGCTTTTGTGATAGAAGAAATCAAATCTGATAAGCTCAACTATCTTGCATCATCTGATTTTTAATACCATTCTTGTTGCAAACATGCATAAGGAGCTCAAAACCATAGAAACTGCATACTTTATTTCAGTGACAAATCACTTCAGAAAGCATTCCAGGGCAGCTCAGATTCACAGGTCCTGGGCTGCCACAATGCCTGAGAACTCAAAACTGTGTTCTCCTTCTCCTTTTATTTTGCATTTGAGGATGACAAGAACATGATAAACAGCCAGCACTCAGTCACCATCAAGCCCCCACCAGTACAAAGAGGCTTTGTGATTGACAAGGGAAAATAAAAAAGGGAGGAGACCCACTTTTTCCTTCTTCTAGGAAAAACTCTGGACAAAGATGGCTGAAATTTTAGAACTTAAAAGCTTCTCCCATTCCCACTAGCTCACCTTACAGGTAAACACACTCCTGGTTCAGTGACTCAGTCACTCATCTGAAACGGAATCTGTACTAAAAATTGATAATGGTGAAAAAAATATTCTGTTTTACTATACATTTCAGCTGAGCTTGGACATACATGGTGTACTTTCTCTCCCAGTTAGCACAGTCACTGAACTGATACAGCATGAAAAATAAGACTAAAAAGATGGATATACTATTTGAAGTACTAAGGATCTAGATTGGAATAAACCCAAATATTTCCCATCTTTGCTATCTATGATAATTCTGAAAAATGTCTAAAATAGATCAAGAAAGGGAAAAAGTCTGATATAAATAATATATTAATATAATTTCCTCCTATATCCTTCCTTCATTTCAAAAATTACACATGGCAAATACAGTGACTTTGAAACACCCCCCCCCAAAATAAATAGAAAAAACAACAAAATAACTGTTCTTCACAATATAATCAATACCAATATATTATCAAATGTAATCTATGAAATAAGTGATAATTTATATATTATAAATGTAATTTCCATTCAAACTAAATTGGAATGTATTATTAGCAAGAAACTTTACAGATATATGAAGTACATACTTAAGATCATAGTTTGTATCTGGCAATCTGTGACTTTTAATTTTGATCAAGAATGTACCAGACTTATATATGAGAATAAATTCAGAGCTTGAGATGTAATTGACATATTATACAATTCACTATTTAAAGTGTATCAGTCAATGGTTTTCAATATATTCAGACTTGTGCAGCCATCACCACAATTACTTTTTGAACATTTTCATTACACTTAAAAAAAAAATACCCATTAGTAGTCATTCTCCATTCCCTCCAAATCCTCTAGCCCTAGGTATCCAATCTAATGTTTATTTCTACGGATTTGTCTATTCTGGACATTTCATATAAATGGAATCATATGATATGTGATCTTTAATAGTTCTGATACAAATTCTAAAAAACAGCTAACATTTATTGAGTGCTTACTATGCAGTAGACATTTAATACTCACAATTACCCACAGAGGTAAATGCTATTATTGTCTTCAATTAAGAGAAGAAACCTGAGGCACAGAGAGGCTACGTAACTTACTCAAGGTCACAAAACAAGTAAGATGGAGTCAGAATTTGAACCAACACAGCTGGACCCCAGAGTTCCATCTCAACTATAGTATAGTGTTCCTTGATTACCTCTGAGAGAACTCAAGCAGTAGAAAATAGTAGAAACAAAGAGTCAGGCTTGAGAAAGACATAGTGAACTGTTGCATTTCTCACAACTGGTAAAGCAAGCAGTTAACTGCTTCAAATTTGAGCAAAGTCTAGTCTAAGAACTTTCTGGGATTAGTAATCATGCTCCTTAAACAAGAAGCAGACATTTTAGCACACAGAAGAGGATTGAAAGAATATGAGGCTTGAATGTTTAGTCACATCCATATTGTTATCACCAGTTTCTTAGAGAAAAACAGAAGATTAGTATCAGAATCCATTTATATGGCTTATGTGGAAATACAAAGGCATATTATCATTCAGCCTATATGATACCTTATTTGAGAAGCTTGGGAGAAACATATATATACACATGTAGGGAGAAAGGAAAAAAGTAAAGGAGGGAGGGAGGAAAGGGCCACAGAAAGGAGAAAAAGAGGACAAGGGAGGGCAAGTGAGAGGGAGAAACACAGAGGGACAGAGAAGATGGCCTGTAATGATGAACACAAAGCTGGTAGTTTCTTATCTTTGAAAAAAGAGATTATGGGCGATTAATATTATTTTTGTTTAGCAATATTTAATCATTTTTCTAAAATGAGCAAAATATTTTTTTTTACAAAAAAGTCTCATTAATATAATCTTAATTTGAGACCATTTGCCCATTAAAATGCTCTACAAAACTCTGGGTACCGGCCAGGCGTGGTGGTTCACGCCTGTAATCCTAGCACTCTGGGAGGCTGAGGCGGGTGGATCGCTCGAGGTCAGGAGTTCAAGACCAGCCTGAGCAAGAGTGAAACCCCATCTCTACTAAAAATAGAAAGAAATGATCTGGCCAACTAAAATATATATAGAAAAAATTAGCCGGGCATGGTGGCACATGCCTGTAGTCCCAGTTACCCGGGAGGCTGAGGCAGTAGGATTGCTTAAGCCCAGGAGTTTGAGGTTGCTGTGAGCTAGGCTGACGCCACAGCACTCACTCTAGCCCGGGCAACAAAGCGAGACTCTGTCTCAAGAAAAAAAAAAAAAAAAACCTCTGGGTACCTTCTTCTGGAAAGAGGCTAAAAGAAAAAAACAAAAACAAACAAAAAAATATTCTGGCTATCTACTTTATTAATTCACAGGGTATCATGTCTCATTATAAAGTAAGTTTTATAATTTTATATATATATATATATATATATATATATATATACACACATATACATACACACAAACACACACACACACAAAGTCTCATTCTGTTGCTCAGGCTAGAATGCAAGAATGCAGGGGTCTCATTACAGCTCATTGCAACCTCGAACTCCTGGACTTAAGCAATCCTCCTGTCTCAGCACCCTGAGTAGCTGGGACTACAAGCATGTACCATCCACCTGGCTAATTTTTCTATCTTTTGTAAAGATGGGGGTCTCACTCTTGCTCAGGCTGGTCTTGAACTCTTAGCCTCAAGCAATCCTCCTGTCTTGGACTCCCAGAGTGCTAGAATTATAGGTGTGCACCACTGCACCCAGCCATAAATTCCCAAATTTAAAATTCTCAAGGCATCATATTATATCATATTATAGCATAATTCAACTAAACAAAGCCAAAAGGTGATTCTTAAAAGTATCTGCAAACATTTCACCATCATTTCATAGCAAACAGTTTCCAATTTCCATAGCTTGTAAATCATACTCTATTCCAAATAATTTTAATCTCATATTTTCAAACTAGATTATATTTATATCTTAAGCCTAAATGAGATGGAATAAGTAGTAATTATAACTGAGGTATATAGGTGTATAAGTTTGTACAGGTGGAATCCCTTATTTTGGCTAATAAGGATCCTCTAAAAATATTTAAATGTAAACTGGTATCTGGATTAAAGGTAAATATTCAATTTAATTCAAAGAAGTTTATAATTTCAAACTTCATTTTAAAAGACCCTCATTAAAAGACTTTCCTTTAACACAAAGGAAGTTTATATGGAAACAGTAAATAGCCTACACATTTGGGTACTAAGCAGACCTTGAGGTCAATTTTTGTAACAGACCCCTGAAACATTAGTGAATTTCATTATAAAGTTGAAAAGTCATTCCCAGTTTTATAATTTACCAAGCAGATGATATACTAACAAATTCTGGTAAAATAATATCATATAACTACACTGAAAACACACATAAAATGAATGTATATTCTTTAAATACAAAGGGGCTATGCTAGCCAAACATAGCTAAGGCCTCTTCTTACCCCACTGCTTTCAGCAACTGTTTCCCCTCTATTTCCTCTTATCCTTCCTCTTCACCTTTACTCCCTCCCCTACAGACAGGAAAAGAGAAAGTCAAATGTAGGGAAAAAGAGTAAACTGCATGGCAGCTGTTTGGAGATGAAAAGATGACAAAAAAGTACTGGAAGATACTTTTTTTTTTTTTTTGGAGACAGGGTCTTGCCCATGCTGAGGGAGTGTCCATTCTCATTGACAGACACAGCTCACTACAGCCTCGAAACTCCTGGGCTCAAGAGATCCTCGTGCTTCAGGCTCCTGAGTAGCTGGGACTGTAGTTACGCACCGTAGTGCCCAGCTCTTGCAGATACTTTTAAGAGTTACACGTGGCTTTATTTAGTTCAGTTGTGATAAAATCCCTAGAGATATTTGGATCATGGAGGGGAAAGGATACTCTATTTTGTTCCATTCTTCACCCATTTTAATCTTTCTAGATTTTTTAATCTGGTTTTCAATGGATGGACTAAACTAGTTGAGAGTAAAGCTGGCAATAAAAAGAAGGATGGCAGCATTTTGCAGCTCTGTGAATTCAGAGCCAACACATTTCTTGTTTCTTTGCCCTGTCCTCCTCATCCCACCCCTCGCTGCCCCACAGTGCCCATCCACTCTATCCCTCCAAGACCTCTTCTTCTCCAGTCCCATTAACTGGTGCTGCCCCAAATGCCTCTAGTCAGAGTGGGGAAGAGATGGAGAAGAAAGAAAATGAAAGAAGAATGAAAGGAAAAGCCCCACTTTAAACCATAATCCCAACCCCTTGGCTCCCCAGTTTGCAGTATTAACCTATTTTGTTTTTAAACCATTCTCTCCCTAAGAGCTCTATTTTTTTTTTTTTTTTATACAGAGTATCACTCTGTCGCCCTGGCTAGAGCGTAGTTGTGTCATCATAGCTCACTGCAACTTCAAACTCCTGGGCTCAATGAATCCTCCTGCCTCAGCCTCCCAAGTAGCTGGGACTACAGGTGTGCACCATCACACCTGGCTAATTTTTCTATATTTTGTAGAGATGAGGTCTCACCATTGCTCAACCTGGCCTCGAACTTCTGGCCTCAAGTGATCCTCCTGCCTTGGCATCCCAAGTGCTAGGATTATAGGTGTGAGCCACCACACCCAGCCAAGAGTTCTAATTTTGTTCTTCTATCCCTTCACTTTTCATTCTCCATGCTCTGAACTCTTGCTACAAACATGGGACTCTGTAAAGTAGCTTAAATCTAGATAATTCCCAATCATTTTGCTTTAGCTCTAACATACTTGGACACCAATGTATTTTTCCAAAGAAATATTATCATAAATATTACTTGTTTCTATAGCACCACGGCACTATACTCCAGTTACATATTGTATTGATTCATTAATAGATTAAATAACTAAAGATGGGCTTGGAAATACAAATACCATTAAAAAACATTATTTTCTTGTAGGAGTATCTGTTCTAACTTCTCACAGCTACAGGGATCATTTTATGGATGAAGAATTTAACACGAAAGAAGCCAAGTAATTTGTTAAAGGCCACAAAGTGGTAGAGCCAAAACCTAAAGAGAAGTCTGTTATGTGTGGCATCAAAGACTATCCAATTTCTGTTATGCCATGGAACCTCCTAAAACACATTTATGTTTTTAATTAAGTCAATGAAAATTCTGGAAGGCTAATAATTTTACTTCTAATCATTAAATGTTTTTAACTAAGTATTCATTCAAACATTTGCTGAGTACTGTTTCACCTAAAACTCCCTCTTGTAATAATCACCAATAGTATTAACTGACATTGTCAAGAAAAAATACATTAAAATTATTTCAATGATTTGTCATTTTTGTTGGAAATTCATCATGATTTATTATCTTTTACCATGAGTATTTGATTTGCTGAGACTTCTGCAAAGATAACAGAATTTTATACACAAGAGAAATTTCTTCTTGCTCAAAATAAAAATGCTTTATTGAAAAATGCTTTGCTAAAATCTATAGACTGTCATAAAAAAATTTATTTTCATTTATCATAACTCCTAAAGAGGAAACTGAATTTATAAAAATTATGTTTTGTCAAAAATATAAATATAATTTATAAAACTTAAAAAAATTTACTTCTTTTTCATGATACAACTATTGTTACAATAAATTCTAGTGAACTTGTAACTTATAGAATCAATAAAAAAGAAATAAGATTGCAAAGTGCCAACGTGATTTAGTTTAACAATGCTAACAGAGGTTAAAATTGCATTGAGTCCGAAGTATATACCAGCATACTAGTATAACAAATATATACATAATTATGGCTCAGCCTTTATTTTAACTGCAAACCACTATCTTGATTTACAAAGAGGCTCCTGCATCCAGTAGAATCTCTCAGAACTACTATGGAATTAGAATAAGCCTACTGGCAATGAATAATAGCATATTAATAGTGTAAACTTTCCATTGATTTAATAATACATGGATGTCATCCATTTCTTGAACCTTGACATCAATGAAAATAACAAACAAAATACATGCATTTAGAAAACCACCTAAAAATGTCATTCTTATTGTTGTGAAAACAAGGCTAGAGAAACTTTATGAAAGGCCAACTGACCATTTTTGACATGACTGTATCTCATTAAGTCCTTACTTTAGGGGTTCTATTTCAGGTTCATACTGTTTCTCCATACAATATTTCTATTTGCTTTCTACTAAAAACAATTTATATCCATTATAAAATATTCAAGTAATTTTTTTATCTGGGGACAGCTATCTCAACGGCTGACAGGTAAAAAGAGAAAAGAGATCTGTCACAAGTTTCTCATTCTTAGATGGAGTACACTCATCAAATGAACAGATTGATTTTTTTTCTACCAAAAAAGAAAGTCAGATTAGTCACCTGACTTAGTAATAAGCCTTGCATTCTCAGAGGAAATTATTTACATTTATGAACCTATGTTTTCTCACCTTTTCCATTTGTTTTGAAGAAAGCAAGAGTCCCAACAATAGTTATATTTCCTCTTTTCATTAGACAAAATTCTGCATTTTTGGTAAATTCATGGTTTGGTTGCCAATAATAGAACTCATTTCACCTGCATATATCTTTTAAGGAATACTGGTTTCATATATCCATGTCCGTTTTTATAAGAAGTTAATTTACCTTTTCAAAATGAACATGTATTTAGAAATGCAAAAGCATTAGATTTTTCTGATCCTACCTCTTCTATCTATCAGTCCTCTTTCACTTAAACCACGTGTCCAAGGCTTCCAAACACAGTCTTAATTTCCCTTAATCATTTATCATGATCGGTCTCAGACAAGTTGGACAATCTACCCGTATATGTTGACATTCCCTTTCCCATCCTGCAACTTATCAATCTCTCCTGTTTGTGCCACCTTCTCTTACCCACTTAAACTTTCCCACAGTCTAGGCTCTCTAGCATAAGATAGATGGAGAAGGAGAAAGAGGAGGAGGAGAAGGAAGAGAGAAAATAAAAGAAAAACTCTTAATCCTCTAACAGCTGGCCCTATCTTTCTCTTTCTCTCAAGCTTCTTGAGTTTACTAAACCCACTCTTCTTCCTCAGCTCATATTTATTTCTTAATCCACTACCTCAACCCAACTACAGAAATTTCTCTAGCAGGTTACCACTGACCACCAGGATGCTAAAGCAAATGAACACTTTTTAATCCTGACTTTAATGGACACATCTACAGCATTAACACTAGAGATAAATCCTTCATTTCTGAAAAATTATCTATTTTAACTAACATTCTCTCCTAGTTTAGAAACAATAATCACAACTGCTTGAGCTCAGGAGTTCAAGACCAGCCTGAGCAAGAGTGAGACTCCGTCTCTACTAAAAATAGAAAAGTTAGCCGGGTGTCGTGGCACATGCCTATAGTCCCAGCTACTCAGGAGGTGAGGCAGGAGGATTGCATGATCCTAGGAGTTTGAGGTTAATGTGAGCTATGATGACACCACTGCACTCGACATAGGGCAACAGAGTGAGACTCTGTCTTAAAAAAAAAAAAAACTAAACAATAATCACTACTCTTAACTATACTTTTGCTAAGGGACTAATCACCGTGCTAGGTGTTCACCTGTATTAGCTCCATGTTTTTTCACATTACTGGCTATTACCAGTTCATGAGTCAAAGCAGCTTTTTAAATAAATGATTTAGAATACAAAACATCTAAATGTATCACATGTAGCAAGGTCAAGTATTATTCTGGGAAATTTATATATATAGTCACACAATATATAGTTCTTATTTTGGGTCACATCCAAAATCATTTGAAAGACACTGTGTCTTATTTCATCCTCACAACCCTACCTATGAGGCTCATATGTGAGGTTACACTTTTTTTATAATGAAGAAACTGAGGTATGGAGAAGTCATGTAATTTGTCCAAAGTCAAACAGCCAGTGTGACAGCCACATATAGCCCCTTAATTTAAGAAGATATTTATGTCTCTTGCTACAACTCTGGCCTCTCCTTCATTGACTCCTTTCCCACTGCCTATACTTCAAATGTCAGTATTCCCCAGTCCATACTCAGACCCCTTTTTCTAACTCCTCACCAGGGAATAATATCTGCTTGCATGGTGTAAATTCTTTTCTATATGCTAATAACACTAAATTTCTATCATAGGCCTACATTTATCTCCTGAGCACCAAATACCCAACTGATATCTATATGTCTCTGTCTGAACGTAATAAAAGCATCTCAGGCTCAGTTTTTGCAAAACCTATACTCAATTTCCACACAATTTCCCTATTTTCCAATTTGTTCACCTTACGGTGTTTTTCCTCTTCTTCATCTAAGCAGCAATCCTCATGTCTCAGATAAATTCAGTCTCCACCATATCATTACCATAACCTTCAGTGAGATAACTGGAACAGGACACCCCCCTCCTCCTGAATTACCTGTCATATGCCCCCTCCAAATCCCCATTTCACTCTCTGCATTGCTTTAAGCAATCTCTTTAAAATAAAATCTAATTATTCAGGGCAAATTCTCCTTACCCTAAAGTAAAACTTTTTAACCTCCAAAGGCCATATATAATATAATTTTTAGACTGGGCATTTGTGTATTTTTAAGCAATACTTTAAAAAATAGAATCTAATTGATAAAGGACTTCCTTCCATTTAAAAATCAGTAAACAGTTGAAAGACCATGATCTTGCTGTTAAAGTTATTTTAAAGATACTAGGGTAAGCTTATGCAAAGAGATTGAAGGACAAACACAAGTGTCTTTAAATCAAGAATTGCAGGTTGTCCAGCCAGTAAATAGTCTGGCTTTCTTAAACACAAAAACTAAATCTATACCTTGAGACTAATGAAATGGCTCATTATTTGTGCCTTTACAGGGAGTTCATTAGAATTCATCAAATGGCAAAAATATACTGTCTCTAAATATGTTTAAAACACGCCAATAAATTTTCATTTGCACTGGTTTCTAACTAAAAATGCAATGTTTTTCCAATGTTGACATCAGATTATTTACGATATGTCTATTATGAATCAGTACTATATAGTCTATAGATTAACTGCTATGATGACAAGTCTGAGCCATTCAATCTAAATGTTTAAACAAACTGTTGGATTTGTTGTTTCCTTTGCAAAGGAATGTGGAAAGAATTTCCAGCTAGTACTCACTAGGTTGTGATCAGGCTGTTATAATATAATATGCTTTATGATTCTAAATTAGATTAATTTATTTAAAGAAAAATGATGCCAAATTACTTCCTTTCTCTCAAATATTAATATTCTTCATACATACCTAATGCTGAAAATAAAACCAATGAATTAATGTTTAAAAGTGTTGCATTTTTCATTTTTTTTATGAGCATGATTAAGTGCAATAGGTTTGCTTGGTGTTTGTTGCTGAGTCTTTCCTTTGCTTAATTAAAACAGAAATGAGCTAGTAGAAAAGAAACTCATTTTTTTTTCCGTCTACATGACTTTTGGCAAGATCCCAGTAAGCTGAAATCAAGAACTATGATAAATCCTTCGACTTGAAAAATTCAGCCTGCTTTACCCATAAATACATATTTGGAAGTAAAGAAATGCTTTAAAGGAGTGCATGAGACAAAATTTTCTATTGCGTTTTCAACCATGACTTCTGCTTGGCCTGAATTTATAGTGATAGACAATGCTCTAAGATGCATCAGTGAATGACAACAGCATGCGTAATAATAAAGTGATTGAACAAAGGAGGCACAACCATTATGAAGAATGCCCACTGGGATTATACAAAGAGTCTTCTTCTTTCCAAACATCTTCAAAATATGTTTCTTCCTCCTTTGTACCCCAATTCATAACAGAATCCATAGCATGTGTTGGTATGGATAGATATCTCATGGCTGGTATAAGCCAGCTGGCTAAAAACTAGGACAGAACTAAAGCTCTCTCTTCACACATTACTTTCCCCAAACCCAAGCCTTTGAAGTATTTCCAGGATTCCATTTCAACTAAACCTTACTTCTGGTGTTGAAATTAAAAATCATGATCATCATGTATGAGATAATATATGTAAAAGAACAATAAAAAACTATTCAAGAGCCTGGCAAAAGTAAGGTATTTCATTACACATTTTGTTAACCATAGTTTTCAATACCAAAAACACTGTGTTGCTTTTTAAGTAAATTCATACTAAAACCATCACAACCTGTGATGCCTTTAGAAAATACTTATGGAACTATTTCCTCAAGTTCTTTCTTTTAAAAAAAATTAGCATATTTTCTTTTTATTGAAAGGGGGTCTAATTTCCCTTTTTCCCATTTATAGGTTAGGATAAAAACACAAGTTGACTCATTTCAAATTTTTCCCTTATCCTCTTCTCAAAGAAGGTTACCAAAAATGGAGTCCTGGGGAAAATATCATTTGATATTTAATTATCCAATTTCATGCTATTAGATTTAAAATAATTGTTAATAAATGGTATAAATATCCTCAAATGTATGTGTTTATAGTAAAATTTAAGAATAAAATATTCCAATGCAAGTGGACTCACCAAATGCTACATGTAACATTATTTGTTCATTCCAAACACAAGCTAGACTTCAGACAAACATGTAACATTGTTTTGTTTTGCTGTAGTACTTCATAATTGGTTTTATTTTACCATTTACTAAACCTCTCTTGTTGATTTATTCAAACTAACTTCTGCCAAGAACACTGAATTTGGTGATAGTGCTTCTTTTGGGAGAAAAACAACTGCTTACCTCAGAAAATTGTAAGTGTTTATCTTGGCACTTAAACCTTGTATTGAGCCTTCTGGAAAGTATTTTAAATTGTTGTTTTTAACCCAGGCTTTGTGACTGAAACAGGAAAAGGTTCCTAGCTCTGCACCAAAACACATATTTATAGGGTTGATTTTCTTTCTACACCAAAAATACTAGGTTGATGGTAGCAGTTTTCAAAATATAATTTCCTAGAACCATGCTATAAATTGGGCATATATCAGTGTATTCAACACACAATTTGTTTGTAAACCTGAAAAACTTCTGATGCCTAAGAAATACTAAATGTTAGTCATATATGCTGTCTGTAAGTGCCATAATGGAAAGGATTTTAATTATCTGTTCTGTTAGGAATTTTCACAAAAAGAAAATTTACTTGCTATTGTACTTTCCTCCTGTGCATATCAACAAAAGCTATGTTTCTAACATTTTAACTTTTTATGATTGCATTTTCCCCATTGGATATGCTATATCTTCAGATGAGAAAGAACACAAAGATATAAACTATGTGAATTTTTTGCAGTATTGTCCTAATAATGTGTCTGAACACAATTATATTAAGTTTTTGGAAATGAAATAGTCATCGTTCCAAACTCCCTCAACCCATCCCTAAGTTATTAAAATATAGGAAAGAGACCACTGGAATAGTATAGTACATATGAAGATACAGTAAAAATAATAAATCAATTTCACAAAGACAAAAATTCAATAATTTTTCAGTCACTAATGACTGATAAAACATATTATGCATCCTATTATCTGTCTTTTGCAAATCAAGTTCTCTCTATCTTGAATCTTTATATATCTTTTTCCCCTTTCTAACAGCATGGCCATCTCTTTACAAAACTAATAACTATAAAATAATTATTTTATATTTGCATATAGCACATTTTGAAAATGTCACAATAATTTAAAATTATATCATTGTGCTTTACCAAATATTACTAGGATGCTCTGGCAGGAAATTAGTGGTTTAAAAATTCTGTATGGTTGAATCATCTTTTTTTTTTAATATATCTATCAAATATACCTTATTAAAAATCCATAACTGCTTTTGTTAATTAAGTGCTAATTTTATTAAAAGCCTAGTCGTTCCTGCTGGGATTGAATTCTGCCTAGATTCAGAAAAAAAATTTTTAAATCAATTCAAATAAGAGGACTAACACTGAAATAAATGAGAATTAATTGGTATCACTGAAAATAAAGGCAATGAAGGAACAGATTCTCCCTAATCAAAAATCATATTCCCATACTGCTGTGGTTTTATGAAGAAGGCAAATATCCTTCTTACTAGCATTTAAATCTTGGACCATCCTAATGCTCACCCTCTCACACCTGCCCTCCATCCCCCACATTTCTCAGAGGAAAAATACAATTTTCAAGGAAAAATACAATTTTAACATTATTAACAAACGGTTACCTTTGCAGAAGGCTTTGATAGAAAAAGTGACATCCTTTTTGTCATCTCAATTTAAAATGTTGATTGTTTTATAAGGAGAGTGAAAAAAATCCCTAAAATTGGTTGACAAAAACCAAAAATTCAACTATTGGGATTTGATTGCTATTAATTGACATGCTCTATTTATGAACCTATAAGTAGAATTTGGAGGGGGGATAAAAGTAAATCTTCCTTTCCTCTATTTCTCTTTACTTACAAAGGAGTGGTGATTTATTTCTGGCCACTCTAGAGAAAAGAAAATTATGCCACTTGTAAAGGATAATTATTTAGGGACTACTTTAGTTTCATGGTTGACAAAGAAATTACAATGGGATACTATTTTTGGTATTAAAATAAATAAGTATAACAGAACATACCTGAAAAAGAACATGTACATGGCAGCTGTGATGCAGAACAAAAGAACCTAAAAAAAGAAGAAAATACATTATTTGCAAAAGAACACTGACATCATCATTTGAGTGACTTATAACAACAAAATACCCACTATTAAATCTTGTACCTGAAAAAATAAAAAGACATACAAAATTAGGCAGGTACATATTCTCTACTCTTCATATAAGTCATATTAAGGCAATAATAAACTATATATATAGTTATAATATATACATATAATATATACAATATGTATGTATTAAATACACATAACACACACACAAGTTACACAGACTCCATATAAGGGTAGGAAGGTTCAAAAAAGGAATAGCCAATTTTTTAACTTGTCTGTTACAATGCCCAAAGAAGCATGTAACTAAAAAACAAGGATGATAGCTTTTGTATAATCAAGTCAGTGAATAAATCAGAAAGTTTACTATAATAACTATTATATCAAGACAACCAGACTTTTTAAATGTAAAATACAGTCCAGTTGTCAACCAATTCTAATGAATAAGAAAAGCTCATAAAAATATTATCATCTTTTGTGGACCACAGACTAGATATTTTTTTTAAAAAATTCCTCTAAAAGGAGGCATGAGAACACACAATAAATCTGAATTGAAGAAGATCTCCTCAAAAACATCATACTAAACACAACATACTAAAATGGCATATGGAAGGAATCCAGAACCCAGTCTGGACTAAAGGCTTTGTTATGCCAACAAAGTGCATCTCCGTAAAAAAGGGATGCTGTAAAACACATTCTTATGTTAACAATAACAATGTAAATCAAGCACAAGAATTGTCAATGGCCTTGCATCATAGAAAAGAAATGAACAATCTTTCAACTGTAAAGGCTAACCAAAAGAATAACAGAAATGAAAATCATGTAAAACAGTGATTTGCTATTTCCAACAAAAATAATTTCTAGTCAACTCAAGGAAAGTACAATAGTTTTGCTATTACAAATCAAGCTTGATAAGTTTGCCTTCTTAGCCCATAAATATTAGCATGAATGACTTAGAAATATATGAACACACCAACCAACAAAGGATTGGTAACAATTACTATTAAATAAATATTATACATATTTATATAACAATTATTATATTTTATATATAAAATCTCTTTTTCTGATAAAAACACACACTTTTCTTTCCTCCCTCTCCACTTATCTCCTTCCTTTCTTTCCTCTCTCTCTTTTCCATTGACTTAAAATTATTCTATCCATAGTGCATAAGGTTCATTTCACTGTTTCTAGAGACACAAAGCATGTGAAATAATTTTCAGTTATTGATTAATCGATTGTAAGTTAAAGTCCAAGTGAGTTTATTTACTGGCTATAATTTGCCAACCAAAACCCAGATCATTAAATTTTTTATTTCCCTATTATTCTATACCCTTTGGGCAATGCCATCTTTCTCCAATGTTCAATGCTTCGTGTTTTTCCTGCAATAGTCAGTGTCTTCCTTGCAGACCACACTCAAAAGCCTCTCTGCAAGTGTCTCACAAATCTTTCCCACGCTCTCCAACCTTCTCTAAAGAAAATATCCAATGTCTCTTTCCCTCAAAATGTTATTATGCTCTATCCTAATATACTAAACCTATCTGTGCTCATTTTAAACTGATACTTAATCTTAAAAATAATATATTCGAAACTGGAAAAAAAGTACAATGTTTAAGAACTCAAGTTTTGGAGTAAGGTAGATCTGGGTTTGAATCCTAATTTTGTGTGAATTTGGTTGTCTTTTAAGATTTTCCCTAAGCCTTACTTATATTCCTTATCTATACTGAGGATGATAATATGTCACTTTGAATTGTTGGGAAGAGTCAATGAGATGAAGTTTATAAAAGTACCAGGCACTCAGCAGATTGTTTTTATCTTTTGTTTTTCACAGAAGTAATCTAGATATAAAAATTTAAACCAGAGACATAAGTTTGGAAAGAATTTATTTTTAAAGAGGCAGCCCTTTTGAAATCTCTCAAATCACCAATAATTAACTGGACCTCACTTTTTTATACAACAGGGATTTACAAGCAGGGGAATAAATCAAAGAGATATTGCAGTCTAATTGATTAACTCATTCAATATTTACTGAACACCTACTATGTACCAGGCACTGTTCTAGAACTTACAACAATACACAAAGTCCTTGCCCTCATGGAACTTATCTTCTAGTCGGGTGAGAGAAGATATTAAAAAAAAAAAAAAAAGTATGTCAGACAGTGGTCAGAGTTTTAAAGGAAAATAGTATACAATAAGGAAATAAAAATACAGGAGAGTGGGAATTGTTATTTGTTTGTTTGCTTCTTTTTTGAGATAAGGTCTCACTCTGTTGCCCAGGCTGGAGTACAGTGACTTTATCATAATTCACTGCAGCCTCAAATTTCTGGGATCAAGTGATCCTCCCACCTCACCCTCCCAAGTAGATGGGACTACAGGTGCACACACCACACCCAGGTAATTTTTTCCCTATTTTTTTGCAGAGATGGGGTCTGGCAGTGTTGCCCAGGCTGGTCTCAAATTCCTGGCCTCAAGTGATCTTCCCACCTCAGCCTTCCAAAGTGCTGGGATTACAGGTGTGACCCACTGCATCCAGCCAGGAATTGTTATTTTATACAAAGTGGTCAAGATAGCAGAGACTTGTCAGCAGAGACACTGAGGAGATGAGAGAAAGCAAGGGGACCAAATGAACACAGCCTCTGGAAGGACTTAGGATTTTATCACAAAAGATTGGAACTTATTGTAAAATACATTTAATATTATTTTAATTAAAAATGGTAAAGAAACGATTTCATTTTTAGCTAAGTAAGGTTTTTAACGTTTTTTTAAACTCTGCTGTGGTTTTATCACTGCAACTTTAACAAAGTACTTTTCCAGCTAAATCTACAGTTAAATAATAAAGAATATTTTCTCTGTGTTTCAAATTACAGAATATTAGAGCTAATCGGAACTTCAAAATAAACCGTCACAGATTTTCATATCAGAAAACTTAGATTCTGAGAAGGTAAGTGGTATGTTCATGCTCACTGAGCTAGCTGTATCTTGCATTCCTTCATTAAACAAATACTGGGCAAGCAGTTACTCTGCTAGATAAAGAAGATATTTAAAAACAATTCTGACCTTCAAGGAGTTTACAGAATACTACTCTACACTCCAATACTGCAGTTACTGCAGTATTGTGGCAAACTTGTGGCTGTTTAAATGCTTTAATAGCTTTACTGAGGTATAACTAATATAAACTACACATATTTAAAGTGTACAATTTTGTGTTTTTTGTATTTTTTTTTTTTTTTTTGGAGACATCATAGCTCACCGCAACCTCAAACTTCCAGGCTCAGGTGATCCTCCTGCCTCGGCCCCCCAGAATGCTAGGATTACAGGCGTGAGCCACCCCACCCAGCCTGTAAGTTTTGACATAGGTATGTAACTATAAAATCACCATCATAATCAAGATAATAAACATATTGATCACACGCAAAAAGCAGTTTATAACATTCTCTCATTATTTGTCTGATAGTAACTCCAACTTTTTTAGTGTTAGCTTTTAATTTTAACTGCCTGGGGACTTTGTATTTGAAGTACATTGCTCCTAAGCAGTATATATTAAATAACTAATTCTTGCTTTTTTATCATATCTGCAGACCCTGTCCCTTAATTGGGATATTTAGACCATTTACATTTAAAGTGATTATTGGTATGTTTAGATTTAAATCTATCATCTTGCTATTTATTTTCCTGTTTGTCTCGTTTATTTTTTTCCCTTTTTTCCTGCTTTGGATTAACTGAGGTTTCTTTCTTTTGCGATTCCATTTTCTTTCCTTTGTGGGCTAATTTTAGTGTTTGTTTTAGGGTTTACAGTACACATCTTTAAATTGTTACAGTCTACATTCAAATGATACCACTACATTCAACTATAACACTTAACATATAGTATAAGGACCTTTCAATAGTATATTTCCATGTCTGCCCTCTTGACCTTTGTTCTATTGTTGTCATTGATTGTGTATATGTGTGTGTGTTGATTAATACCAAACCAGGACTGAAAAATGTTATAATTAGCAGGCAAAGAAATTTCAAAAAGTTATCAAAACTGAATTCCATAGCTCAGAAAGTTAGAGACATAAATACAGAAAAAAGAATCCAAATGAAACTTCTAGAGATGAAAATCATAATGTGTAAGATGGAAAGTTTATTGGATGGCATTAATGGCAGATTATACATTGCTAAAGAAAATATTAGTAAACTTGAAGACATTATTTATATATATATTTATATTTACACATACACATATATAAACTCATCACTACATTTTAATCACTTTTCCTTAAAAATGTATGTCTGAAAAATTTTTTTTCACTTTGTTTTGAAAAATAGTTTTGCTGGGTATAGAATTCTAGATTGACAGCTCATTTACTTTCAGTAGCTTACACATGTCACTCTAATGTCTTTTCACAATTTGATTATGATGTACTTTAGAGTAGTCTTCATTGTGTTTCTTATACTAGGGTTTCATTATGCTATATGGATATGTGGATTTATAGTTTCCATCAAATTTGAAAAAATTTTCAGCCATTATTTCATCAAATATTTTTTCTTCTCTCTTTTACTATCCTTTAGGAACTCCGATTACATATATAATAGATCATTCACAACTCACAGATATTCTCTTTACTTTGTGAAAAATATTTCTCTTTTCTGTTTCATTTTAGATTATTTTTATGTCTCCAAATTCACTAATATTTTCTTCTGCAATGTATAATCTGCCATTAATGTCATCCAGTAAACTTTCCATATCACACATTGCAATTTTCATCTCCAAAATTTTCATTTGGATCTTTTTCCTATCTTCATGTCTCTAAATTTTTGAAACTATGGAATTCAGTTATTATAACACTGTTTAATGTCTTTGCCTGCTAAGTATAACATTGGTCAGTTCTGGTTTGCTATTAACTGACTGATTCAGCTCCTCATTATGGGTCAAATTTTCCTGTTTCTTATTGCATGGTGGCAAATTTTTACTGGATGTCAAACATTCTGAATTTTACCTTGATGGGTGCTATATGTTTTTGTATTCTTATAAATCTTCTTGAGCTTTGTTCTCGGACACAGTTAAGTTACTTGGAAACAGTTTAATCTTTTAAGGACTTGCTTTTAAGATATATTAGGAGAGGCTGCATTAGTGGTCAATAAAAGGTTAATTATTCCCTATAATTTACTGAGGTAAACTTTATGTGTACTTTATCCCATGTCACATGAATCTTTGAAATTTTCCAGTTTGGCTAATAGGAACAGACACTATTCCTACTACTGTTTGAGTGCCAAGCATGCAATTAAAGACCTCTAAACCTTCAGGTGTTCTTTCCTTGGCCTGGAGTAGTTTTCTCGCATGCGTGCCTGAAACAGTAATCAGGTGACCACTTTCCTTTCTAGCTCTCTGTTCTGTGAACGCTATGTAGCATGGTCTCCCCACACTTTCAGCTTTATTTCCTCAATTCAGAAAGTCCTCTGAGTTTTGTCTGAGTGACTCCTCTTTGATACATGCCTGGAAATTCTCTCAAGGCAATAAACTAGTGCAAATGTTTCCCACACAGGCTCATTTATTTCCCATATCTCAGGGAACTTTGTTGTTCAGAGCTTAATATGCAAGATCTTGCAAACCATTCTTTCATATTTTGTGCACTTTTTCTGCCCAGTCTTTCAATTTTCCAGTTGAGAGAATAATCCAATCAGTGGTATTCATGGCCAGAAGCAGAGTGTGGTTATTTAAATTAAAATTAATTAAAATTAAATAATATTAAAATTCAGTTCCTCATTCATACTAGCCATATCAAAAGGAATCAAAAGCCATATGTGGTAGTGGATACTATAATAGACTGAACAGATATAACCATCCTCATCACTGCAAAAAGTTCTATTGGACAACTCTGGTTAGTGAGTGACATTTTCACTGTGTAATGTGGCAATGTTAGAACACTTGACATATTTTTAACTTTGGTTATAAAGCATGCATCTGTGCACATATATACTTTATGTCTTTATGTATAAATTGAACAAAAAATTGATCATATCACTTAATTTGCTCATTTGTAGAAACAATATAATACTACCTATTACATATGCTACAAGAATTAAATGACACAGCATACATAATGACTAATATAATGACTATTCATTATATTAGTTCATGACAGATGTTCAATAAATGGTAACATTTTTAACAAGAAATAATTTCTCTGTAATCCCCTACCATTGCAAAACTATTGAGCAATATACTTAAAATAGTAATTTAAAAATTGCTATTTTCACTTTTTTTCTTAACATTTTTTAAACTAAAAAAAAGTTTGTCATACTACAACATGGATAAACCTTGAATACATTATGCTAAGTGAAAGAAGCCAGTCACAAAAGACCAATTATTGTATGATATCATTTATATGAAATTCCAGAATAGGCAAATCTATTTACAAAAGGTAGAACAGCACTTCCTAGAGCTGGGGGGAGTGAAGGGTGAGGAAGAGGGACAGCTAATGGGTACAGGTTTCTTTTGGGGACAATGAAAAGGTTCTAAAACTATCTTATAGGGATGGATGTACACACAACTCAGTAAATACATAAAAAACCCACAGAATTAATATTTTAAACTCATAAATTTCATAGCATGTAAACTATACCTCAAAAAAGCTGTTAAAACTGATACAAAAAAAGTAAATTCAAAGAGAATTACAAAAATACAATGAAATAAAGTTCCCTTCTGTCCCAGACCTCTGGTCTTCATCTGTGTAGAATTTTGTATGTGTATGCATATATCTTTGTACATAAGCACATACTTAATAAAGACATTGTTATAAACTTTTCAATTTTATACAAACATACACATATATGGAAATAGTACAGTTTATTTAAGGTCTCCTATGAATAGATATTTAGAGTGGATGAAATGAACATTTTTGAATACTGAAGTATACTTTGTAAACTTTCATATCTGGAGGTGAATCCTCAGAACTGGATTCCCTGAGTCAAAGGACAAGTGCATGTTTAGTTTTGACAAATACTGCCTAATTGTCCTCCAAGAAGGCTGTACCAATATATGTTCCCACCAATAGTATATAAAAGTAGCTATTTTCCTACAATAGATATTTCTCTATCCCCACAAAAACTGTGTTTTATCAAACTGTTTTATCTTTGCCAATCTGATGGGTGATGATATATTATAGTTACATCCCTCTTATTAGTGAAGCTGAGCCTCTCAGGTTTATAAGCCTTTGTTTGTTTCTTGGTTGGTTGGTTGGTTGAACTGCTTCTTCATATCCTTTGCTTATTTTTGGTTTGGTTGTTGGTCTTTTAGAAACCATTTTTATTTTTTGAAGCTAAATATATTTATATGAAAACATGGAATTAATTTCATTATTATCACCAAAAATATGGGTGTTTTAATAAAAGTAATTATGTAAAGGAAATTTCATGATGTACTAAGCCAATAGAGCAATAAGATACAGAAAGTATAACAAAATGTAAAAATAAAGTGCATTCAGCTGAAAAATAGTCTTTCTGTCTGGAAAGACTTCACAAGAAGTGACGGATTTATAATACATTGCTTCCTGCTACAGAGCTTACAAAACTTCCAAGAAAAATTGTATTATTATTGTCAACACTGTGTTGTGTAGAATTATATAAAAACTATGCCTCTCAAGGCAGTAACAAACACACAAAATCACAATATAGGAATACATTTAAATCCTTAAAATCATCAGAAATATAAAAAATGTTATGATAACCCAATGTGAATATGGCCTGGTAAAGAAAGCTGGTTTTTTGCCAGTTAAGACTCAAAATGGTTAAAACATATATCCTGGAGTTATTTTAAATTCTACTAGAGACCTGAACAGATGGTACATTTAACTATTTCCTGCCACAGAACTCTTCTGCTTTTCTTTAACACACTCAATCTAATGTTTGTTGTACCTGATCACAGTGCCTTTAAACATTCCTTCTTGAGTGGATCCAAAGACAATGATGCTTGATGAATAGTGAACCTAGCCTTCACTATTCATCAAGCCCATTTTTCCCTATACTCATTAAGATTCTCTTCCTGCCACTACTCAAATAAATACTAAACTCATCTCTCTTTTCAAGAAAAGCAATAAATTTCCTCTTGCCTCATCTGTACTTCATTCATGTTTTAGCCATGCAGTCAACAAAAATTGATCTGGTATCATGTACTTCCAATACTTTGTGACTTAGCAACTCAAAAGGAGAAAGACATAGAGGTAAGCTCCAGATTATCAGAGCCCTCATGATCTTGAAGTGAAACAGAACAGACAAGGAACCAGGAACCACACAAGCTCTCACCCATCTTTATTTATCTATTCAGTACCTGCTGTAGTCCCAGCATACCAGGGAAATATACCTAATATTTGATTCCTGTTCCCCTGAGGAACTTGGTTTGGTGAAAATGCAGGCATGTTAATAAAACATTCCAATGAAATATGTAAGAGCAAAAGTATTTATAATTCATTTTATAGGCAGTACTCACTAAAACATCTGATTATATTGTTATTTTAATTATTTTATGTATTTAAGCAATGGTTTTCAGGTGGTCTGTATGCTTTCTTTAGATCTGTACCAAAACTTACTTAGAACACAAACACCCAGAGGGCAGAGTCTTTCCTTCATGTAAGTCCATACATGGATAGATTCTTGATATATATATTATACATACATATATATATATGGCTTTTGATAATGATGTTAGTTTAAATTTACAGCAACCATCTTTCAAGAAACTAAATAGTACTCCCATTCATACACTTTTTTAAAAAGCTGAGCTTTAGACTCTACTAAGCATCTTCAACTTTTCTGAAAACAGACTATTGTATGGTCTCTTGGGAATACAGCTTCTTATTGGATGAATAAAAGTAATCATAATTTACATTGTATGTTCAAAGTCAAAATATATGCAACATATCATTATCCTAATATTGATTTGCTTAAAGTAATGCATAATTTTAAGCAGCACAATTCTCAAGTTAAATAGCTATGTATGGCTTTATAATTTTGAAAATCATTATATAATTCAAATTTTACATAATATATACAGTCCATCTTTTCAATAATTTTCTTTGTTTTGGATTAGCCACTTTACCTAATGATTTTTTGTCAAGTTTCCATTCCTTGATAAAACAAATACAGGAAAAGTATAAAACTCCTATGGGGAATTTAGGGCCACAAATGCCAGACTAAGAAAGTTGTCTTGTGTTCCCAGGTTAACTGTGAACTTGATCAAATCACTTCTATTCTTTAAGTCTTAATTTTTTCCTGTAAAAAGAAGTTAATCTCTAGGATACGTCAGAACTTCAAAACTCTATCATTCCATGAGTTAATTTTTTTCAGCGTACAACAAATTTATTTCAAAGCCAACTGTCACTAATATATATCAGGCAAATCTCAAACTTTATATATTTACCAAGTGAATAAAATTACTTTGACTGAATTGAGTGTGGGAAATTACACTAAATACACCAGAAACTTGGGCCTAGTCCTACTTCCTTGCACTGTTCACCATTCTTGATTTATAACTTCAAGGCCAGTAAACAGAGTCTGGCAACATATTAGTTTTGAAACCGTCCAGTTGAAGAAACAGATATATTACATAGTGGCTGAGAAGTAGTGGCTGGGAAGTAAGCCTACATGATATCCTGTCCTTTTATGGTAAGAAGGCAAGTTGTGTCTTGTCTTCTGTAAAAACTGAACAATTTAAAGTATATAAGTGGATATTTTCAATGCTCGGTAACCAATACATTCTAGAAGTTATAGTCCTTATAACAACAGAATTATAATTCTACTAGCAGATTTATTTTTAATAAACAGTTTAAAACAACTTGCTACTTGAAGGATTATCATAAAGGTTTACATATGGAAATATCCAGCCTTTACTAAAAATTTAAAAGAAAATTTAATGGTCAAATAAAATTTAAGACAAGAATTCATTCATTAAACAATGTACAAATTCAAAAAGTATACTTTCAGAGCTGAGACTATAAAAACTAATTAGACATAGTCATCAAACATGCAGACTTCGTACACTTCTCTATTATCACATAACAGAAATGTAGTTTAGAGAAAGTAAAAGCTAGCTAATAACTTATATTTAAAACTTACCAAGATATTCAGCTGCTCCTTTTCTTTCCCACATTCACTCCTCTATTTTATGATGAATTAATTGGTCATTATAAATCATTAAAAATGTGATTCAAAACAAAAATAAAGGAAATAAATGTGAAAAGGAAGACTGAGGAGACAAAAGGAATTGTGGGCAAGTGTAAAGATGGATAGCTAGTGAAGGTAAATTAAAAAAATAATACGAGAGACCAGAGAACATGGAAAAAAAGAAAAGTGGAGGAATAAAATAATAATAATAAACTATTTATTAACAGTGCCAAGCACTGGATATTTTTAAAATATTGTCTCAAATTCTCACAATAGCACTTTAAGGTAGGCTTTTACTATTTCCATTTTAAAGATAAGGCAACTGTAGTCAGAAGATAAGCTACTCACTTAAAATCACAGAATATTTAAGTGGCTGAACTAAGTCAAAGTTAATACTGTCTGACTTCAAACCTGAGGCTTTCAATGATTTCTCCTACCTCAAAATAATATTTTGGTTTAGTGGCTACTATGCTGCCAAGGTAGGCATAATCCCCATAATGCTTCCAATATTTTTTTTTATAAGCAGTGTCTATCCTTTTTAAAAAGGGAGTAAGAGAGAATCTCATAGAGTTCAGTATAATGATAATTAAAATAGTGTTACAACATCAATCGCTGATGTTATTGAATGATCACTATATATTACATGTTATATTAAATCCTTGACATATATTGTTTTATGTAATGCTCAAAACAGCCCTGCAATGTAGGGATTATTATCTCTACTTCAGAGATGAAGTTTAGAGAGACACAGATAGTTATGCGATTGAGCCAGGTTTTGAAACCAGGTGAGATTCCAAAGTCATGGATTTCTCTTAAAGATTTTTAAAACGCCCATTAAAGATTTATAGCTTATATAAATTCCACTTAACTTAATTATGAAACATCTACTGTTTTCATGCCCAGCATATAAAACAATAAGTTAAGATATAGTCTGTGTGTCAAGCAGCTCACTGTTTACATAATGAACCAGATTCAAGTGAAGGTGACAAGAAAATTCCATGATTCTCAAAACTTCTAAAATATATTTATTCTAGTGAAGAATAGCAGATGTAAGAAGCATAATGTTTAAATTTCCAAAATAAGTAATCCAAATGTTACAAACAAAAACTAAAAACCTCACTTGTTTACATACGCAGTAAGATGAGAGGATAAGCTACGTGAGCCAGTTTTCCAATATTCCCTTATATACCTAACTATGTAAGGGACCATTCTTTATTCTAATGCCGCCAAATATATTACTTTTTCAATTAAAAAAAGGAAAAAAAAACCTCACATGTCATTCAGTGTATGAAAGAGGGGGAGGAAAAAGGCACTATATGAACGCAAGGCAATGTTACAGCTGAAAAAATATTATGTTTTCAGTAGGGCAAAGTAGGCAGGTCACCTAAGTGAAACCTTCTTGTTATAAATAGACAATTTGTAGCAAATTCATTATTTTCATCCAAAGGGTGGTATTCCCATCAACCTTAAATAAGAATAAGAACCAGGCTTAGGGTCATATTATGTTTTTCTCTCGAAGACATTACAAAATAAATAAATAAAACTGTCTAGATTACTTTAGAAAGGTCACAGCAGGGCCACATACAAACAGCACACACCAATATGGTAATTCAGATTTTTCTCACTTGATAAAAGTTAAAAAAGACCATAAGAGTGAAGATTATTGTTCATTAAAGTGGCAAGTAAGATAGCATGCACTCACTACTTCCTCAAACCAAACTGTTCTGTGGACAAAAGGCCAACAGCTGCCCTGTAGCTGAGTTCTACATTTTTTAGGTAACCACTGACAGCCAATTCGATCCCAATACATAATCCAAGAAAACACAGCCATCAACAATAAGTAGAAGGATATATAATCTCTTTACTGTTGTTTTAAACATAGCATATAGATATATTACTCATGTATTAGTACAATGAAATGTCACTTAGTTCTCCCAGGTGGTGTGCCGTGTGCCCACCCTCAAGCCATCTGCCAGTTCCTTAGGCATATGCTAATTCCAAACTTCATTTGAGAAAACCGTTCCTTGGTTAGGCATGGTATTGCTCATATCTAGTTTGGTTCTCACCATTTCTATCAAGTAACGAGTTCCTCTCTGAATACTCAGTTCCCACTTACTACCATTTCTTCAGTAAGGTCCTGAACTATTTTTTGTTTGTTTCCCTAATGAACATTAAAAGAAGTCTTAAAGCACAAGGAGTACATGTGAGTGAATTCTAAATCAGATGAACTGTAGAAGTGCTTTTCAACTCAATTTACTGTAGAACCTAGACTTTTCAGTGATGTCTACCAAAATTAATCTACACACAAGAATTCTCCTTTCAAGCTTCCCATGTTTATTCCATCAAGGAAACAATAGATCAAGGCCTCTCAGCTGTGTTGGGTTATCTGAAGAAAACTTCATTTTCTGTGCTTTTTTTCTCTCTCCAATTAGCAAGACAGACTCAGTATCTGGTTTATCACTAAGATGCATATTAGTTTTACACATATTGCAGAGTTTTACAGAATACCTACAAAAGTATTTTAACAGTTTACAGATAAGAGTGATAAAAGAATAAATAATCACCACTGATATTTTTAAAAACTGAAAGTCAACTTTGTTCAATATCTAATGTGTCTAAGGCAATGAGATGAAACTTAAATGCTTAGCTAGCTTTGCTTCAACAGTAAAACTGAAATAAGAATAAACAGAGGAATAAAAATGTAGTGCAACTGTAAAACCAAGTTTATCTAGAATCAGCTCTTATGATATGTTATGGATTCCAAAGAGATTAAACAGAAGAAAGAGATTTATAGACAAGAGTTTACCTCTAGCATGGAAAATCTCTCTTCTGCTTTTTATTCTAGTTGCATGTGGTCAAAACCTTATATGAAATTTGTATATAGCCAGTTTTCAGGATGAGTCTGGTCTATATGATCTAAAATGCAAAGGCAATCTGTCTATGTTTAAAGACAAAAACCATAATTTTAGGCACTAACATCTGGAAATATCTGTGCTAACTCTCACCCTAAAAGACCATTACGCTTATAATGATGGTGTCAATATTTAGTATGCATATATAAATAAATAAATAGGTTTATAAGCACAACTCCCTTTCAGAATTCTCTTACCAAAGGAAAGTATTCCCTGAACTTTCTAAATAAACTCTAAATAATGTACCATAAAATCTGAGTACAGTCTCCACCTTACTTGATTTTTCATAATGCCTGCATCTGAGAGGACTAGGAGGTTTCTGAATGAAGAATGTGGTCCTCATATGGTATTTTAGTCTCTCAATTATGTTCACAACCTGATAATCATCAATTCCAATAGAAATTGTCAAGAAAGGAAAAATTAGTTTTGTTTTTTCCTCTCAATTTTTTTTCTCCAGAAGAAGTCCTTAAAAGGCATGAGATGAAGTGAATAAAATTTCTCACAATAGCATTTTTAATGTTTCCACAGTCTTTTTTAGTAGCAATTAGCATAGCAACACAGGTTTAGCTTACTTCTCCTGTATTATTTTATGAATACATTCACATTAATTTTTATTTAAAAACACCAGTAACATGAATGTATATTTACTCTAGGTTATATTCCAAAGTAGTACCCTGAAAATTAAGATTATTGGACATATAGACATATTGGACATAGGCTTCATAGTTAAGATCAAAAGAAACATTCATTTTATTCACTCATATGAATTATAGACTTATTTCTCTCATCCATCTCACAGATTTTTTGGTGTCTACTTTTAAAGGTATCTTACAATTTAGAAACAAAGCTAAAGCCTTCTCAAAATAAAATTCTACAAAGCAAAACATAGGGAAAATTCTCCCTAGGATATTTCTAAAACACCATGTCTAAATACCATTGTTGTCTCCACCCACAAAGTAGAAAGAAATGAGCAAGCAGTAACTTGGCAGAGCAGAACTCCACATTGTTATGCTGGGAAGATGATTAGGAGTGAAATGGAGTAACATCCTTAAAAGTAAGTCCTCACAGCACCCAAAGCACTTTGAAACTGATATGACTGAACCTTCACAATCTTCCAAACTTAATGAATAAATTATCAACTAGATTAATTTGGGAGGGGAAACTGCAAAACTCTGAAAAGTATTTCTAAACGTACTCTTTCTAGTGTATTAAATATAGGGCATGGCAAAAATGAGGTATGCAGTATGTTAGCCAAAATCTTCATGTGGAAATTCTGTCTTTAACAACTAATAGTCTGATTAACATTTTAATAGACAATGCCCCTAAGGAAAGCAGGTGGTTCCTGGTATACACAGTCTCAGTGTCTGAGCTATCCTAAGCATACATTCCTTCATCTTAAGTTAGGAGCCAAAGTATTAACTGGCATTTGTGGAGCATGATTTCATTTTTATATAAAGGAAACAGGGCAAAACAACCAGTTGTTCATGAAAACTAAACATTAAAGTATTACTAATTACTTTGCCTCAAAAATTTCATTAGAACCTAGACTTCTGCATGCACTGAGAACTACCTGAACAAAAATAAATTCTCCATGTATATATACTCAATACTTAGTAGTGAGTACAGCATGAATGACTAGAAGAAAAATTTGCCCATTATCTTTTACAATATAGTGATGCTTGAATTTCATTTTGGATTGCTATGCCATTAAACTACAAAACATCAGAGCAGTTTATTTACACCAACTAAGCTTCAACACAAAACTATTGCCCGATTATTTCATTTTGGTATACATATGCAAACAGAACTGATGGTCAGTTAATTTCTGTTATAGACTAATTGTATTCCCCTAAAATTCATGTTAAAGCCCTAACCCCTAATGTCACTGTACTTGGAGATAGAGCCTTTAGGGAAGTAACTCAAGTTTTACGGGTTCAGCCCTAATCCACCAGGATTGGTATCTTTATAAAAAGAAGAGACACCAAAGAGAGCTCTTGCTTGCTCAAGTGCATTCTGCATTCTTGAATTCTCTCTGTCTCTGTACGTGTGTGTGTGTCTCTCTCTCTCCCCGCCTCCCACCACCATATGCACAGAGAAAAGCCTATGTGAGAAAACAGCAAGAAGGCTGCTGTCTGTAAGCCAGGAAGAGAGCCCTCACCAGAAGCCAACCCAGACAGCACCTTGAATTTAGATTTCTAGCTGTGAGAACTGTGAAAAAATAAATTTCTGCTCTTTAAGTCATCCAGTCTGTAGTATTTTCTTATGGCAGCCCTAGCAGACTAATACAACCCCCAAAAGTTATTGATCTCTACCTAGATGATTATAGACCATTCTTAGTATCAATAATTTCCAGTATAAAATTGCTTCCATTGATATTTTAATTTACCTTTGAGTTGCTAGCTCTAATTAGGTACATATAAATGCATGTAAATATTTCTAATGTCTTATCTGAATTTTTATTTAAATAATTTTGAATAGATACTAGACAGGATTCACACAGTCTTGCTTTAATAAAGTATGCATATGTATTTTGTGTGAATGACAACTTGCAAATTTTATAGTTCTGTGAGTAGATAACTGAAAAATGTGGAAGGCTCCAGCAGGATTACTATGAAAGAAAAAGAGATTTTGGTATTTTCATCATAGAAAATAGTACTAAATCAGTATCAGTTGGTATATTCACTTTTCAGATTATCTAGGTAATAGAGAGTAGATGTTGAATAAGGACCAAAGGAGCTAATCTGATGAGAACAAGAGTCATTAGAGAAGATAGGCCCAGAAGGGTGATACAGAGGCAGAACCTATAGAGCATGAGAGCAATGGAAATGATGGTGTGATGGGCATGGCAAAAATTTGTTAAAAATGAGATTTTCCTACTGTGCACCTTTACCTAAGGCCAGTATTGGCTGGGCGAATAACTTTAGGCCCGGACTAGTTTCAAAGATCAAATGAACCACCAACTGAGTTCAATCCCTAGAGTAAAGTTTTTCAACCATAACACTATTGACATTTGGGGGCAGATAAATTCTTTGTTGCTTGGGGGCGGGGGCGGCAGGGAGAAAGGGCTGTCCTGTATTGTAGGATGTTTGGCAGCATCTCTGGCCTCTACCTACTAGATAGCAGCCCCCTGCCACTCCTACCAGTGATGACAACCAAAAATGTCTCCAAACATTACTAAATATCTCTTGGAGGACATACAAAATTATCCCAGTTGGAACTACTGCCTTTGAAGAAGCTTAGAGATTAGAACACTCATAGAATCTTAAGCACTGAAAATAAGTCTGAGAATCATCTAATCTAACCCCTTCTCTGCTACATGATTCCCTTCTGCAATGAGCCTAAAAAATAACTATCTAGCTTTTGCTTAAACATCTCCTACAATAGGACATTCTCAACTTTATCAGACAACCAAATCCTTTTTTAAAACAGTCCAAAATCCATTTTTGACAGTTCTCATTATTGCACTGAAATTTGTCTTTCTCTAAATTATATTCATAATTCTTAGTTTAATTCCTAGTTTTATAGAAAACTAATCATTCTTCCACAAAACCAGCCCTTCAAATATAAGATAATAATCTCTATACCTTGATTCTTTGTAGGTCAGAACTACAAGAGACACAGAACAACTTCAATTAACATTTTGTATACCCAATGGTGAAGGAGTCACCCAAGCTATCCACGGGAGTTTAGCGGAATTAGACTATCTCCAAGCTCCAGACAGGTCCAGCCCTGGACAATATATGCATTTATGGCAACATTTATAAACACTTTTTAAAATTTAAGCTTTTATATACTCAAAAACATATCCTATATTTTTTCCTTTTCATTCAAATGGGCAGTCAATTTCTGATAAAGATTAATCTGTTGGTGTATTTCTTTTCTTCCTCATCCTCCTAATTTGTTAATTTTTTTTAAAAATCTAAAATTGTTGGGCTAAATGATATGCCTCCCTCAATATACTGAAAGCCTTGTTATTTTGCTACTTTATTACATGCACTGCTTACTGAGATGTAAATAAGCCCTTAATTTTACACAATTTTATTTTTTGTGTAATTGATGCTCTAAATTTGGGATTGCTATGTTCTAGGATATGTTTTTAAAGTATCATTTTAAAGTAACTGATAAAAATCAAAGCATTTAAATTCCCCATTTGGAAAATATATTTTAGAAATAGCTTAAGGCAAATATATTTTTATAAGACCTTAAATCACTTGTGTTTTAACTGTATAATTAACCTTACATAGCCAAAACTCAGCTAGCCAATAACTCAGTCCAATTATCTAAAATAGTGGTTTTAAAGTTTCGTTTTTTAAGCAAAGAAACTCTTTGTTCAAAAAAAAAAAAAATCAGGCCTGCAAAAACTTTAAGCAAAAGAAATGAATGCAGAAACGCTCTGCCTTTGGTAGGACAAGGTGCTCTGGCATCCTGCTTTGTCTCCCATACTATGCAAAACTCTGGGAATATACGAACAATATCTTAGAAAACACTGTCAGGGAATACAAAGAAATAGGGTACAGTAAGCTGCTCTACCCTCCTCCCTATACTCCCTCCTCAAAAAAAAAAAAAAAGTTTCAAGGATAGAAAAGAGAAATTCCACAATCACCATGAACGGGCATTTGATTTGTAGTAGAACACCTCACTATTTGTTGGAGAATATGTCATGTCCTTTCTCAAGGTTTAGCCTGGTTTTAGTTTACATATTATTTTGGCAATATAGGTTAAGTGGTTTGCAAAAATACAGCAGTTCCCTTGTACCTTCAGGAGATCCATTCCAAGACCGCCAGTGGATTCCTGAGACTGCTAATAATACCAGATTCCATATTTACCATGTTTTTTCCTATACATACAAACCTATGATAAAGTTTAGTTTATAAATTAGACATAATAGAAGATTAACAATAAATAATAATAAAATAGAAAAATTATAACAATACATTGTAATAAAAGTTATGGGAATGTGGACTCTCTTTCTCTCTCTCTCTCTCAAAATACTTTATTGTACTATATCACCAGTAGCTGAAACCATGCAAAGCAAAGCTGTGGATAAGGGGAACTAACATATAGTAGCAAATTCCGCATAGAAGGGAAAGGGAAAAGAGGTAATGCTAGAGGGAGGCATAAAAATACTGATGAAGTTATAGTGAAAGCAATGGAAAAGTAACGAATCAGTGAGAATGATATACTGTTTGCAAAGCTGGCCACAACAATTTCTCCCATCCCCATATCCATACTTCCTTGCTCCTAGAGACAGATATAGAGATTAGTTCTCTTTCCTTCCTAGACTTGCCTTGACCAGTAGAATGTGGCAAAAGTAACACTGTGTGCCTTCCAAGTCTAGTGCTCCACTTTCATCTCTTAGAACCTTTAGACCATTACTTAAAGAAATCTGAGCTAGACAACTTGAGGGTGAGCTCCAATGATGACAGAAAAGTCAACAATCGGTTTAAATATGACACCATGTAAGACCACACAGCCCCAGTCAAGTCCCCAAATGACTACAGCTGCATAACTGATTCCAAAAGAGACCAGCAGGACTATCCAGCTAAGCCCTGACCAAACTGCTGATCCACAGAATCGTGAATAAATAACATTGCTGCTGTTTGCTGCGGTCCCCAACCCAGGGGCCGCGTGGCCCCATACCAGTCTATGTATGGCCTGTTAGGAAACGGGCCTCACATCATTGCCTGAGCTCTGCACCACCCGCCCCCTCCCACGACAACCCACCCCCAGTCCGTGGAAAAATTGTCTTCTATGAAACTGGTCCCTGGTGCCAAAAAGGTTGGGGACCATTGTTTTAAAGCCACTAAGTTTTCCAGTAGTTCATTATGTAGCAATAGATAACAGTGAGAAAGTGAAATTCAAAATTAATAGTCACCTGGAGATCACTTAATGTAGAACAAAGAGCCCTACTCAATTTGATAGGTCCTAAATGTATAAATATTCTGGTATATAAAATAATTCACATTAATAACAGTTAATAGAAGGTTCAAGTTGTTTAGTATATTCTAATTATAAAAATAAATATGTGATAATTTTTAGGAACAATTCAATATAAGATGACTAAAAATATTTTAATGAATCAAAAACTTATAGAAAATTTGGATTTTTGTATTACTGAATAACAGGAAATTCTACTGACCTTAGAAATACAATACAATAAATAAAACTGCTTAGTACCTACACTTCATTATATATTCCATCAGTGTTAAACAGAAGGTCAATTATGGATATATGAACTCTAGAACACACTTTTTAATGACCTAATAAAGACACATATTTTGGCTGCTAATACATCTTAATCCTATACTTTATTAAAAACTTTGGCTGAAAAGATCTTACAACTAATTAGTTGCTATAATATAGTAGACACTGCATAAGTCAACCATAACTTCAGTTTTTCCTCCTCATAACATTCTATAGTGATGTAATACAGGGGGAAAAGTTTCAAATACTTAAAATGAAACCATTTGATTAAGCAAACACTATAATTATTAGTATATGTATTTGTTGCCTTATAACCTGGTGCTGTAACCAAAATACAAAAAATAAAAAGTGTTTAGGTGTTTTCCTTAAAGAAACTCTCATTCACTTGATCTGTATCATAACCTATAAAGAAGTAACTTCCCTAAAGAGGTCTTCTGTTAATAAGATTTTAGCACACCTCCACCAATCTGACCACTCCTCCTGCCCACCAGAAAAACTGTACTGCACTGCTGTGATAGTAAAGAAGGACTAAGTACGTGGAAGTCTGGTTTGTATTGGCAAGGTACCTGGAGAAGATTACTTGGTGGCCCCATAGGTCCCTAGAACTACTATATTTCATTGAGGATTCACCACAGTCTAGAACAGGGATCTGATCCTTTTTGTATTCCCAGAGCACTTTAAGAATTAAGAAATTAAGACTCAGAACAACACTAACGTCAGCAATGATTACAACTACTACTACTAGTACTACTACTACTACTAATACAACAACAACAACAATAAGGCAATGTCTCACATAATCCATATGTGATCCATGAAAGGATCCATTCTTAATTAGTCACATTTTAAGTATTTAAAACTTTTTTCCTATATCACATCACTATGGAATGTTAAGGGAAGGAAAGACTGACATTATGGTTTTACTTATATAGGCTTTCTACCGCTAAACTAAACAGTTATATGATCACTTTTAGTCAACATTCAGTATATGATAACAGATGCGTTATTAGCCAAAATGTGCATGTTTATTAGGTCATTAAAAAGTTTGTTCTAGGTTTTATATGCCCACAACTGACCTCCTATTCAACACTGATTGAATATTCATTCCATTTACTCCTTCATTCTATAAGAATTAACTGAACACTTAGTACCATGCTGGGGACACAGTAGAGAGCAAAACAGACACTACCTACTAATTTGGAAGCTTGAAAGTTGCTCTTCTGCAAAGGATCTCTGATTATAAGTAGACACTGCTCTAATTGGGCTCTGTCATTTACTCCAAAGGCAAAGTTCTTAAATGGTCCAAAAATCTTTCTTTGGTGCTGGCTTCTCATTACACCCTAGGTACCCTAGGTTATATCAGTTTTTATGACTCATTTAGCTCTATGTTCTGCCATATGCTGCCATAATAGAATTGTATAGTTACAGCAATAATAAAAGTTATAGTTATTAAAATTTGGTGGTACACTTTCCATGGGACACTGGTAGAAAAGCACCAGTTTGGCTCTTACCAGGCAGACAGAAAAACCTAATTACTTAGCAAAGATACCATTTCACAAATGCTTAATGACATTAAGCTATCAAAGATAGATCCAGCCAAAATATAGTTTATAAATTTATACTATAAAATTTAACTGTCAAAGGTCCTATACATTCTCAGGCTCGTATCAATGAATACTTTTGCTGGAATGTAAGCTCTATAAGAAGTCAGATTATAATCAGAGATTTATTTATGAGCATGGGAACAGAGAAAGATGAGGTAAAGTTTGAATATTACATAGTGATATCAAACTAAGAAAACTCACCATTTCTAATAAACCAGTAAAGATACACCTATCAACAGACAGAATATTTATATTCTTGAGCTTTGGTGTCTCTCTTCTATACGGGCACTGCTAACCTTTGATCTGCAACTCCTTGCTCTCCTCTTTCTTGAATAACCAATACCTGCTGTACTTTACAAAGTTCTCTATTAGAATTACTGATATATTCAACTGTATTTCAGTCAAATTTTATTTTGACCTGGGAACAATTTTGACCCTTTAAAGTAATTACTGTACATATTTCTGCTTTAATCCATTTTGTGACTTTCACAATTGGGCCAAGAGGTATTCACAGTTACCACTGTTCACTAACAAGAAAAAATGCAGAAGAGCTAATCTGGGTAGAAAACTGAAAGAGGTCTGCAAATTTTATTCAAAAACCAAAGGTTTTAATGCAGATCAATTTTACCTGTTAACATTCACTACCAGCTATTGGGTGTTTGTTATGTGTCAAGCCTTATCCTTTATATTATAAAGGAGTAGACAGATGTTTAATATCTTCTCTAAATAATGAGTAGCTATTACTATATCTGTCTTATATATGATAAAATATACTCAGACAAGTTAATAAACATGCCCAAGACCTCACAGCTATAAAATCAATAAGCCTTTTCTTAAACAATGCACTATCCTGCTATACCATCTCAAGAGAATTTCAATGTTACTTTATACCTGGCACTCTTTACAAACAAGGGCTCAGTAGGAAAAAGTAGTTTAAAACAGGGCTGTTTAGCTGTTCTCTTTCTACCTTCCTCCTACCAATCAGCTAAATAACCTTTAAAAGGAACAGACATAGAAAAATAATGCATACCAACTCAAGAGAGTGAATGGGCCAAAGCCACCCAATTCTGCAATGATCCTTGTGGCCTCCTCAATTCTACAATATCTCCTTGCCTTCCATGTTCTTTTCCTGACTCTATTGAATATACTTTTCACCCTATGTATCTCACTAAGTCCATGACAATAGGATGACTAGGAATATAAGGTCAAGGAGACATAACCTCACAATAGCAATAATATCTCTGCTTTTAAAATATTCTATGAACTAAGGATGCATGAAAAGTATATAGTTATGTGATGGTAATGATGAGTATATTTACATGAAATAACAAAATCAAACTTCATTAAAAATTTATCCTAAGAGGTGGTATTATATGTATTCTGGAAAGTATTAAAGCTTTGAAGTTCAAGTCCTTACTGTGTATGACCATGGGCAAATTTATAAAATGGGACTAAGAATGCATACCTTGTAGAGCTGTTTTGAGGACTTAATGAAATAATAAATGTATAGAAAGCATTTAGCACGTTACATGGCACACTGATGAGGTTCAATAAATGGTGGTGATTATTACCATAGCTTGGAAAATTTATGCTTTTAATTAAGTAAACAATATTACCTAATGACAAATCATTAAACTGGAAACATGTGGTCCTTCAATCACGAAAAGAGATCTAAGGAACACCTGGAAAGTCTACTAAAACTATTTCAGGTATAGCAAAAATCACAAATGATGAGAGAACAAGAGCCATAATTTAAGGGAGTCACAGAAGAAGTTCCAAAGACAATACAAAAGCAGATTTATTAATTTCACAAACCTGAGATAAAACTTTGTAAGGAAAGTTTATCCTTGGTACTACTTTCAGAATCCTTCCCAAGAACCCAAAGTCCTAAAAGCAAATAGCCCAAAGCTCCAAACTGAAACGTATCTAAGCTACATATTCTAAAAAGTTTCCTATCTCTCAACCCTCACTCATCCTTTTGTACCATTCCCTAGCATTCTGTTCTATGCTAATCATCAATGAGTTTAATCCAAAAAATTCCTGCTAATCGTGGTAGCTAGGTACAACTTTGGTAATTTAGCTATCCTGCCTAATCATGTCATGACTAGATAAAATGCATGTCTTCATGATTTTAGGTATCATACCAAAAGAGAATTTTGATTAATCTTACCTTTGAGTGGGCTATTCTGCCCAACACAGGTTCTAATACCACATACTAAAATAAAAATACATATTAAAATAAAGAATACAGGCATGGAGATAATTTCAAATTTAAATAACCATCTAATGCAATTACAAATGGATGCATAAGACTAGTGAAACTGAAAATAAAAAGCCCACAATATTTGTTCCTACTATAAAAGTTTTTAAATTATTAGTATCCTGTCAAAATACCTTTAAATATTAAACTTGTAGTAGACTAAACTTTTTATTTTGGTTAACTGCACTATATGAATGTAATAAATATTCTTAAACTAACATTAAATGTTTATATTCTTAACAGATGTTTCTGATTAACCTCTTAGCAACACTGCCACAGGTTATATTATGGATAGTTTACCAAAATTTGCCTTCACTGTGAGATTCATCTTTATATTGTTTCATTTAATAAATCTTCATCTCTGAATAATTATGGAAGTAATTTGTACCATGTGATAGGAGGAAAGAAAACAAAATTTAAAAATTTCTAAATGAATTATATGTACCATTATCTGCCTTTCTATAGTTCTGGAGTAATCTGAGATTGATTATTAATATAACAAATTTTTACAATCCTCAATTTCTATCAACTATATATAGACATGTATTACTAGCATTACTGAACACTAAATCACAGCATTTCACAAATTACATATTAATCTCATATGCAGTTTCTGGAGTTTTGCCAACAATCTGGAACAGAGTATGGTCCTTTCAAACCAGATACACATCATTTCCTCACTTTGTGAAACGTTACTACAGAGTTTCAATAAAAGCATTACAAAATGAATCACATTTTAAATTACTACAGCAGTAGTTCATAACCACTAGTGCAGATAGACCTAGTGATATAGGGGAAAACAAAGATTTATTACAATGAGCAGGAAAGTGAATCCCCATATTCATCCTATCAAGCCCATCTGCCAAAAAAGTGATCTCCTGCGACCTTAGGGAAGAATAACGGTCACCAAGGCACGAACTATTTCTTCCAAATCCCCAATTCCCTATTCTCTGACCAGAAGCATGTTGGGAAACAGTGAAGGCAGAGCATGTGGTACAAAATCAAGACACGGGGATATAAAACAAGAACAAAATCTAACTTAAATTACTATATTCGGGCAAAGTTTTATTTTAGATTTGAAAAAATATTAGGAGATTTTGCTTTATTCATCTGTCTATCTCTAGGGCCTCCAACACTAAAATCACAAATATTAAGTGATTAATTGATATTTTTAAAAAGCTGGCTGTAATACAGCTTGCTGTATTAAACTTTGAGAACATATCAAAGCTTCACAAACAGTGGCATTTAATTATGTCTCTCTACAGAAATGGCAATGCTTCCACCCTAACTCCATCCTCTGATCACCCTCAAATATGAGTTTTCACACTAGATGATCTACACTGTTTATTCATCAGTATCTAGATTACTACCAGCATCTTCTAGCAAGTTTCTCGGTATTCGATTCTCCCAATCCTTCATAAGCTAATGACAGACATGTCTTTCTAATGCACCATTTTCATCACACCATTTTTACACTATCTATAGTAGCTCCTTATTGCCTACTAAAATTCCAGCTACCACTCTATTAAACAAGCTTATTCCTATCCAAGCTCATTTCACATTACTCCATAAAATCGCCTTACATTTCAACCAGGTTCCCGTGTCTTACAACTATCTTTAGATCTCTATTATTTTCTACATATATAACTTCTCATTTCCTCTTCTGAAGCTTATAACTTCCACTTCTTTTAGTAGCAGAAATGCAAAGAACATAGACAATGCAGTCTCTGACTTTTGCCAGAGGCAAAACTAGCAAGCATAATTTCATTTAAAGAATAATCAGTGTTAAACAATAAAGCACTAATTTAAAAAATACAGTTCACAGGATGGATATTCAGTGTTGTCTGAGAGGATTTCATGGAGAAAGTAGGGTAGAATATAAAATTTAGGAAAAAACTATAAATGGAATTTCTGATAGAAGAAATAATATAAAGAAAGAATAGTCATAAAACAATACATAGTTGACCCTTCAACAACATGGGTTGAACTGCATAGGTTCACTTATATGTGGATTTTCTTTGGCCTCTGCCACCCCTGAGACAGCAAAACCAACCTCTCCTCCTCTTCTTCCTCCTCCTCCTCCTCTTCAGTTTATTCAATGTGAAGACAATGAGGATGAAGACCTTTATGATGATTCACTTCCACTTAATGAATAGTAAATATATTTTCTCTTCCTTATGATTTTCTTAACATTTTCTTTTGTCTAGCTTACTTTATTGTAAGAATACAGCATATAATACACATAACACAAAATTTGTGTTAATTGACTTAATACTTCAGATAACGCTTCAAGTCAACAGTAGGCTATTATTAGTTAAGTTTTGGGGGGATCAAAAGTCATGGATTTTCAACTGCATGGGGGGTTGGTTTCCCCTAACTCCCACATTGTTCAAGGGTCAACTGTATTGCTTATAACTGCTTGAATGGGAAAAAAGGAACTCTGTAAGGATGGAACAGGAAAAAAAGTTGAATAGACAAGAAAGGATCAAATTATAGATGGCCTTGCATACCAGGCAAAAGGGCTTAGATTTGGTGGATCATCTGTATGAATATTCAATTCATTCACTCATTGAACAAAGATTAGCTAAGTAAATCCATCACAGATTCACACGGAACTTTCAGAAAGAGGTATTTTAGACAAAAACAAAATGAATAGGAGGGAGGAAAAATGCAATGGAAAAGACTTCCTAGATTACCAGTAGTAAGTGAGCCAAAAGGGGACCAAGGTCTACAATTGGGCATGGGCAGTCAAGCTGGAAAGAGAAAAATATTCTAAAAAGTATTTTGAATGAATGACAAGAACCTATAATAGACTGAATAGAGAAGAAAAGGAAAAGAAAGATAAAAACCAAAATATTTCACTTGGGAAAACAACAGTAAGATAGCACTACACACCTTTCAGAATGGCCAAAATTCAGAACACTGACACCACCAAACGCTGACAAGGATGTGGAATAAGAGGAACTCTTCATTCATTGCTGGTGGGAATGCAAAATGGTATAGCCACTTTAGAAGACAGTTTGGAAATTTCTTATTAAACTACATATACTCTTACCATACAATCCACCAATCATGTTCCTTGGTATTTATCCAAAGGAGTTAAAAACTGATGTCCACACAAAAACTTGCACACAAATGTTTATAGATGCTCTATTCCTAATTGTCAAAACTTGCAAGCAACCGAGATGTTCTTCAGTAAATGAATGGACGAATAAACTGGTACATCCAGAAAATAGAATTTTATTTGACTCTAAAAAGAAATGAGCCATAAAAAGAAAAAAGCCATCAGAAGACATAGAGGAAGCTGAAACGCTATTACCAAGTGAAAGAAGCCAATCTGAAAAGGATACAGTATGATTTCAACTATATGCCATTCTGGAAAAGGCAAAGCTATGGAGACAGTAAAAAGATTAGTGATTGGCAGGGGTTACAGAGAGAAGAAAGGGATGAATAGACAGAGCACAGAGGACTTTTCTGGCAGTAAAAATACTCTGTATAATACTATAATGATGGATAGATATCATTATACATTTGTCCAAACTCATAAAAGGTATAACACGAAGAGTGAACCCTAATGTAAAATATGGACTTTGAGTGATGATAATGTATCATTGTAAATTCATCAAATGTAACAAATGTACCACTCTGGTGGAAGATGTTCATAACAAGGGAGGTTATGCATGTGTGGGGAAATCCCTGTACCTTCTACTCAATTTTGATGTTAAACAAAACTGCTAAAAAAAAAAAAAAAAGTCTTTAAAAAAACTTTCCATTTGGAGAGACAGTACAACAAAGAGTGGTTAAGAGATTTCACTCTGGAGTCATGCTGGCAACATGATTGCACTATGAGACAATTCTGCATAGGTCTTTCATGTTTCTGCACATCCATCGTGTATGCAGGGCACTCATACTTTGTTCCAGACTATCTTTCCAGGATGTTTGTATACAATGAAAAATCTTGGAAGATAGAAATAGTTTCTTGCTCTGGAACCAAAAAGTCAAGCATGCTTCCTGCCCATCATAAAAGACTTGGGTTCCCTCAGAGTTCTTCTGGTATAATACAATCTAGTATGTTTGCAGGTATCGCCTGGCTCTCTTTGCCCTATGAGAATTGAGGCTCAGGAAACCACCACAAGAAAATGATGGTATTCTGTCTACTGCTATTTCTGTGAGTAATAAAGTCTTTTATCTCTGATCAGAAATCTTATGTATTCTGCCAACAACCACAAAACCGTAGCAGTCTCATGTGTTTGCCAGCAAATAGCGTAAAATCTCAGACCCTTTACAATTCTTGATCTTAAGAATGATCAAGAGTGTGATCATCTGGCATTTAATTAATTTCAAGCCACAGTTTCCTGTAAAACAAAATTAACAATAGAATCTACTTTATAGGTTATCAGTATTCAACTAGATGAGAAAATTCATGTAAATAATTCAGCACAGTGCTTGACAACAAATGTCAATCATTATTTACATGCAATATATTATACATACACACTTGCATAGTATAAAAGTATATTTTACATACACACATATGATTTGTCACTTTCCTCTCAACAGTTACATAGGTTAATAAAAATGCAAGCCACTAAAATAGTAATGATAGAAATACTTTTACAGAATTTTTTAAAATAAAAACCAAAAGCGTATGTATATATGTAAGTACATGTGTTTTTAAATTTCCAACTATGTCTAAGAAAATGTAATCCCATGACATTTCATTATAGAATGATACATATAAACTGCCTCTTTACTGGTCATTAAAATAAAGTTACTGGATGGCTTAGTACAGATTCAGTATTAATACATTTTAGCAAACTAAGTGAGATTTTTTCAGTCTATTTATGATATATGTAATTTTTCACATACCAGTTTTCTGATAATTTGAGGTGGAAAAACAACATGTTAACCATGAACCAAATTCACTTCTCACATTTCCCAAATAGGAGCTTTTATAATGTACAACTGACATTAGCTATCATTATACGATAAAATTTACTCCTTCTCCAACTATTGGGCACCTCAACAATGACCTTAACAATTATTAATATGATGTTATATTCACCAACTATATCAAGAAATATATATATATAATCACAAAATTACAGAAGGACAGAAGCCAAGGACACTTTGTACTGAATGAAAACTTAAAAGTTGCTGAAATTTAAACTTGATCTACATTAAAACCTCAGTAAAAAGTCAATACATACTATACAGACTTTATATTTTCTTTTCCAAAAGCAATTTATTTCTTTTCCATACAAAAAGTGTTAATGAAACATGAAGGATGTAAAAAGACAGTATTTTTATGTAAATTAAGTTGCACTTAAAACTACAACACATAAGATTTTATATATGTTACAGGTTCCTTCTCCAGGACAGGATGATTTACCAGAAGCAAGACCTTCCAGGATTCAAATTCTGAATTACAATTCTTACCAATGTGATCTTGGGAAAATTATATAACTTCTCTATACCTCATCTTCCTCATGTGCAAATAGGAATGACTGTTTCGTACTTAGCAGAAATGAAAATTAAAATGAAATTTAAAAAAAAGTAACACTAACATATATAAGCTTTCTTTCCTTCCTAACAGCTAAAAGAACACAATGAAATATTATTCAGCACCAGAAGAAATGAACTATGAAGCCAGGACAAGACACGGAATAATAGATATTACTTACATATCTTAAATGCATATTACTAAGTGAAAGAAGCCAATCTTAAAAGGCTACCATCTACATGATATTTTGGAAAAGGTAAAACTATGGAGACAGTAAAAAAGGTCAGTAGATCAGTGGTTGCCCGGGGTTTGGGGAAAAAGAGGGATGAACAGGTGGAGCGCAGGAGATTATTAAGACAGTAAAACTATTCTGTATGATATTATTAATATAATGATGGATACATGTCATTATACATTTGTCAAAGCCCACAGAAGTTACAATACCAAGAGTGAACCCTAATGTAAATTGATAATGATGTTTCAATGTAGGTTCTTTGACTGTACCAAAATGTACCATTCTGGGGTGGGACAGTGATCATGGAGGAGGAGGTCATGCACGTGTGGAGCAGGGTACCCTTTCTGTACTTGGAAACATATATGGAAAACTTTCTGTATTCTCTGCTCTATTTTGCTATGAACCTAAACTGCTCTAAAAACTAAGTTCTGCTAATTAAAAAGAAAATCATAACATAAACTATATACTATACAGAGAAATCAGTATATAACTTTGACGATCTTGAACTCTAAGATTACCAAAAACCTAAGAAGATGATTCAAATATTCAGTTAGGTTACTTTCTTATTAAATATTGGATGTATTTAGAAAAAGTCTAAAGCCTGTGAATGTTTATCTTAATTACTAATATTTACATGGGTAAGCTACTTCTTACTAAAAATAAAAATTAACATATCCCAAATTTTAAAACATTATTTTACTTTTCTACAACAGTAATTACTGAGTGAAAATTACAAATAATTACAACTTTAATGAGGGCTTTTTAACAATTATTAGTGAGTCTTAGAGAAGGAAGCAAACTACATTGAGGATTAAAGTGAAATTCCATTATAAGCAAAAGGGTTCAAGAAAAAGATTTAAAGGTTAATAATGGCAAATTTCTCTCATGGCTTTATAGACCAAGTTCTTTTATTCCCTCTTCTCATTTACTCAGACCTACTTCAGTTTCCTCAAATGCCTCAACTAGAAATCTGTAAGTGTTCACCTCATGCCCTGCAAGCTCAGTAATTTTTAAATACTACTCTATATGCTCAATTGAGTAAATTATTGTTCATTCAGGTTCATTGTCAGTAGTTGTAAAGTGAATGCTTGTACATAAAACAGAGCTCTGAGTAGAGGTCACAGTTTTCTATGTTTATAGCTACCCTACACAATTAATCTTGCAGCTGCACTTGATTAGTTTTTGCCATGAATGCACTGTCTCAAGAGAGGTCAATACAAGAAGGTTTCCATCTTCTTAAGACTCCCTTTAACCTACCCTCTTCAGAAACATTAACCACTTGTAATAGCATTGCATGCACAAGGAATTCCCAGTGCCTAGACTCTAAGTAAATTCTTTATCTTCAGTGCTGCATTATTTAGACTGCAAAAGGTAGCCTGAACATGTTCTCATCTTTATGAATAGCTTTTTGAAAAAACAATTAAGAGTTCATTATCAAGTAACAGCCCAAATTTCCAATGATGATGTCATACAATTTCAGCAAAAACAGAGCTGAAAGGGTAAGGATAATGATTGCTAAGATTTAAGGCTGAATTCTTCTCCCTCAAAATATAAATTAAATTTGCCTTCACTAAAATAGAAACTATGATAAAATTTTATTTATATCAACAATTATATTATGCTAATACACCAAAGACATGGATGAATATAAGAAAAGTGATACACGAATTTGAAGTTATTAAAGTACCAAATTAAAAATTAATTCTCCCAAAGTTAGTTCCATAGTATTTCACAAATTTTTCCAAATATAGAAAGAAAGAACAATACACTTCAAGCAAATTTTTTTATACCATGTCCTGTGTAAATTGATGTTCTTATCCAACAAAAATGTTGACAGAAAAGTATCATATTACACAGCAATAGTTAAATGAAAAAAAATCTTCCTAAACATACATATTTACATAAAGGCAATTACACAGGAAAAAACATACATCATATAAGTTTTATCTCTCTCATAAAATTGCCCTGTGGTAAAAGTACACATTGGTAGGTAAGACATGCCTAATTAAAGAGAAAAGCTTTTTCTATGATTAAAAAGCAATAGCTTGAAGACACTTCTCTAAAGTCAAAAACCAAACTAATAAAAAAAACTTTAATTTTTACAAAGTAAATAATAAAATTTTCATGCTTAAGTCTCCATTTTTGTTTTCAAATATGGCATGACTTTATGAGATTCTCATTAATGACAATATCTTTGCCAAGTACCCTTATTTCAGTATCTGTAAAAATTGCCATCTGTCTTGCGTTACATTGGTGTAGGCTTTTAGTGGAAACAATTCTGCTAAGGGAGGAATGTAATACATAGACTTGATAAATTTGACCAACTGTTAACTACTGCTCTTGGACTAATATGGTAACATAAGAACTTCTAACATTGTTATTAACTTCAAAAATTGATTTTTAGGATATTGAGGTTGTGAGTAAAAAAATTATAACCATAAAAAAATTTTTAGAAGATATATATTACTACTACTTAAAAATTATACCACCGGGCCAGCCTACAAATTTATTATTTATCTTCAACCCTGAATATTAAGTACAACACTCTTAATTTACAACAAAATAACCAAAAGGTTCAGCTTATCAAAAGCTTTCTTCTGACATAGGATTAATGTCACTAATTAAGTCTTTTATACATCCCATATTCAAATACTACAAATTCCATTTACAAAGATAACTGAAGACATATATACTTAATATAAGGTAGAATTATACTTAATCAATATCATAGAATATATACTCAATAGAAGGTAGAATTTCTAAAAAATAAAAAAATGTATATCTTCACTATCTCCCCAAAAAGAAAGTCAAAGTCTTCATTTGAATTTTATTCCCAAATTGTGAATATCTGGTCAAGGAAAATGGTATGAAAGCTAAAGAAATACAAAAGGGGAGAAAGTAAAATATACTCAAAGGTGTGATTCTGTTGTAAAATAACCAGAATGACTTACACTTGAATGCAAAACTTAGTGCTTGGCTAGGATTTACTTCTATTTCCTCTCCCAGTGATTTGCCTTTACTTGAAGCACTTTCCTATTTTCTCAGTATTGGCCATTGATGTCATAAATGTTTTAAAATATTCTGTAAGATTGATCACACAGGGAATTGTGTTTAAAAATTATTAGTAGAAGAAATTAATGCCCATATTAATTTCCTTTATATTGAACACCTGTACTTTGCCAAAGGTCTTCAGAGTGAAAGACCTAATACGTTATTTGCTCTGTCATGGCAACAAAAAGCAGAATATCCAGAAATATATTTACCAATCTACAAGAAATTACTAGAGCAATCCATTATAATGTACAAATGTATTAGTACATTTAGTATTAGTCCACTTCTTTGTGTCACTACTTATGAATAACACCCCAATTGGAGTTTACTGTGAGTCACTGAAAATCTTTCCAAACTCCGGTCTAAACTTTTAAACCTTGCTTTCTAGTACACTCCTACATAAACTCCAGAAAAATAAATTTAGTAAAATTCCCAAACTTTTGTTCTTTTTCTACTCCAAATTCCAAAGTACTCGGAAAAGCATGAAGTTTAGAATCAAAAAGACTTAAGTTTATCACTTTGTCCCCAAACCCAGAAGCTACTGTATTATTGCATGGTCCCCATTGTATTAGAATTTCTTAAATACTTTTGGTCTTCAAAGTACAATTAAGATCCCCAGAGAAGAGGAATGATGGTAACTTATTAATCTTCACATGCCTATGAATTTTAAATAATATTTTTGCATTGATCTATATAATAATAGTAATTTAATACTTGACATTTACATACCACATTACAGAGCACTTAAACAAATAATTTTCTTATAATGAAGAAATTCCTAAACAAATGATGTCTGCTATCATATCAATAGTCAAAATTGTCTATCAGCTAAAGCTGGCTGTTTTCAAATCCACTGTTCCTGAAAGAGGGAGAGAGAAAGGGAGGAGGGAGTGTTTGATTTGTGAGACAGAGAAAACTATACCAAATAATAGTAATATATTTGAGAATACCTATATTGATTCTAGACACCTTAGAGGGCAATTCAATAAATATCTGGAAAGTAAAAATCATGTCTTTTAATTTTGTACAGAATTTAGCACAGAATAATATATACTTTGGTGCATTACCAAATGTAAGAATTGGAAGGACCAGATAAAAGTCTAAATGTGTTTTGGCTTTTAAATCTTTAAATAATTTCAACTTCTAAATTCATCCTCGGAATACTTACTGCCTTTGATTTTGAGCTGGGTATGCCAAAATGTAGGCTTGAAATTCATAATTTCTAATATTAACTAAATAAATGTTCATAGTACAAGAGGTTTCTGTACTAGGCTTTCAAATTACAGTATAAAGAATATTTTCAAAGGCTAAGATGCTCCTTCCTCTATATTCCCATAGCATTTTGTACATAGTTCTATTATAGCACTCAGTAAATTTAAATTATGAGCCTTTTGAGAGCAAGAAAATCCCTAGTGCCTAGCAAACTAAAAAGAGACATATTAGTTGAATGAATTTACAATACTAGGAACTCAGGCAAATGTTCATTTCTAAGCATCTTTTTACACTGTTGTTTCTATTACTTATACTTGTACCTACCACCTGGCATAGTGCCTTTACATGGTAGGTGTTCAGTCATCATTTGTTCATTTATTGCTAAAAAAAGAAAGGAAGAAAAGAGAAAGAAATAAAGAAGGGAAGAAGAAAGAGGAGAAAGAAGAAAGGGATAAATAAACCATGAAAAGAAGGCCAGGCCCAATGGCTCACACACGTAATCCTAGCACTTAGGGAGGCCGAGGTGGGAGGATCTCTTGAGGCCAGGAGTTCAAGATCAGCCTAAGCATGAGTGAGACCCCTATCTCTACAAAAAACAGAGAAATCATACAGGTGTGTAGCAAGTGCCCATAGTCCCAGCTACTCAGCAGGAGAATCCCTTGAGCCCAGGAGTTTGAGGCTGCAGTGAGCTATGACAATGCCACAGTGCTCTAGCCTGGGAGACAGAGCAAGACCCAGTCTCAAAAAAAAAAAAAAATTGGAAAGGGAAGGAATGAAAAGAAGTGACATAAAAAAACCTTAGGCATTAGATGTTTTCAGCTCAGAAAGTACTCATACTAATTATTTTGTTGTTTTTGTTTTGTTCTGTTTTGTTCTTCCCTAGAATACTCTTAACAGTTTTCAAGGGTTTCCAAGATTCCTGCTTTAGTATGCCTCACCCTCCCAAAAAAATTAGATTTAAAAAAAGTATCCTAATAGAAATATATAATAAAATACATTTTTAAAATGGGTTTTGAGATGGAATTAATTTGTGCTGTCTTAACTATTTTCCCAATAAATATCAATTTCTTCTCTGATAACATACAAACAAAAAACCTTTTTGAAACTTTTCCATTCTAATTAGCATTGTACTTATATGGCATCCCTGATAAATGGGTTTGCAAGAAATACTTCAAATAATTAACTATGAAATTAAAACCAACCTATAGCCTCAAGTAATACTTTTTTGCCAACCCACACATCAAATGATACTGCCCATTAATAAACCATGAAAATAATGAAAAACTACCTATTTTAACAGAACTGGCAAGTAGCATCATAAAGAAATCTATATCTCATTAATAACCAAAATTTAGCAAATTGCACTTAGTAACGTCAGAGACAGTTCTATATCTAATGTCAGATTACCAACTCCTTTCTTGATTCTGAGATACAAATATTTAAGCATCCAATAGCTTAAGAATACAGTGTTTTCTATTTTATGGGACAACACAAAGGAATTTAGCATATTTTTCCTTTTATAGACTTAACAACTGTATGAGGGTCTGACATGTTCTACCACTTATTTAAATTAGAATATCTTGCATTAAATCAAAAGAGTATGTATTTATGTGGCTATTGCACCTTCTGTTTATATTAGGAAACTTCTAAAAAGAATAAAAATTATACTTTTGTTTGTCTAAAGATAAAATAGCCTAAACCTGAGAAATACCTTCTTTCCTTTCTCTTGGTACTATAAATAATTTTGCTCATGTTTTTTAATTTGGAGAAATGTAACTATGCCTCATCAATATCCACTCAATGCTCCAAATCTCTAATTTGAAAACATTAATATTTAACCTTAGTAAATATGTGTTCCAAACTATGTATCTATTTGTAAAGTAATTTAAATTCCTTTCTGGATAGTAATTTTCAAAACAAAAATTCTTAACAGTTTCAAAAGCCCACCAAATATACATATTATCCCACTTGGAGGATTATGCATTAAAATCTAAAAGTTCAGGTTTCATTGAAAATTTCACTTATTCTGGGCTCTGTCTTATCAGAAAGTCAGGAAATTCTGAATAAGTGGCTAGACTATAAAAAATTATATTTGAAGTCTACTTCCTGACAACTCTGAAAAGATCTTCCTGTAAAACTAAGCCTCAATTTCAGGTTCTCCCCCATCAAATTCCCTAAAAATAATGGTCCCAACTATGCACAAGAAAAAAACAAAACATTCTATCAGCCAGGCATCTAAGCCTGATATGGACAAATTATAACAATTTATAGGATAAAAAGACTGCCATATCCTAAAATAAGCATATAGATTTTTGTGACTTTATCATTCTTTTTAATTTTATTTTCTCAGCATTTGTTCCAAACTAAGTTAACTACTTATAAAAAGGGGGAGGGGAAATGTGTTAAATGATAGCTAACATAATTTTAATAACCTTTGTTTTGATTTTAAGCAAACCAAATTATAACATGAATGTATGTGCACTATTTAATCACATATTTAAGTAAATAATTTGCAGGTATTTCATCACTGTAAAGGTTGATGAAAGTTACAGACCACTTTTTAGTGCAAAATCCCCAAATATTTCCAAAAAACCTGTCACAAATATTATTGTAACATGATTCTATGCTCCCACTAAAACCATGAAGAGAGATTTTAAAAACTGTTTTGTTTTCTTTAATTATTATTCTAGACAACAAAATGGTATCATTCCATACAGTTTTACAAATGCTACAATAGTCTTGCCTAGATACTAAAAATTGTTTTAAAATACCATCATAAAAATATTAAGTAAATGACATATTTTTGAAATGTCTTTAAATTGTATTCATTGTTAATAACATGGAACATTAACATTAAGAAGCACACTCCAAACAACTGCAGGTTGAACAGAACAGGCACACAAAAATAATTTTTACTTATGTGCAACAAGGAAATGACTTTTCAATCAGGCAGGTTAGAATTTATCATTCTTGGCAGAATCATACTCAGGAAAAGAAGAAAAAGAAGAAGGGGAGAAGGAAGAAGGAAAGACAGACATTTTACAGTAAATAAATTATCTATATTTGGATGGTTGGATTTGCATTTGGTATCTTGCAAAGACTATATCATGTTTCTAGGTAAAACATAATTCAGATTTTAATGAACTTCCATCAAGTAACATATAAGGAAGATAATTTTTAGTGTAAGTTTCACATGCTAATAAAAAGCATATTTTTTAAAACTACAATATATATACAGACATGGTTTTAAATTTTAAAAAATAGAATCCAGCATTCATTAAATAACATATACATGCATAACTTTAGTAAGAAGATATAATTCATCTATGATTTTACACAAAAGCTAAACTTATAAAACAGTACCAAGAAATAAGCAAGACATCTAATAATTTTCTAAAAAATCATGCCACAACATTGACTTCAATGAGAACTCTTAAATACACTGGGTTAGGTTTTCCCTTCTCTCTTTATTTCCATACTCGCAGCAACCAGTAGTGACTTCAAAGAGAATTCTGGAGGATTGACAGAGAATATGAAAGGAAATACGAATCTTGCTCAATACAGTATATTAGGAATAAGAAGGCAACCATTTTAACTAGAGTTTTATGGGTACAAAGTTTTGTGTGTGGGTACTATTATGTGTAGTGGAAATATGTGTGTGTGTGTGTATATATAACTATATATGTATGTACATACATATTGATAGTATTCTTTAAGAAAGTGGAATTATAAAATGTAGAGAAAACTAAACTATAAAAGTAAATAGAAGCAAAGAAGACCTGACACACTATAACAGAAGAGAATTTCAAAAGTTTTTGCCCATGAAAGGATTTGAGAGACTTTTTTTTTTTTTTTTGAGACAGAGTCTCACTTTGTTGCCCGGGCTAGAGTGAGTGCCGTGGCGTCAGCCTAGCTCACAGCAACCTCAGACTCCTGGGCTCAAGCAATCCTCCTGCCTCAGCCTCCCGAGTAGCTGGGACTACAGGCATGCACCACCATGCTTGGCTAATTTTTTCTATATATATTTTAGTTGGCCAGATAATTTCTTTCTATTTTTTCAGGCTGGTCTCGAACTCCTGACCTCGAGCAATCCACCCGCCTCGGCCTCCCAGAGTGCTAGGATTACAGGCATGAGCCACTGCGCCCAGCCAAGAGACTTTTTTATTATTTGTAGAATAGTAGATGGTTGGCTGGATGAAGATACTGCAGACTTCAGCATGGGGGATAGCTCTTTGTAAGTTCAACCGCAGCTGCTAGTTGTCTTGTGGCAGTATTTTGTTGATTTTTAAGAATATGTGCAAGAAATAGCAGCTTTACCAGCACTTCACTCAACAAATATCTACATTTACCAATTTTTTTTTTTAACTTGAACAAGAAAAATGTTGCCTTTTGTGTGAAGCCACAGTTCCTTTTTCATTAAATGAAATGGAAGTAAAAACCATTAAGAAGGCTTAAAAATCATACAGAAGCAAACTCTGTTAGATGTATTTAGCTGATTCAAAACATTTTATGTAGATTTTAAAGAATAAGCATGAATGTCATAATTTGAACATTATTACATTAACCTTCCCTGTCAGTAAGTGAAAAAAAGCAAAAATAACAAGACTATGCCTTACCACAAAATGCTTTATCATATTCCACAGTAATACTTCAATGTACACAAATTAAATAGAAATTTATTGTGTATCTTACTGTGTCTTGGCATAATCCTAAGCACATTAAAAATTCAAAACAAGCATAATATATAATTCTTTACACTAGTGAACACTTAAGACTCAAATTTAAACCAACTAAAGAAAAATAAAAGGAAAACTGAGTTTTTAATTTTCTATTTCTGATTGTACATTGAAAAGAAAATTCCAAATTCCTAATGGCAGAGCTATAAAATTAAAAAAAAATTAAATTGTTAACAATTACTACTTGAGTACTGAGCAGCAATTAATTAAGTTATTCCTTCACCACCACCACCAAAAGGATTCATTTTCAATTCTTACTACCAAACTAAAATAATTTACTATCTGGAATCTCATTAATGTTTAGTTCTATGGAAAAATAAATAGGAAAATAAAATAGAAGAACCTGAAAAACTTTCCTTCTATAGATTAGAAGGAAAATGGATAAAAATGTATAGAGGCTACACTATTTAATAATCTATAACTCATCTCAAGAAAACTATAAAGTTATTTTATAATTTTCTCTTACAATTTTCAAATGTCTTCTAAACATTTCTTGAATCAGGTCTTATTACTACTGCCCTAGTTCAGAATTTACGAGATACAAGCTCCTCAAGAGCAGGTCCCATGTTATCTCCATGGCTGTGTATCACTCACCCAATCTTAACTTAATGCTGAACTACAATATTTAATGGAAAAAAGAAAGAAATACACAAAGAATGAAAAAATGACAACCAAAATATTTATTAAAAGTAGTACATTGCTCAGTCACATATACAATCATACTCTTATAAGTGTGTAAACTGCTTTCATAAATAAGTGAATTCAAGCCGTACTTCATGAGAATAGATCTAAAAACAATAAAAATTCAAATCACTATATCAAATTATATGGAATAAAAAACTTATTTCTCTTATTTGTAAGTAATACAATGGCTGATACCTTCAAGTAGTACACACATTACAAAAGTACGTATGTGGTTTTTTGAAAACTCTTATATTCATTCATATTTACCAAATTAGCCAATGCCTTCAACTGGAGGTTAAAATACAAGCATGTGTAAGAAAAGTTTACTTCTCTTTAAATAACTGATAAATTTCTGATGTTTACCCATATGTTATATATATAAATACGTAATTTCATTGTTATTCTCATTGTCTTATAGCACGAAAACAAAAGATATGATCTACTGGGTATAAATTTGCTTTTAAAATTTATTTTTAAAAAATACTGAAATTGGTACCAGAAATGGCCTGAAGACAGATGTCTACATAAATTATAAAAGAAATAGACAAAGTAGTAATAGAGCTTCCAACAAAAACGCCCCAGGCCCAGATTTATCAGGAGAGTGCAATGCTACTTGAAATTATTCCAAAACCACAAAAAAATAAGAAAAACATCCAAGTTATTTCTGTAAAATGAATATAACACTTAAAACAACTTAAAACTTAAAAACAACTTTATCAAAAAGAAATTATACATACTTCATTTATTAACATTGTTGCTAAAGTCCCAAATAATATACTCTAAGAGGAAAATTTTTAAAAACCACATATCATGATTGTAGTGGTTTTGAAATATATCCTATAAATTCATTACTCCTCCCTTCCAAAGGTAGAACCTAATTCCCCTCCCCTTAAGTGTTGGCTGTACTTAGTAAATCACTTCTAATGAGTAGAACATGGCAAAAGTGAGAGTGTGTGACTTTTGATATCAGGATGCAAAAGACATTGTGACTTCTTCCTTGTTCACTCTTAGAACATTCTCTCTGGGGGAAGCCAGCTGACATGTCATAGGACATTCAAGCAAACCTAAGGAGAAACATGGTGAGAGGAACTAAAGTCTCCTCTGACCAGCCTGCAAGGAATTAAGAGTCTTCTGTCAACAGCTATGTACGTGAGCCATTTTGGAAGATTCACAAAAAGATATCTTACAAATCAGTGAACTATAGCATGGAATAAGTAATAAAGCATATGTCAATATTGTAGTTAATTAACCAAATAAAATAAAAGTAATGATCAAATAAACATGTAAATGTATATTACCTGAAAACTGGTAATACACAAAGAAAATAAGGAAATATTACTTATGACTATAGTATTCAATTTAAGTATACATGAAGCAAAAAAATAACATCAAGAAATGCCACAAAAATAATAAACTCCTTGGTTGTACAACCTAGATGGCAATAGAAAATAAAGAAAATAGATCTATCTGCTGCTTTCTCTCTTAGATCACTCTCCACAGATCTTCTGCTCTGACATACTGGTAACCCTTAGGAAGCTTCTTAATACTAATTTTGTACTCCTCAATGTTAATTACAAATTTTTCACCTAACTCTCCAAAGTTTTTTTGTTTTGTTTATTTTGTCTATTAACCTGTCTCACAGTGATCGCAAACAAATGCCTACAATTATCTTTTTTTTTTTTTTTTTTTAAGACAGAGTCTCACTCTGTTGCCGGTTAGAGTGCCCTGGTGTCAGCCCAGCTCACAGCAACCTCAAACTCCTGGGCTCAAGCGATCCTCCTGCCTCAGCCTCCCGAGTGGCTGGAACTACAGGCACACACAGTGGACGCCCAGCTAATTTTTTTCTATTTTTAGTAGAGACAGGGGTCTCGCTCTTGCTCAGGCTGTTCTCAAACTCCTGAGCTTACGTGATCCTCCCACCTCAGCCTCCCAGAGTGCTAGGACTGTGAACCACCGTGCCCAGCCTATAGTTATCTTTAAAAAAGAAAAAAGAAAAAAAAAAAACTTTGAAATTCCAAAAGATTTGTAAGTATTTTGGAAATTTCAAGTTTTCCAATTACTAAAACATCATCAAGAAAGGAAAAACTAAGGAAAAGTTTGCCTCTTATTAAAAATTTTCTCTATAATAATCCTCACAGACAGTAGCCAAAAATAAACTGGAATTAGGCAGTGACAGTACTTCACAAAGATAGGGATTAGGTCTATCAGGGAGCAGTAAGGGTTTTGAAATCTGGAAAAACTCTGTAAACAAGCAAGAAAAAATTTGAGAAGTATCAATTTTGGTCCCATCTGACAAAGTTATGAAATGAAGTGTATGAAGTTTTCGTAAGACAACTCTCTTAGAAATAAGTAGATTCAAAAGTATCACAACAGCAGTTTATCATTCTCCATCATTGATTTAAAAAGAAAAATGCTGATTTTGTTATTTGCTGCTGTACCTTTGGCCTTTCCAAACGATTTTTCAAAAATCTACTTCAACAGTAGTTTCCAAATGTATACTTCCCAGTCCTATATTTTTGTCAAACAAATGTCACCAGAGGGACACTGCCCATGACAAGATGTTCTGTCTGCCATCCTCATCACTGTACAAACTCTTAACATGTTTGTAACAATTAAGAAATGTCTGAGAATGCCTGGAATTCCTAGAAAGGAAGTGTGAGGGAGGTCATGAATACAGTTGATATATTAGAGGAAAGTCCTATGCGTGGGATTGTTAGGCTTTTAAAAATCATGACTCCAATCCAATAACAGAATTTAAAAAACAATTTTCTACTTTAAGTAATCATGGAAAGAATAGACTGCATTGAGAAAAATGCAAATTTTTTTAATATAATTCAAAGAATGACAAAGATAGTCCCTGCTTTCTAGGAATTTATGATATAAAGTGAATATACGGAAAACAGAAAACAATGCAAAATCAAGGCAAAGTGACCAGTATGGAATAGAATACTTAGGGAGAAATGTTTATTTAAAAGCTAGAACTTAAGCTAAAAAGCATATAAAATATGTGTGCATATAATTTTAAATATAATATAAAGTTTGTATTTACATTACAATTTATTTTATGTTATAACATGGCTTCTGTAGCAGATTTATATTTCTAATATATTTTTCATAGGATGTTCATAAAATTAGTTTGAATTCCCTTAGCACACTGTAGGATATATCAGAAAATAATATTAGAGAAAAATATTTCAAAGTTGGGGAGCAACAAAGAGTTATAGGTGACTAACACTCAAAACTGACCATAAAAATATTTCACAAAATTAATAATTTCTCTTCCCAGAAAGTAAGAAGAGTTAACCATGTTTGGAACAAATATAATTAATTAAAACATGAATTCTTCAAATTTGAAATTCTTTAACTTTTTAAATAAATACATTTCCTTTACAAATTTATAGGGCAAATCTACATTCAATGTCAAATGTCTAATATTTGACTATCAGTCAACCTAAATCAAACCCTTACTAAGGACTATGGAAGATTCTGTGGAGTCAAAAACAGACGTAGAAGATACAGATCCTGCCCTGGACAGTTTGCTACCTCCCTAGCTTTAAAAAAAAAAAAAAACCCTTAAGTAAGACTAGAAATTGTTATAAAAAGGAAAGTAATCTATTAAATTTTATCAATTTATAATTTTTGAAAATGTGCTATATATGATCTCATTTTTCAACATTAAATCGTTAATATTCTAAAACCCCAAATGTAGTATAAATTATAAAAATCTGAATATTAGCAAAAGTTACATGTTTTGGATGCTTAAACATAAACATAACAAGCTTAACACAGATTTGAACAGAAAAAGTACATACTGAAATAACAAAGAGAAGTCTTCCAAAACACCAAGAAACTTTACCATTGTAACTCTTTCTCATTTCTTCAGTGGAATCTTTGACTATAGCCTGTATTCTCTGTAAGTTCTCAAAGTCACAAATCAGAGGAATAATTCAGGAAACCTAAGAAGCAGTTTAAAATCAAAAAGAAGGGGGAAAATAGTATCATTTTTCAACCTATTAAGAAGACCAAAAATTAAAGTATCAGTGTTGACAAAGATGTGAGGAAATCAACATTCTCTTAATATATTCTGGGGTGTAAACTAATTCTAAGCCTTGGGAAGGCAATTTGGCCATATCAATTTTTTTTAAGTATACACACCCTTTGACCTAGAAATTTTTCCTCCAGAAATATATCCTACTTAAGAATACATAAAAGTGCCTAAGAGTATATGCACAAGGATGTTCATTTTAGCATTATCAGACAAATTAAATACTGAAAACAACTCAGATGTTCAACAAGAAAATGAGTAAATAAATTATGGCATAACTATCCTGCAGAATTATTATACAACAGTTATAAAGAATGAGTTGGACTGGCATATGTAACAATTAGAAGGATGTTCATGATTCATTTTATGTGAAAAAGGTAATATGAAGAATGTGTATGATCCCATTTTTATTACTAATATAGATACAATATATTGTTTTTCTATGCTTATATAGATGGATGCATACACATGAAGATGAATACAAAACAGGGAGGACACCACATCAAACTGAGTGGTTAATTCAGAGGCGAGAGTGGAAAAGAGTGAAAAGAGGGAACATTTGTTTTTTATTTCACACATTTCTACATACTTTGGAACTTTGCCAAGTAGCATATATTACTTTTATAATTTTTTAACAACTCAGTGGAAACATTAAAAGACAGGATAAGGATTAAAACAAAATAAAATACAGAATGCTAGGCTATAGTTTCTTATTTTCTCAGATTTGAATTCCAATTAGCTCAATTCAATTAACTCAGTGAAACTCCAAGACTTAATTTTTTTTTTTCATAAAGGCCTCTGTATGAGATTGGCGGGGTGGGTAGAGCATGAACAAAAAGATGACTGTACAAACTACACTGACGCCCTCTCTACAACACTCTAAAGAAACAAGCATCAGAACACCACGCAGTGGTCTGCTGAATTTCACCGTAACAACAAAGGGAGTGGTCTGGAAGGAAGCTCTCTGTCCTTGTGCAACTCTGAATCTGTAACTGGGAATTCTGAATAAACAACCTTATTTAGCAAAATATCCTATAGCATAAACACAAAACATTCTTTCTAAACAAAGACAGATAAAGGCAACATTAACTGAGTCTCAAAGTATAATATAGACTAAGAGGGTTTAATTTTGAAAGATTGGCAAATAAACATCCCCTAGCCAGGCATAAGTAACATTTTGTGCTAGATAAATGAATGGTAAAGAATCTGATTTTGTTTATTTTACCACAAACAATAAGAAGTTGTTGAAACAGGATGGTGGCTAGACATTTCCTTTATAATTTTACAGTTTGACTGAAAAATGCTCCAATCTTTGAAATCTGAAGTTGTAAAATATCATCAAAACATTCTCAACAGTCAGTACTATCAGCACAAAGCAAATCAAATGGCAACCACACGCACACACAGTGCAACCAACACACACGTACATAGCATATTTCAGGTCATATTAACATACAATCATTAACAAACCACATTCTGACAGGGCCCAAAGAGAGTGGGGTTTGAGGATCCATGTTGGTTAAGGTCAAGATCTGCAAGATGGCCCAAAACCCAAGGGAGGGTTACACTGAGTTCAACAGGATCTGTTAGATTTGGCAGTTAGTGTTCCAACCCAACCACAATACTTTATGACAGACAGTAACTATTTCTCTATGCCCTGTTTTCATCTCACATGAACACATTAATCAGAATCTGGCCTCAGGTATTCCACCTGGTCAACCTCATAGTACACATACTTTCCCTGCTTGGCCCCTCTAACTTATTGCTCTTTACCTCAGAGACTTTCTGTGAAGTACTGCTAGGTAACCTCTGGCACATAAAGTTCAAGCTAACTGTCTGTGGGAAATAAACTGTAAGAGTTTTATTAATGAACTCTTACTTGGTTTGACATATCTCCCCATAAGACACAAACCAAGCACTGACATTTCTAAACATTTAAAATCTAAGTCAGAAAAAGTTTGAGAACCCAACAGGATAAAATATCCTTAGCTAATTATAAGCATTTGGTCAAACCATTATTTTGGATAAGACCCACTTAATTATAAATCTTGAAATCAAAATATCCATAAAATGAACCACACAATAATAACTACATTTTCTGGTACATCATTTTTAAACATTGTTTTACTAGCCTTAATTTTTCCCCTCCTTTGCTCTGTAAAACAACTTTCTGTTCATTCCTACGCCAACTTTAAATCAAAATATGGCATACCACTGAGGAAAAATATTGGGCCATAAACCAGGTGACTCAAATTACTGAGTTTCAAAATGTTTCACAAATAAAATCATAAACTTATATACTTAACTTATAAATCTTTATGTTTTCCTACTAATAAAATGCAGATAATTTTAATAAATGTATGTATGAGGCTAAATGAGTATTATAATGCTAATCATTCAAATCTTACATGAGAAAAATTTAATTGTCTATAAAGATGAACTTTATTGTAGGTAACAGAGAGATTCCTTAACAGGAAAACTAAATCCCTCAGAGGATTAATTTCAATAGTAAACAAATCTTTAAAAATCATCTACTCATATATCCTACATAACCAAAACTAAGTTAAGTGAAAAATTTTAACTCATGGGAGAGAAGTAGCTTGTAAAGAATGAAACATTTTGTAAATTAAAAATCCTTTTGTAAATTAACCAGAGATTCCTGGGGAAATGGTTGATTCTAGCTGGGGCCTACATGTACAAGCTGAACTTAGAATATCTTATCTTACTAAACTAATACCAGGGTTTTATCAAAAGGATTCAGAAGCAACTTGTAGAGACTTCCATTGCCCAAAGAAGAGACAATCTGACCATCAAGAAGGATAATTCCAATGGATTGAAACACATAAAATGTTTAAATCTATGACTTCCTAATAATATTTTTGAAAACTTCATTATTCATCTTTGAAGGATTTTAAGAAACCAACTCATCTTTTTGAATACTGTCAAATAAAGGAAGAAAAATCAATACTTCATACTATCTTTCCCATATGAAAGGCAACAAAATAGCTGACAAAGAAAAGTTTTCCTTTACACAAGTATTCTAACTGATAAGAATGATAAAAGAATATCTCCATTCTTAAAATCTAATAAATGTTATTAATAATAGGCAATGGTCATCAATGACTGCTAACAAGACATACAAACCAACCAACCAGACAGATATTATGTAGCTCTTGATGAAATTACACAAAATCAATTATGAAATATTTCTGGGAGGACCAAAAACAACCCACACCTGAACCTAATCAAAGCCTCTACATCTACTATTGATTTGCAAGAAGTACAAATAACAGAGGAAGAATACTACAGGGATCACCAAAAACCAGACTGTGAAAAACTTTACAATCTGGTTTCATCAATAAATAAATTTCTAAGAAACTAACGGGAGATGGATGAAGGGGAAACCAACCAATTAAAATAAATTTAAGATGTATTAACCAGCTGGAATGTACAGACCTGATTTAATGGAATGTGTAGACCTGATTTGGACTCTGATTTTAACAAACTATAAAAAGAGAGAAAGAGAGATGACTAAGAAAATGTGAGCACTGATTAAATACACAGTGATAATAAGGAAAAATTCTTAAGTGAGATAAATGGCATTGTGTTTATATTTTTAAAAGAAAAGTCCTGGCCGGGCACGGTGGCTCATGCCTGTAATCCTAGCACTCTGGGAGGCTAAGGCGGGCGGATCGTTTGAGCTCAGGAGTTCAAGACCAGCCTGAGCAAGAGCGAGACCCCATCTCTACTAAAAACATAGTAGAAACATAGAAAGAAATTAGCTGGACATCTAAAAATATATATAGAAAAAATTAGCTGGGTATGGTGGCGCATGCCTGTAGTCCCAGCTACTCAGAAGGCTGAGGCAGAAAGATTGCCTGAGCCCAGGAGTTTGAGGTTATTGTGAGCTATGCTGACGCCATGGCACTCTAGCCCGGGCAACAGAGGGAGACTATGTCTCAAAAAAAAAAAAAAGAAAGAAAGAAAAGAAAAGTCCTTATCTTTTAATGATACATACTGAAATATTTACATAAAGCAACATGGTATCTGAAATTTGCTTCAAAACTATCGAAGTGAGGTAGCAACAGGAAAGTGATTGAGGATATAGATTTTAAAAAGATGGGCAACCAGTGAATAATTATTAAAGGTGATGATGGTTACTTTAGGGATCATTATCCTCTTTACTTATGTATAAGTTTGAAAATTTTCCTTAATAAAAAGAAATTTTTAACTGCAAAATCCTCTTGTAATAAATGGTACCTAGATTTTTTTATGTAGCAAAGAAGATGTGCACACATTGAATTTTAGGAAGAATAAACCAATGTGTGTTAATAGTTGGGTATATTAAATTATTACTATATTATATTAAATTCTTGGCTAGAGGTGGCTCATGCCCGTAATCCCAGCACTTGGGGAGGCATCAACTCAAGAGAAATTAAAACATATGTCAACACAAAGACTTCTATGCAAATGATCACAGCAGCATTATTCATAATAGCTAAAAGGTAAAAATAATCCAAATGTCTAACTGGTTAATGGATAAACAAAATATCTACACAATGAAATACTATTCAGTCATGAGAAGGAAAAAAACTACTGATATAGATGGACCTCAAAAACCTGTTAAAGCAAGGAAGTTAGACACAAATGGGTGCATATTGTATAATTCCATGTACATAAAATATTCAGAAAAAGCAAGTCCATATATTGTGGTATCATAAAAAATATATCTGGACTTTGTCCCTGGTTCCTGGCACATAGCTTCAAAAATTGTTGGAATTTCCTGAGAGATAGCAGTATTTCTTATGCTAATGAAGTGGCTCACAGATGACAGCTTCAGAATGGGGGCTGCTCACCAGGAAAAGTAAGTACATAATTACAGGGTTGGAACTCTGGGCCAACCAGACCTCCAAAGACAAGAAGGGAACTGGAATTTAAATTCAATCCCATGGCCAAAGGTGTTATCAATTATGCCCATACAATTAAACCCCAATAAAAACTCTGAACACTGGGGCTTGGAGGAGCCTCCTGATTGGTGAACACACTAATGTGTAAAGAAGGTGACATACCCTGTAGACAGAGAAAGGGCATAGAAGCTCTACCTTCAGGTCCTTTTCAGACCTTGTCCTATTTGTACTCTTTATAATAAAACTGCATAAATGTAGCATTTTTAATGAGTTGTGAGTCATTCTAGTGAATTATTGAAACTGAGGGAGTTGTAGAAATCCCCAAATTTATAGTCAGCCATCAGAATTGCAAGCATCCCCAGAGACTACGGCTGGCTTTGAAGGGGGGCAGTCTTCTGGAAGGGCTGAGCCTGTAGAGTTTTATGCTATTTGATGGGTAGTTAATGTCAAAACTGTATTATAATACAAATACATGGGGTGGAAACAGTACAAGAGACAAAAAGATGAGTGGTTACCTGAGGCTGTCCATGTTGCAGTGGAAAGTGATAGCAACAGAAAGTTTTTAGGGTGATGGAAATATTTTAAAGCTGGATTTGATGATGGTTGCACAACTCTATAAATGTACTTTAAAAGTCATTAAATTGTGTACTTTCAATGAGTACAACTTATGGCATGTAAATTATACCTCAATAAAGCTGTTTAAAAAAACAAAATCTAATCGATAAATTTCCAAGACTATGCCTTTAATAAAAGGCATAAAAAGTTATAATAATCAGATATTCTTCATTCTGTATTCTCATAATGAACAACAAACACTTACTAAATGCAACAATCACTGAAAAAGTAACAAGAAATGAAGGGTTGCAACTGTCATGAGAGCATACCATTAGATGGAAGAATGCTATCACAATCAGCACTGTTAAATCAGGTTAAAAAAAACTCAGGATGGATTATGTCCACATTTATAATTTTGTGAAAAAGACTTTGAAAAGAAGGAGAGGATGCTTTAATTTGGGGCAATCTGAGATTAGCCAATGCCCTTATGCCATCATTAGTTCTAGAGACTTTAAGATCAATTGTGATTCTGCCTTTTAAATGTTTTTTACTCGATAATCTTATAATCCATTACTGTAAATTATATCAAAAGAACTATCATGTATATTACATTAAAGTCTAATTTGCATTCAGCACTGGCTGATAAGACACTTCAAACAATAAGGAAAGAGAGAAAGCGAAGAAGTTATTGTATATATGGGAGTCATTGTTTTGCAGTTTCTGAGCTTCCCTCTTGCTATTGTTCTTTAATTCTCCTCTTGAAGCCACCCTCCTGAAAAAGGAGGAATGCATGTATGAAATCTATTCAACCGCACCTCCCATTCATTCACTCCCCCCCCACTATAATCTGACTTCAGTTTCAAATACAAACTGAAACCACTATAGCAAAAGTCATTAAACCAGACATTTTCCAAATTCCTTCACTCTTCAAGCCATCTAAACAATCTTTCTCATAGACTTCAATTCTCTTTAAATTTATATAATATTTCATTTGAAATTAATGTCATCAATTTATCATTAAATACTAATCTTCTCTATTCTGACCCACCACATCCCTACCGAACCACTTCAAACAATACTTGCCTCTATATAGCAAACTTATCTGTTGAGTACATAGCCAAGTAAACAAGAAAAAATAATATACAAACAAAATACTAAAAATTATACATACACATATGCATATACACATACATACATATATGTATAAAGTTAAATTTCTTTGATAATTCAAAAAGCTTAAGTTACTTCCTGTTGAACTCATCCTAACATACACAAAATTTTTTTCGTGTTCTTTTATAAAAAGAAACATTTTCCATATATCTAAAGTCTGTATTTTTAAAATAGAGCCTCTATTTTCTAATGCATTCAACCACATTTATCTATATAACCAAGGTAGACAAGTATAAGTTTAGTGGGTGGTTGGTGTAGAGGTGGTAGTTGGGACTGGCCTTACCCATGTGGAAATAATTGCTTTCCTGGCCTAAAGCTCTTCCTATTAGGATCAAAACAAACTGATGTTATCTTAAGAACCCTTCCAATTTTTGAAAAATAAAACCTAAGTGTTCCACTGTCAGGCAGATATTGTCCAGATATTGTTTATTTTGTTTAAGGACAAAATTATGGCACATTTATTTTTGTATTTAAATTAAAAGCAGAGTTACTATTATGAAGAAAATAAGGGCTTTTCAAAAGATAGTTATCTCAGTATAGAAAGGTACACACAGAGTTGGTACAGACAAGGCCACCAAACTTAAACATTGTGATCTGATATTTTAAAAAATCTCAGTTTGGCCCTTGGCCTTCTTTGTATGCACCAAAATTTTCATAAAACTGCTCATCGGCAGTATGAAATAATGGTACATAACACAATGAACTATTTAAAGCAGATTTAGTGACAACGATTAAAATATTCCAGCAAGAATACAAATTCAGAAGCTCAATGTTTTATGATGTGATTCTGCTATGGATTGTAAATTTGCTAAGCACCTGCCAAAATGTAATGTTATTTTGATTCATGTAATTGGAGAATTGAAAAAAATATCAAGATGTTATTTAGATCAGTCTTTTGCCTCTGACAGTTCAGTATTTATATCACCAGATTGATGGCTATTAAGAAATACATTTTTTGATTTACAGCATTTGGCTGAAAAAAAAGAAAATAAAAATAAATTTAAAGAAAAGAAATATATTTTTTTCTACATGAGCAAGATAGTAAACCCACAACCACTTTGAAGCCTCTTTTAATGTTTCATCACCCTGAAAGCAATGACCAGTGGCTTCAGTTGTTTCAAACTTTCTGTTTTGTAATCAAAATTCATTTTTTCCCACCACATTAGAGATAGGATTAGGAGTCCTTTGTATATACAGGAAGTCCTCACTTAATGTTGTCAATAGGCTCTTGGAAACTGCTACTTTAAAGAAAACGATGTATAAGAAAACCATTTTTTTTTCATCATCAACCTTATAACAAAACGATGTTGAATGAAAGGACGTTATTGGAGGACCTGCTATATGTTGTTTCACTTAAAGTTGCAGTTTCCAAGAACCTACTGATGATATTAAGTGAGGACCTATTGTACCATGCTTGTAAAGCTTCTAAAGTATGAATCTGAAGTTGTGAGAAGTTCAATAAATTGCCCAAGGTGAAGCCAGAAAAAGAACTCAGGTGTATTGACATGTAGACCAGCATTTTTTCTAACACAGGAGGCTGGCTACTCCAGTTGGGAGGGAGATAGAATAGTAATTCTTGATTATATTAATACCATACGCTTAATCAATAGCATAAGCAACTCATATCACAAATCCTCAGAGAAATGTGATTTTAAAAAACTACCTTTTAATTACGGCTGTACAAACGCTTTGATTACATATATTGCCTTTGCCTCACCCGAGTCAGAGCTAGAAGTATGTCCATCCCCCAGACAGTGTGCACCACACTCATTAGGTGTGATTATACCCATCCCTTCCTCCCCTCCCACCTGCCTGACACCCTATGAATGTTACTTCCACATGTGCACATAAATGTTGATCAACTAGTACCAATTTGATGGTGAGTACATGTGGTGCTTGTTTCTCCATTCTTGTGATACTTTATTTAGAAGAATGGGCTCCAGCTACAACCAGGATAATACAAGAGGTAGTTCACCATTTTTTATGGCTGAGTGGTACTCCATGGTATACATATACCACATTTTATTAATCCAATTTTATATTCTTGTACTAGGGTACATATTGCCCACATGTATTGATGGGCACTTGAGTTGTTTCCGCATCTTTGCAATTGTGAATTGTGCTGCTATGAACATCTGAGTGCAGATGTCTTTTTTATAGAATGTCCTTTTTTTCCTTTGGGTAAATATCCAGTAGTGGGATTGCTGGATCAAATGGTAGTTCTACTTTTAGTTCTTTGAGGTATCTCCATATTACTTTCCATAGAGTTTGTACTAATTTTCAGTCCCACCAGCAGTGTATGAGTGTTCCTATCTCTCTGCACCCACATCAACATTTGTTGTTTTGGGACTTTTTGATGAAAGCCAATCTCACTGGAGTTAAGTGCTATCTCATTGTGGTTTTGATTTGCATTTCCCTAATGATTAGAGATGCTGACCAATTTTTCCTGTTTGTTGGCCATTATTATTCTGTCTTCTTTTGAAAAGTTTTTGTTCACATCCTTCACCCACTTTTTAATGGGGTTGTTTTTTCCTTGTTGATTTTCCTGAGTTCTATGTAGACGCTAGTTATCAGCCCTGTATCAGACATGTAGCATGCAAATATTTTCACCCATTTTGTAGGTTGTCCATTCACTCTAATGATAGTTTCCTCGGCTATGCAAAAGCTTTTTAATTTGATCAGGTCCCATTTATTTATTTTTGTTGTTGCTGTGACTACTTTTGGAATCTTCTTCATAAATTCTTGGCCTAGGCTGATGTCTAGAAGAGTTTTTCCAACATTTTCTTCTGGAGTTCTTACAGTTTCATGCCTTAGGTTTAAGTCTGTTATCCACTGTGAGTTGATTTTTGCGAGAGGTGAGAGGTACGAATCCTGTTTCAGACTTCTGCATGTGGCTATCCAATTTTCCCAGCACCATTTATTGAATAGGGATTATTTTCCCCAACATTACCTTTTCTTGAATCTCAAATATCTTCTTTGGAAAAAAAAATGGTGATAAGAGTACTTAAAATATAAAGTTGTTTTGATGTATAAATGAGCTGAATAATTATAATGTATCCAGAACATAAAACAGGCACTCAACAAATGTTACTTCTCTTCAACATGATTCCTTTCTCTTTGATTCTACAACAAGAAAAGTTACCTGTCCCCATTAGCTCTCCTTAACTCTGAGCTATCCCCCTTTTCTTATTGTTTCTCCTAACTGGCAGTGCCTTTTGACCTCTTTCCATTCAATAATGCTTATCAATTTCTTCAAGGCTCAGTTTAAGATTTACCTCCTTTAAGAAATCTTCTGAACTAACTTAACCCTACTTTACTTATTTCTTCCTTCATTATTTAAATTACTTGTACTTTTGAACTATATACTTGCTTACATCTTCTTTTGAAGCTTTGTGACTGTAATTACTTCCTAAGTGCTTTGTATGTTTCTTATTTTCTTCCATAATTAGAACATAAGCTATTAATAGGCTAGAATATAAGCTAGCAAAAGGCAGGGATATTGATCAGTTTTGTTCACTGGTAGATCAAGGGATCTAAAACAACGTCAGGAATATATAACTGCTCAGTAGGTATTAGCTGAATGAACAGGCAGGGATTATTTCTCTTTCTACTCATGAATCTCTCCCAAATTCCAGATGTAATGATAAACACACATTTATAAAAATTTAAAATGTTTGAGTAAATGAAAATAGATATGCCTGATATTTTTAAAACTCAAAACATTTTAAAAAGTTAGTAATGCCATAATAGATGAATCAACTCACTGGCTAAAGAAAGTGACTCCTGGTCATCATTATAAGAAGGATATATGGTGTCAGCTAAAAAACAGAAGGTAAACGATTTAATTAAGACCTAAGGTTTGAAATCCTACCTTCCCATAAAGAATTGTTAACCTTTGTTCTTTTTTCAAAATTTTGGATTAAGAAAAATTAAATGAAAAAAATACCAATTTCTACTTTACTCTCGTCTCAAGTTATATAAAAGAACATTAGATACTTATAAAAATACATAAATTTAAGAGACTAACTTTATCTTCAACAAAGTACTTGTTTCATCCTACACTTAACACCTGGAAGGCATAAGACAGAATTATATATTTTGTAAAGAAATACAAAAATATTACTTTTGACCCAAGTACATTCAATAACTATTTATTGATAATGATTATTTTAAAAATTAGCCCTCAGAACAGAGAAACACATAAAAAAAATTCTACCCAGAAAAATGATCTTCTTTCCAGCTTATATAATTCAATCAAGGTACAAAGATCCAGCTACTTCACATACAGGACTTTACAAAGAACATCACCATGGTTAAACACTAGATGAGGTAATGGATTTGTAAAGGATCACTATTTTTTTTTCTATTCAGTTTAAGCCATATGTTATTCTACACACATGAAAAGATAGCCATAATAATTAGAATGAAGAAAAATCATTGCTAATTACATAATCTTGGAGGTATTAACTACAATGCTATCATTCAATTGTAGAATTAATGACAATTAAAGAGGGCTAACAATGACTAGAAAACTCTAAGTGAGTAAATTACTGTACATCAAAGGAGATAATATTGTATAGTTGAATGAATTGGCTCTGGAGACTGGGGTCCAAATCCTAGCTTTCCCATTTCTTATCTGTTTGACCATAGGCAAAATGTTTAACTTTTCTGAGCCTTGGCTTATCTATAAGATATGGCCATTATAATTTTTCCCTTGTGAAGCTATGATAAGGATTTAAAAAGATAATGTATCACTACTCTGGTTAAAAACTCCTATGATACAATACAACCTATAAAGTAAGTTTCAAACTATCTTACTTTCAGAGAAGAGAAAAATGTTTTCTAATCTCAAAATTTGTTAAAACATTCAAGCAGAAACATCTAATAAGTAGACAAAATGCAGCATTAAAGCCAGAACAGAGAGAAGAAAACACATGCAAATTTCATTGTCATCGCCCATCTAAATTACAAATTTAGTCAAATACTGATATTTTTGTAATTTGAATATACCAATTTTATTTCTGCTACATGATATTATTGTCATAAAGTTACCTATAAATTCTTGCTTAACAAAGATTTTTGCAGTATTGGGCTAGCACAATTTTTAAAATGCCCTAGGGACAGATAAACTCCTTGTTACTCTCCCTTAGCATATTATAAATTTTCTAATACGATAAATAGTCATTTCAGCTCCTGTTGTAAATAAGCCATTAATTGTTAACCTTTTAGTTCATCTCCTACCCTCAAACAGATTGCCCTGATACTAAAACAGAGTTTAAGTTTAGCACATTCCAAGTTCAATATGGATGCTACTTAGTTCCAGACTCTATCTGAACTAAGTATTTCCATCCTCTCCCAGACTCTTTTTCCCAATTATTGATGCAATTGTTTCCCGCTCCAGAGTAAGCTATTCTCACATCATATCTACTATTTCCATAGCACTTAGCCCATCATCCCCGAAAACCTATGCCACTTGTGTGTGTGTGTATACTTGTGTGTGTATATATAGTCAATATTTTTGTTTTGTCTTAATTCTCTACTTCCCAAAGTCAAATCATTAAATTAAAACTAATTAGTGGCCTATCCTAGCCAGCATTTACTAATTGCTTAATACATGTCACTCTGTGCTTTTTAAACTATAAAGTATTATTTTATCAACTCTAAAATATCATAGACTTATAAGAAATCTCCCAATTTAAGAACCATTAAATTTGAAAAATAGCAGATGGTGACTATGAGTACCACTGATTAGAAGACATGTTCCATTTTCAGAGATCTTAAAATGTAAGGAAAAACATGTACATCTTACTCTTTTAACCTCATTTTAGAAACTGAAAATCAGAGTACTTAAACACATTGTCCAATACTAATACCTGTTAACCAGGTTGGTTACATGAAGCAATACCCAATAACTGGGGGAGGAATGAACCAAAGGCCAGCTATTTTAACTATTGTCTCTCTACTAAGTAAAATAAGTACATAACAAATATGTGTTGATATGCTTGATGATTATTTATAAAACTGTGCTGCATACATCATATCAACATTTCTACAACAGAAGATAAAGTTCAAAACTTCATTGCCTCCCCTATGAAAAAATATGTAGTAATTACTGAAATCTGAAACCTATTTTCAGACATAACAGGCAGATAAATATGTCTGACCTTATTACTGCGAAAATTTTCTTTTTTCAAAATGTCACAACATACTTCAGTTCGTTGAGAATACAAAGTGTTCAATTAAGTTGTACTCCATAGACAAAATATATGTTACAAATGATATCAAATGATTTGCCAATATACAATTAAATATTTAAGATTACATACTTTTCAAATGATGGCATATTTTTGCCTAATGAGCAAATATATCAACCAATTAAATTTATAGTCGCACAGTAATACAATTCCGCTTAACTCCTTAGATATTCACTCATCCCCACTATTAAATATTTAGGTTACTGAATTATAAATATTACATTAAATAACATAGAACTTAATTCCAGAATAGGGAGTGCAATTTTTCAACCTTAAGTATTTGCTAGTAGAAGAGAAAAAGGAACATGGCAATGTGATATTACATTCAAACTCAATATGTCTTTGTAAGGAAGTAAATAAAGAAAAAGCAGACAGAATGGTGATCAGGCCAGTAATAATTTTGAAATGGGAAATGAAACTTTATTTCAGTTGACAGAAAAATCTTTTTACAAATTCACAGATGCATTTAGAAAGGTCAAAACTTTTGAAAACTAAACTAAGAATCTGCATCTTAATTGATCCTCATTAAACCAAAAGAACAAACAAAATTCTCTCCCTTCCACTCCCCATGGTAAATGTCAACATCTCTAACTGTTTTATCCTAAGAAATAAGTATGAGTTCTGTATAACGTAAAATAGGAAGAAAGGAAAAGGTAACGGATTGCTTTCATTAAAAATATGTATTTATAGAAATTGTTATTAATAAAATATCATTTTCTTTTAAGAGTAAAAACAATTGATAACCAAAGATTAAAAGTCCCAGCAATTTATTTTCGACCTAAAATCTGGTTCCAATATGACTATGAACAAAAATATATTTGTATATCAGATACATTCAATATTATGTATATGAGGTATTTCTCTATTTGTTAGACAAAGCATAACAGAACTCACCACATTTTATATTATAAAAATTGCAAACTATGAATTAACAAGTAATAATTATATCAAAATTCTCATCTTACCTCTCCATTTCTTAAAGTTGTGATGGTTCCTCTTGCTACACCCATTCTAAATAGTGTTTCTGTGGCCTGTGAATTAAAAAAAAAGCAAAAATATATAATCTATAATCTGTATTGAACTGCATATCACACCCCAAAAATATGAAAAACATCCAATACTATTATATATCCAGCAACTTTTAGAGAAGCATCAATAAGGCACAATAAGAACTAAACTCCCCTAAATTATATGCCAGAAATATCATTTTCACAATGTTTTAATGTTATAACGAACTCAAACTGAATTGTTTCAAAAGGTTATTTTGATATGCTGGTATTCTTCCAGGTTCAGTTGATATACAAAAATTAAATTAAAATTTAGTATTCTGATTCAATTTAGAAATTATCATTTATTCTGAATTTTAGTCTCATTATCATTTATTCGAGTTCAGTTCAGTTCACTTGCCTGCTACTGAAATAAAGACATAAAACACAGTAATGAAGTAATGTCAGATATTAAATAACACCCCAAAACAGTTATAGTTTTCCATATACCAACAATGAACAATCAGAAAAAGAAATTAAGAAAACAATCCTATTTACAATAACATCAAAAAGAACAAAAATTTTAGATCAAAACTTAAACAAGGAAATGAAAGTCTGTACACCGAAAACAACAAAACATTGCTAAAAGAAGTTTAAAAAGACACAAATATATGGAAAGATAGCTTGTGCTCATGGTTTCGAAGACTCATTGTTAAGTTGTCAATACTACCCAAAGTGACGTACAGATTCAGTGCAATCCCTATTAAAATCCTAATGACGTTTTTTGTGAAAATAGAAAAACCCATCCTAAAATTCATATGGAACCTAAGGACACCAAATATACAAAATAATCTTGAAAAAAGAAAAATAAAGTTGGAGGACTCATATTTCCCGATTTAAAAATTACTATAAACCTATAGTAATCAAAAAAAATTGGTATTGTTATAAAGACAGACAATGGAATACATATAAGTTAATGGAATAGAATAGAAAGACCAAAAATAAATCCTTACGTATATGGCCAAATGATTTTCAACAAGGGTAATAAGACCATTCAGTGAAGGAAAGGACAATTTTTTTCAACAAATAGTGATGGGAAAACTGGACATTGACATAGAAAAGAATGAAGTTGGACCCTTACTTTCTACCATATACAAAAAGCAACTCAAAAATGGATCAAGGACCTAAACTTACGATCTAAAACTATAAAACTCTTAGAAGAAAACATAAGGGAAAAGCTTTATGACATTGGATTTAAACATGATTACTTGGATATGACACCAAAGCACAGGCAACAAAAGAAAAATGGATAATTAGACTTCAACAAAATTTAAAACTTCTGTGCATTACAGGACTGTACCAACAAAATGAAAAGGCAATCCAAGAAAAAAATATTTGCAAATAAATCATATATCTGATGAGGAGTTAATATCCACAGTATATAAAGAACTCCTACAACTTAACAATAAAAACTAAACAACCCAGTTATAAATTAATGATAAATTCACTACAATAGATTTTTACTAAACCATGTAAAATTAAATGTTGAAAGAACTATTTATAGAAATTTTTATTAAAGGAAAACATTTCTCACCAATGGTGTACCTGTATTTACTCTACTCTTAATGATATGTATTTAATCTACTGATGTGATTTTTAACAGTACGCATGTAGGTCTGGCTAGTTACTGTATACATTTGAGGAGCAAAAGGGGGAGGGCACAGGCAATCAGCACTTGGCATAAAGTATGCAATAATTTCTCAAAAACAAATTAAATTACTTTTTTATGTCTCAAAAACCTAAGGTAATATGAAGATCAAATTCCCTTTATGTACTTTCTCCAATAGAATACCAAATTCAATCTTTTGTTCCCAGCTAAATTGATTTGTTACATCAGCTCTTCCCACCAGAAACGATGTCTTTGTTTCTATAGGAAAGCAACGGAGAATGCAACTTTCTTCTAACCTTACTAAAGAGATTGCTTTTAATTTACTTGCACCTAAACAACTACTAACAAGTGTCAAAAACAATACAATACACAACTAATTCTCAGCATTTGTAAATTTACCAATAGCAAATTCTTGATTGAAATTTCCCTTTCCTTGGGGTTTTTATTACATCTAAGATGATTAATACTAAAAACATTCATTCAACATTTTCTGTCAGTGGCATCGGGGAAAAACTGTCTGCAAGATCCTTGTTTAAAAATAGGGTATCAAGAAAGACTGCTTTTAAGAACAGCACTAGAAAAAAGAGACTTAAGGGACATAAAACCCAGATGTAAATAAATGCAAAGTTCTTGGTTGGATCCTTGTGTGCGCGTTTGTTCATCTTTGTGTGTAAATCAAAAATATCTGGAAGGACATACTCTGAGGTGATAACAGTAGTAATCTCTATGTTTAAGTATGCACATATACTGTTTGGTAATAATTTTTTAAAAAGTGAAAAAATAAAAGTGAGCTGGGAGTGGTGGCATGTGCCTATATAGTCCCAGCTACTTAGGAGGCTGAGGCAGGAGGATTGCTTGAGTACAGGGGTTTGAACCCAGCCTTGGCAACATAGCAAGACTCAATTTCTTAAAAAAAAAAAAACAAAAAACAATTTTTGTTGCACTAAAAGATAAAACCTTTAAAACAGAATTTTGGAACACTGTGAAATGTTATAAGTGTGGTACTTTGAGTATCTCCTAAAGTGAAAATAATCAAAATTCAAAAAAGAAACTCATGTGCTTATAGTCCAATACTTTCTAATTCATTAAACTAGCACATACTAAGTAAAATTAACAAGAAGAAATACATACTCCATATACTGTTACTTTTAAAAATAATATGATTATAATATCTTTAAAGCATCATATTATAATACCTTTAATCAGCTAAGCATCATCTTATAGAAAGATTTCAGTGGGTTAATTTAACATGAAGTTTATAAATACAAATACAAAAATGGCTGTATTTAGCAGGTATTTATTTCCTATTAGTCAAGCAACTATATTTCTAGTTATCTTATTTCCAACTATTGGACAATACTTGGATAACCTTAGGCAGGTCATTTGAACTCTCTAAGCACTGATCTTGTAAAATGGTGATAGTTAACATCAACCTGTCTGCAAATGGTCAATACAAGTGTGTTAACATGGGAAAATGCTCTGTAAAGAGCTAGATCAACATAAAATATTTAATCCAAGGTCTCGTTGAGGATAGCACTTCTTGAGATGAACAGATGTTTGAGAAATAATAGTTTTGACTTTTAAAAATATGGAAGGGATTAATGAAAAGATAAAAAACAACACAGCCTTAATCACCGCTGTGAATATGAAAAACAAAAATTTATAGTGCATAGCACTTTTTACTATTCTATGACTATTTCTTTATTATTCTAGTTCACCAATTAAACAGGGAGGTTCTTGGACATAAATGACATCTTTTATTCATGTATTTCCAGCACTTTATACAACATATAACAAAATTAACTAAGTAGGTGAAAGACCTATACGCTGAAAACCACAAAGCATTGATGAAAAAAACAGAAGACATGAATAAATGGAAAGATATTCCACAGTCACAGACTGGAAGAATTAATACTGTTAAGAAGTCCATACTGCCCACAGCTATTTACACATTTAACGCAATCCCTATCAAAATTTCAATATCATTTTTCATAAAAATAGAAAGAACAATCCTAAAATTCATATGGAACCACACACACACACACACACACACAAAAAAAAAAAAAAAAAAAAAACCCAGGTAGCCGAGATAATCGTAAGCAAAAACAAAAAAGCTGAAGGAATCACACTACCTGATTTCAAACTATACTGTAGAACTATAGTAATTAAAACAGCATGGTATTGGCTAAAAAAAAAAAAAAAAGACACACTGACCAATGGAACAGAATAAATTGCTCAGAAATGAACTCATGCATATATATGTGGTCAACCGATTTTCAACAAAGGTACCAAGAATACACAATGGAAAAATGACGGTCTCTTCAATAAATGATGCTAGGAAAACTCAATTTTCACATGCAGAAGAATGAAATTGGATCCTTATCTCACACCACAAACAAAATTCAATTCAAAATGGATTAAAGACTTACACATAAGACCTGAAACTCTAAAACTACATTAAAAAAAAAAAAGAGGAAAAACTACACAACAGTGGTCTGGGCAACAATTTTTTTTTTTTTTTTTTTTTTTAGATTTGACCCTAAAAGCGCAGGCAACAAAACCAAAAATAGATATTAATATACACACACACACATACAATGAAATGGAATAATTTTCAGCTTCAAGTAATCAAGACGGCATCATGTATTGGCACAAGGTTAGAATTCAGAAATAGACCCCACACTCTATGTCCACTTGGCTTTCTACAAAGGTACCAAAGTAATTCAATGGGGAAAAAATAGTCTTTTCAACCAATGGAACTGAAACAACTGAACTTCCAAATGGATATATGAACCTCAACCCATATCTCACCACATACGCAAAAACTAACTCAAAACAAATCATAGACTTAAATGTTGGAGATCAAACCATAAAACTTCTGAAAGTAAACACTGGAGAAAATCTGTCTGATTTTGGGTTAGGCAAAAATATGTTACATTATGAGGGGAAAAAAAGAATAAAATATTAAAGAAAAAATTCATCATTGCAAATTGTACTGCCCAAAGATGGCCATACCAATATACATCCCATCCCACAATGTTTCTTAAGTGACATAAGCTGCACCAGCTGATGTCAAGTGGCAGTAATGGACTATCGGGAAACCACTTCCAAACTGCAAATTAGTGCAAAATAAATATGATTGTTGTTTTTAGCCACTACAGTTTTGAGTAGTTTGTTGCACTGCAGAAGATAACCAATACATTGATAAAATGTGCCTCATCAAAATTTAAAAACTTTTTCTTCTTTGAAAAGAGTCAATTAAGAAAATGAAAAAGCCACATGCTCAGAGAAGATATATGCAAATATACATGACAAAGCATTCACATTCGGAGTATATAAACAACTCTGAAATAACCCATATATTCATATATATATGTATGTGTCGGAACACACACATACACACATATGAATAACCAAAAAGTCAACAAAAAGATGTTCAACATCATTAGTCTTTAGGGAAATGCAAATGAAAACCAAAATGAAGTACTGCTACACATGCACTAGAAGGGTAAAAGTAAAAAGAATGACAATACCAAGTGATAGTGAGGATATGGAGCTACTGGAACTTTCATACATTGCAAGTGGGAATACAAACTGGTATAGTCACTTTGGAAAACAATTTGGCAGTTTCTTATAAATGTACACATACAACTTATCATAAGGCCCAGCAATTCTATCCCTAAGTATCTACCCAAGAAAAATGAAAACATATGTCCATTTACATGAATTGTTGGGGGGAGAAAAAAGCCAAAACTATAGTGATAGAGAGCAAATTAGTGATTACTTGGGGTAAGGAAATTGACTGCAAAGGGAAGAGAGGGACATTCTAGGGAATACAGAAATATTCTACATATTGATTGTGGTTGTAATCACATGACTATAAACATTTGCCAAAACTCATCAAACTGTAAACTTAAAACATGTAATGTTCCTTAAGTGAAAATAAAGCTCTTTTTAAAAAAGAAAACACACCTGTTCCCCCCTACCCAGTCTCACCCACAAAAGTAGTTCTCAACTAATTTGTAACTTAATTCCCACTAATTAGGAAAAACCTGGGTACAGCCTTCACAGAAATTTTTTTTAGGAAGGACAAATATGCTTTAGACATAGATTCATGTGCTTTAGACATAGATTCTTAAATTCATCTTAAGTTCATCTTAAATTCATACAAACTTCAAAAATTTACATAAACTCAGGGCAGAGGTGGAGAGTGATCAAAGCAGCAGAAAATGATCAGAAATATTAAGGCAATAATAAATGTTAGATATGGATAATCCAGTAAAGACAAGAGTCTGCATGTCATACTTGTAGGTAGACTGAGGATCCAAGAAAAGTAAATTGTTATGAAAACCCTGCATTCCATACAAAATTCTACACATATCACCAATTAAGAACCACTGCTCTAGTATACACTTAACTTGATAATTAAGGAAAATAAGTGCTATATATAGAAAGTAGCAAGTCGAAAAATGTCACTAATCTCACCTTGACTTGCAAGTGCTCTTGTACCTGTGTTTCCATCCACCATTTGTCCAAACAAAAACTTAAGAGTCATATCTGAGTCCTTCTTCTCCCTCAACAATTCATCATAGCATATATTAACTAGTCATCTAAAATTCTCACTAGACTATAGGTTGACTCTCACTCATTATTATAACTCTAGCAACTATACCTAAGAAACACTCAATAAAAGTTGAATGAATGAAAGAAGTAAGATCTAATGAATAAGCAGTCGTTTAGAATACGTCAAGTAAGTGTTTATTTATTGATTGTTTGGGGGCACGTGGTTTACCAAAGTGTGAACAAATATGTCCCAAACTGTATTACAGAAATTTCAAATGCTGACAGTATATTTCATTAGCCTCTTATGTTAATGAAATCAACTTGGTCTTTTTAGACATAATAATTGTCATAATCTGTTTTCATTCAGAATACAGGAAATATGAATTACATATGGAGACAATGGACCTTAGCAGTGGTTTTAAGGTTATGAAGAATGTTAATTCTGTTTAGAAATGTGGGTTGGTAAGTTACCCAGGAATTTAAATGATAAGCAGATGGTTTGTTTCCAAATTCAGAGTAGTCATCTGGCTCTAAAGAAGAGTGTACTTTTGTAAATACATGTTCTGTCATGTTCTATCCAATGTGACATGATGTAATAACATACTATGTTATGTTCTGCTTTTCTTCTTTTAACATAATAAAACTTAACAAAAGAAAAGCATGAGATTTTTTCACCCACAATGCTATCTTCTTACACTTAAAGTCAAAACAAACAATGATAACAACCAAAAAAAAACCCCACACAAATGCTGAGATTTAGAGTTAGATTTCAATTCTGTTCAAAATAAAATAAAATTGGGTCACTATTCCTATCAGAACTGAGTTTTCTCAACCATTTAATGGCAATAATATCAAATATTTTAATAATTTAGAGTCTTTTTAACTTTAAATTTGAGAGTGGGAAATAAAGAATTATATCTAAATTTGATCTTTCATTTAACTATCATAGTTTAGCATATGTAGTAAATAATTGTTGGATGACTATACAACATCCCTCTCCCTTCCTCCTCTTCCTTCCTCTATTCTAACAAAAGGCTGATTTTGTTTTATATTCACCTTCTCTTACAAGGATATTGGCTTAATTAAATCAATAATAGTAATCCCATTCCTCTCATGTGTTTTTTTCGATATAGGCATATAATGCCTGACATAAAGAAGGTCATTCCATAATAAAAAAGAGTCAATTTATAAAGACAACATAAAAAGCTTACATGCGTATGTGTCTAAAAACAGGGCTTCAAAATGCATGAATCAAAAATTCATAAGACAAAGATAACAAATCCATAGCTATAGTTACAGAATTCAATATCCTTCTACAATAACTGATAGAAAAAGTAGAGAGAAAAATCAGTAAAGATATAGCCTGGAAGAATACCCATCAACTTGACCTAATGATGTTTACAGAGCACTGCATTAAACAAAAGCAGAATAAATATTCTTTTCAAATCCACACAAAACATTTCCCCAGATAAACTATAATCTGGAGAAAAAAAGAAGGCTCAAATTATCATTTTCAGGAATGAAGTGACATAACTACAAATTCTTCAGAAATTAATAGGACAATAGAGTCCATTATGAATAATTTTATGCCAATTAATTTTACAACTTAAATGAAATGGACAAATTGTTTAGGAAACACAAACCACCAAAGCTCTCACAAGAAGAAATATATAACCTAAATAGCCCTATGTCTATAAAAAGAAACTGAAATAGTAATAAAATACCTTCTGAAAGAAAACTCCAGGTCCAGATGGCTTCACTGGTAAATTCTACCAAACATTTAAGGAAAAAATTATTCTAATTCTATAAAACTCTTCTAGGGATTTGAAAAGAAGGAAATACTATTTAATTCATTCTGCAAGGGCAGTGTTACCCAGAGAGCAAAACCAAATGAAGACATTACAGGAAAACTACACACCAATATGTACATAGGCATAAATATTCTTTAAAAAATTTGAGCAGATTGAATCCAACAATATACAAAAAGAATAATATATCAAGTGGGTTTATTCTAGGATACAAGGCCAAACATCAAGCAATGTAATTCACCATATTAAACTAAAAAAAGAAAAACTGTATCATCATCTCTATAGGTACAGAAAAAGCATTTGACATAATCAAACACCCATTCCTGATTTAAAAAAAAAAAACTCTCATAAAAAGTAGGAGTCCAAGGGAACTTTCTCAAAGGGAAAAAGGGCATCTACAAAAAATCTATAGCCAACATCACATGTTAATAGTGAAACACTAAATATATTCATTCCCTCTAAGATCAGGAATAAGGTCAAATGTCATGATGCTCTCTATTTCTATTCAATATTATACTGGAAGTCTCAGCTAGTGTAATAATGCATGAAAAAAATGAAAGGCATCCAGATTAAGAAGCAGCAAAATATTCTCTTTTTCAGATGACATGCTCATTTATGTAAAAGATGCTGTAAAAAATCCCAAAAAGGAGCTACCAGAACGAAAAATTGAGTTTAGCAAAGCTTAAGCACATACGATCAATATACAATACAAAATCAATAGTATTTCAATATATCAACAATGAACAATTGAAAAGTCAAGCTAATAAAACACATTATTTACAACAGCATTAAAAAATATGAAATACTTGTGGATAAGTTTGACAAAAGATATGCAAGAACTGTATACTTCAAAATAAAACACATCACTGAGAAAAATTAGAGGAAATTGTAAATAAATGGAGAAATATAACATGTTCATGGGTCAAAATACTCAATATTGTCAAGATATTAATTCTGCCAAAATTGATCTAGAGATTAAACCTAATTCTAACAGATATCTCAGAAGGCTTTTTATGCAGAAATTAAAAAGCTGCTCTAAAATTCATATGTAAATACAAAGGCTCTAAAACAGCCAAAACAACTTTTAAAGAACAAAATTGGAAGACTAATACTAACTGGCAGCCAAAATTATCATATCTCTACAGTTATCAAGACAGCATGGTTTTGGTAGACTAATAAATCAATGGAAGAGAATAGAGTCCAGAAACAGACCTACACATTTGTGAAAAACTGATTTTTCAACAATGGTACAAACGTAATTCTATGAAAAATGATGATCTTTTGAACAAACGATGCTGGAACCTCTGGACAACTATATACAAAAATAATAAAATAAAATGAACTTACACCATATACAAAAGTTAAAGCAAACTGGATCATAGAGCCAAATGTAAAACCTAGCCCTATAAAGTAAGAAACTTAGGAGAAACTCTTAGTAACCCTGAATTAGGCAAAATTTTCCTAGATGCACATCAAAATGAATGAATAAAGAAAAAAACTTCATAAATTAGATTTAATCAAAATTCAAAATTTCTGTTCTTCAAAAGGTACAGTTTAGAAAATGAAAAATAAGGTACAGGATGGAAAAAAAATTTGCAAAACATAAATCTAATCAAGAACATACATCTAGAATATATAAAGAGCTCTCAAAACACCATAATAAGAAAAACAAGCCAATTTTAAAATGTGCAATAGATTCAAAAAGACAGTTCACTAAGGAAGATCTATGATAATTAATAATCACATTTTAAAAATCAATTTCTTATTCAACATCATTAATCATTAGGGTAACATAAATTAAAGCTATCACTGCATACCTATTATGAAGAGAATGGATAAAATTTAAAAGACTGGCCATTCTAAGCGTTAGCATAGATATGGAGAGCACCTGGAACTCTCATATATTGCCTATATGAATGTAAAATGGTACAATCACTTTGAAAAACAGCTTGGCCATTTCTTAAAATAATAAACATGTGCCTATCATACAACCCCCATTATGGGCTTTATAGTGTCCTCTCCCCCAAAATATGCATGTTAAAGTCCTAAGCCCCAGTATCTCAGAATGTAACTATATTTGGAGACATAGTCTTTAAAGAGATAATAGAGTAAAATGAGGTCATTAGTGTGGGTTCTAATCCAATATGACTGGCTTCCTTATAGGAAAAGAAAACGTGGATACAGATGCACAGAGGGAAGACACACGGAGAAGATGGCCATCTATAAGACAAAGAAAGAAACCTCAGAAGAAAACCACCAATGCCTTGATCTCAGACTTTTAGCTCCAGAACTGTGAGAAAATAAATTTCTGCTGTTTATATCACCCAGTCTGTGCTATTTATTATGGCAGCCCTAGCAAACTAACATAATCCATCCCCCAAAATTAAAGCATACACCCACAAAAAGACTTGTATGTGAATTATACAGCAGCTTTATTCACAATAGCCAAAATTTAGAAGCAATAAAAAAATGATAAACAGAGAAACAAATTGTGACAGAGTCAAACAATTGGCTAATACTCAGCAATAAAAAGTAATGAACTATTGTTATGCACAATAAAATGGATGAATCTCAAAATAATTAAGCTAAAAGAAACCAGATAAAAAAGAGAATATGATTCCATTTATATAAAACTTTAGAAAATGTAAATTAATCAATGGTAATAGCAGATTAGTGGTTGTTTGGGAAGATGGGAAGAAGGGATGAAAGGAGAGATTACCAAGGGGCACAAAAAAACTTTTAGGGTAATGGATATTTTCACTATCTTGATTGCGGTGATGGTTTTATGGATATATATACATGTCAAAACTTATCAATATACTTTAAATACGTGTAGTTTTATACATCATTATACCTCAATAAAATGGGGGGGAAGTTTTGTTTTGTTTTTAAAAGAGATAAAGAGTGAGGTACCTTCAATAAAAGGCTTGCATGGTCTACGATTCCATTTATATAAAATCTACAAAATACAAATAAATCTATAGTTAACAGAAGACATCCACTGGGTATGTGGGTAGGTAGAGAGGGATTACCAAGGGGCATGAAGAAACTTTTGGGGATGATGCTTATGTTAATTATCTTATTTGGGGCTTCATGGGGGTATAAACATGTCAAAACTTAATCAAAATATACTTTTAAATACCGTAGTCCCTTTTTCCTCAGTTTCACTTTGCTCAGTTTCAGTTACTCATGGCCCAAAAATATTAAATGGAAAATTCCAGAAATAAACAATTCATAAGTTTTAAATTGTTTGTCATTCTGAGTAGTGTGATGAAATCTTGAGATGTCCCACTCCCTCCCACCACAGGTCGTGAATCCTGTCTTTGTCCAAATATCCACTCTGTAGTTGCTACAAGGCCGTTAGCATTTAGTAGCCCTCTTGGTTATCAGATTGTCTGTCATGGTACCACAGTGCTTGTGTTTAAGTAAGCCTCATTTTACTTAATTATGGCCCCAAAGGCAAGAGTAGTGATGCCGGCATATTGTTACAATTGTTCTATTTTATTATTAGTGTTATTAATCACTTACAGTGCCCAATTTACAAATTAAACTTTATCATAGGTATATATAGAAGAAAGAAAAACATAGTATATCAGGCATCCATGGAGCATCTTGGAACATATCCCCAGTGGATAAGGGGATACTAATATAAGTGTATTTTATTAAATATTCAATGAATTTCAATAAGGCTATTTAAAAAAACCAAAAACTAATAATTCTGATTGACTTCACAAAGATCTAAAAGAACAAAACATCATACAATAAGTTTATCCCTGATTATTCCCTTCATTAAGTATGTGAAAAGAGTCAAGACTTTACCTCAAAATCAAAATTTTCTTTTTGTTAGTATTATACTACAATGAATATCATGTACATTATAATGATGGTAATAGTAAAGCCACTTATATTTTATATATATATATATAGTTATTAACTCTTAAATTACAAAGGACTTTCCACTAATTCTCTCATATAAGCCAGGCTAGCCTATTTAAAACCTTACTAACAATAGCAATAATAATTTTAAAAAACATTAATTGACCCTTCCATGTGCCAATCACTGCTTTATGTACTATATGCACTATCTCAGTTAATCCTCACAATACCCTATAAGATATATTCTATCTTATCCTGATTTTCCAGGTAAGGAAATTGAGGCACAGGGAAGTAAAGTAACTTCCTGAAGGACACACTGTAAGCGGCAGATTCAGGATCAGAAATCGGGTATTCTATCTCCAAAGCCCCAGTATGTTTATAATCAATGTGCAGTACATCTTATCATAAAAATTAAATAATATTCATAGTAGCTTTAGGCACATAATTATTAATTTATTCATTCACTAAGAACTAAGCATTGAATGTTAACTGTATTCCAAGCATACAGAATTGCAGATATAATAGTATATATAACATATTCCCTGCCCCTAGCAGACTACATTATAGTGAGGGATAAAAACCAATAAACAACTCTTACATTCTAGAAAAGGCAAAACTACAGAGCTAGTAAAAAGATCAGTGCTTGCAAGGGATTGAGGGAGGAGGAGATGAATAGGTGGAGTATTGGGAATGGATAGGTGGAACACAGGAGATTTTTAAAGTAGTAAAACTATTCTGTATAATACTGTAATAGTGGATACCTGACATTATGCATTTGTAAAACCTATAGAAACTGTAACACAAAAAAATGTTCCCTAATGTAAACTACAGGCTTTATTAATAGTTAATAATAAGGTATCAATATTGGTTTATCAACTATAACAAATGTGCCACACTAAAGCAAGATTTTAATACTAGGGGAAGGTGGGGGTAATATGGAAACTCTCTGTACTTTCTGCTCAAAGTTTCTATAAACCTAAAACTGCTGTAAAAAAAAATAATAATAATAAAGCCTATTTTTTAAAAGTATGTATGCACAACCTAAAAAAGAAAAAAGAAAATGGAAGGTCATATAGCAAGGTTAAAAAAAGAAAAGAAAAAAATATCCAAAACTTTAACAAAAACACATAAATTAGAATTAGCATCCCTTTATACAAACCACATTAATTTAATTACATGCAAAAAATAGGTGAAGTTAGATCATTCTAACAATTTGAATTTAACTCATTTTAAAATATCTAACAGCTATTCTATCTCCAAAGAGTCATTCATAATGATGGTGATACCCAGATACAATCTCTACAAGCCATAAAAAGGATAGTAAAAAAAGAAGTGGGAGCAAGAGACAGAAGGAGGAACTGCCAATATGGAAGGTCATTCCCCTGCCATAATAATGTCAGAACTTCAGTCCTCTGATTTCTAAAATGGTATCAACAGAACTTTACTTTCGAAGATTTATGCCCTTTTAGTTTGTTCATTCAAGTACTCCTAGAAAACGGTAGAAATGGGAATTATATGTCCTTCACTATCATTACTATCATCATTATCATAGAATTTACTGACAAGCACAAAAGCAAAAGTCCAACGAACCAAGGCCAGCAGAGCAGAAGGATGGAAATAGCCTGGGCCCTTGATAACATTACTAAATCCTAGAACTGGTACCCTCAAGACTCATTGTAACTTACCTTAAAAAAAAATGTACTTAAACTTTAAGTCATTTGTAGTTGAGTATCTCGGTATTTGCAGCCAAACAAATGTATAAACCCAGTGAAGAATCTGCCTCAGAATTTATTAAAATAAAATCTTTATCTTGGAGTGAAACTTTGCATTCCTATATTCTGGATGCTAGATGTCTGCAGAATTATGAAATAGTTTCCTAAATATTTATATTTTATTAATTTAGGGCTCAATTTTTTCCAAAGGCAGAATATAAACAGTTTTATATTAAAATAAACTCTGCTAATAATGCCAACCTTATATATACACGTACCACTAATAAGGTTTTTTACAGGAGAAATAAAAGTTTAAAATTACAAAATCATAAAGTTAGAAGATACAAAAGCCCCAGATATTCAGAGTTAAGCTATAACTCTAGGTAAAATAAAGCTGCTTAATTTCTAAGTAAGGAACAGCATGGGCATTTAGATGAAATAATTCATTGGAATTTCTTAGAACCAACTTAAGCTCCTATGCCAGACAGTATTCCGTTACATGAATATACAATTTACTTATTCATTCAACTGCTGATGGGCCCTTGAGTTGAATTGAGTTTTCATAATTATGAATATGCTTCTCTAAACACTCGTATTGGTTTCTCCTGGTTTCTACACATGGGTAGAAATTTTTCTAGAATATACTTAAAGAATGGACTGAAGAGTTATGGGATGTGTATATGTTCAATTTTATTTAAAAGTACCAAACTGTTTTCCAAAGTGGTTGTACTAATTGGTACTCCTATCAACAACAGATAAAAGTTCATTTCCTAATAATATTTTTCTTAGGGTTAACAAAAGAAAGTTCATCAAATATCCTGAAAGTATCTAAAGATAATTCAAAGTGCAGTTATTCATTGTTCAACAAATACTTATTGACTATCTTCTTAATGGTACCATACATGTGGAGGTAACTCAGTAGTCAAAAGCATTTCCTTAACCTTCTCGTAGTATCAAGAAAATCAAAGACACTTGCTCTGGTAAAGATTCTCTTATTACAGGTAACAGAAACCTACCAGGAAAAAAGAGCATTTAGAGAGTTAAAACAGCTAGAGCAAAGATCCATAGTCAGTGGAGTACAAAGCAATAGGAGATTTGAAGCAAACATATGCACATGCTTATGCACATGCATGCAATCATACATGTTAACATGCATGCACACACAAGCATAATTAAGATTAGAAAGAAATGTGACATCAAAGTGTAGAGGAGCTGTAGTTTTGTTTTCCAGCTCTAATATTATTAAGGAAATTAAGAAAGGTTAAAAAACAAGAGTTTTACTAGACTATACAAGTATATCTATAGCAATTTCTCCACTATCTGTGTAACCAATTGACGGAATAATTGGAATTGGACACAATGAGGCCAAAGTGCAATCCTAGATCCAGCATATCAGCTAGTTAGAGCACTTATTTGCCTATTTGGATTTAAGAAATGTTCAAAGTTCCTCCCACCCTCAAAATAGATCTTCATTTCCTTTCACAGTGCAATCACAAACCACATTTACATTATTATTTTCTGCTGGAAAAGTCAGGATTATTTTTCATTCAATAACAAACATTTGCACTAAATTGAAAACATCTATGGACACAGGAAACTTACACAGATAGGCACCTCACTGAGGGTAGCGGTTGGGTAGGGAACAGAACTAGGAACAGAGATGCTGAAAAAGGTGAAAAAATACCGAACAAAAAAATTGGGCTATTTGACCATTTTACCAACATCTTACCCTAACATGGGTAGGAAGAAACAAAGTTGCTGCTATCTTTAATTGAGCTCTTATGGAAATTTATTTAGTCTACTGAAGATCAATATCCTAAATTGGTCTAGAGTTTTATTTGGATTTGCTTACTTAATAACTTGCCACTATATTCTACCAAATCATACTCATTTATAACTACATTAGATTATCATACAAGTTCAATTCCTTATATAACTTAAAATGGGAGAAAGAACTAGGCATAAAAACAGAGAAGCTCATGAAAAGAAAAAGTGACATTCCAGATTCTAAAATGCCAGTGCCACAAAACCTGGAGGCCATGAATCTTGATTAGTCCACAGAAAGGCCTGCTTATGGCGACCACGTGGCCGGCACCCATGGAGCAAGTAACTTGGAATGAATGGAGCCCTTAGTATTTTGTATTAATTGAAGTAAGACATTTACAAATCTGGCACTCCAACTGGTTAGTTCACACTAATTGAACATAATGCTAAACATTATCCTCAGACACTAAACTGAAATGTTTAACAACCTATAAACAGTGCCTCAATATTGAATTCTTTGTCTTATTTAAGTCAAAAGGAACCAGATTACCTTGTTATGGTTTTAACAAAGTAAACAGGAGTTGGCAAATATCCAAAATGGTTCAATCAACGTTGTTTTTTGCCAGGCTGGGGCTGTTAATAAATCTATCGTAAACGAGTTCAGTCTTTTTTATCTACACTTGTATGTGTGTTCTTGAAAAGGATGTAATATATTCCAATTTTTAATCATTCCCTTTAATTCCACAAATTCTCACCATTTCCCATTCTAGTTTGCCTCTGCTATTCACTTTTATTTCCATCATAAATTACTCTAAAAAGAATTCAGTATCCAAACATAAATTTTATAAACACATACAGTACATATGCTTACTTAGTAATTAAAACCAGCCTTTTTTAAATGTAATGCTTCCTTCTAGTACTTCTAAATATGCATAGGCTATACTTCATGGGGACTTTATTTTATTACCAATTTTTAACATGAAAAATGGAAAACATGTTTTTTTAAAAACATCGCATTCTAATGGTACAATGAGTCCCTTTCTCTTGCAAGCATGTATGTATACATGTAGTGTGTGTATATGAAAAAAAGCAGAACAAAACAAAACCCTTTGCACTTTTAAATTTATACATTTTTAGTAAGAACTAAAAATATCCTTCCAAAAAAAATTAAGTAGAATATAGTACACTAATTTTTGCTAGAAAGTTAAATAATGTAATTAATTGTTTTAAACTGTCAGGTTTTACAGAAAGGATAAATAATTATCGGTAACTGTTAAATAAAAGATTATAAAATATTTGAAAAAAGTAAAATAATTTAGATATGTTTTTAATGCTACTATATAAATACACATTTATGTGCTTAGGCATAATAGTCTAGACTTCTAAAGAGATAGCTACAAAAAATAAGTTTTAAGATAAAGATGTGAATGATAATTATTTTTCAAAATGATCAGTAAAGATTTACATAGATCCTATGAATTAAAACACAAATACTCTATGTTTGCAATTCACTTTAAAAGTAACAAGTCACATTCATATAAATGTTCTAATTTAAAAGATAGTTTCTGACTGCCATAAAAACAAATGGCTAAATAAACAAATAAAATGGTTACACTTCATCTGGTGTAAGAGGGGTTCTCAACCATTTTTTGCATCATGAATCCTAAGATGGCTGACAGAACACTCCCATGGGTATTCCAAGATTATGGGTAATGCTATGCTCGATACAATTCACCCTTTTGTCTCCCACTCAGTAATGTACACTGGGATGCAATTCAGGGTAATTTATGTTATTAAAGAGATAATTCTACTATTTTCACTAAAACAAGTAAAAATCTACTGGAACATGCCATACAGCAGGCCTCAATACAATATTGTTTCCTGAAACCACTGTTGCAAACAAATGAAAAAGGGTGAGTGGGAATGGCAGGGAGAGAAAAGGTATATGTTCCAAGTACAGATTGCAAAATTTACTTTGTTAAAAGAGTAAAACAATGAGTATAAATTAGCATAAATTTTAGAAGTTAACCAAAATTTATCTTCATTTAAATAAACTATCTGTAAAGCTTAATTAAATGAATTTTTATAAGGCATTTTTATATATAAATTTTCTGGAGCTCTTATAATCTGCTGCAATAGCCTAAGAACTGGCCTCCTAGCTTCTAAATCTGCTGCCCATCTCCCATACAGTTATTAATACTTCTTTCCAAATCAGCTACAGTAGCTATTTTTAAAATGCCAATCAAATCACATCACTTTTTTGCTTTTTAAAAGAAAGTCTCCAGTGGTTTTCTACTATATAGAAAATAAAGTCTATACTCGACAATGGCCTACAATGTCCTAAATATGATCTTCTGCCTATCTTGCCAACCTCATTTCATGCCATTCTGTCCAGCTATAACAGCCTTCTCAGCTATAAATCAAATGAACCATCTTGTTCCCATTTAGAGGCCTGTTTCCTTACCATGCACTACACTCTTGAAGATGATTTTCTCAAGATTCAGCTCCTTCGTGTTATTCAGGGGCCACTCAATGTCATATGTTCAGAGAGGACTTTGAGTCCAAAAAAGCCTCCACTCCCTACCACTCACCCTTGGCACATTACTCTGCTGATTTTCTACCTAGCACTTACCACTTCTGACATTTATATTTTAATTTATTTATTTACCTGATTATTGTCCTGCTTTCCCTCTAGAATGTAAGCTCCACAAAGACAGCAGAACTGACTATTTTATTTGTGCCCTTGTCTCAAAACATAGAACAATGCCAGGCATACAGCAAGTATTCAATAAATATTTGTGAAGTGGAAGAAGTAGTAACACAAAAGCAAGGAAGTAAAACTAATATTGATCCTAAAAGCATTTTCCTTTTCAAGTATTAGAAAACAAATATGACTAAATAAAATCTCAGCCCTGGAAAAGCTTATCAGTGTAATGAGAGAAGAGCAGAAGTGGAAGAGGAAAGGGGATAGGGGAAAAGAGGAGGAGGAAGGCAGAAAAGAAGAGAAGCAGCAGCAAGGGAGGGAAATCACTATTCTACTACGGAATAATCAACTAAGTGCCATGAGAGAACAGAAGAGAACATAACCTATTCTAAAGGAAAGATTTCTAAATTCAGATTTGTCACTGCCATAGGTACATGATCAGTAAATAACAGCACATACTATGTATTAAATGGACATCATCCCATGTGGCCCTCTGTACCACAGAGTAACCTTATGAATACATATGATACAAAAAGTGTCACTGACAAAATTTGAGTTGCACATTAATCCATGAAAAACGCTACAGAGGTCGTATCTGAGCAATGCCCTCTTCCCTTGCTGCACTCCTACCCGCTATGGGGGTTTGATCCAGCATAAGACTGTATGCAAACTAGGCCAATCAGATTCTCCTCCCAAAGGATTGAAATTTGAGGTTAAAGGTAGGGTGGGAGGAAGGGGATGGTACAGCTGAGTCACTTAAATAGCAGTGTCATACGAAAGGTTCTACTGCTGAGTTTCCTGTAGCTACTCTGGTTCCTGTTTTTCCTAAGACTTGACTGTTTAGAACTTCTTTCAATTCTGTGAGCCATCTAAGTGTCCTTCTCTTAATTCCTACTTTTGTCTTAAGCTATCGAAATTGGCTTCTGTTTATAAATCCAAAGCGACTATAATAGATATGTGAAACATTATATATGTGAAATCATCCTAGTGAAGAGCTAAAACAAGAGGCTAAGCATTATGGACCTATTCCAAGGAGCGGTATGAAATCACTACATCCACAGAAACTATGGTGACATAGCAGAAAAACATTACTGTCACTTAGTTTCAGATGCAAACTGAAATCCTATATTTGCTATTTGCTTGCTATAAGATGTAAGCTTGAACAAGTAATTTTAATATTGTTCTCAGTTTGTTTCATAAGCTGCTGCTGATAATAACATCTGCCTTATAGGGTTATTTGAAGAATAAATAAGGTAAAAGATGTTAATGCACCAAGTAAAATGTCTGGAAGATAGTAAGGGCTCAATAAATGTTAATTCTCACCTTATCTCTCAATAAGGAAAAGACGTTTAATTGGAGAATAAATAAAAAGCCAACTCTGGCTAAAGCAGGAGTCAGCAAATATGGCCCATGGCCAAATCAACCCCACCACCTGTTTTGTATGGCCCTCAAGCTAACAATGATTTTTTAATTTTTAAACAGTGTATTAGGTTGAATATTGTCCCCACAAAAGATAAATTGTAATCCTGGTACATGTGAATGTGACCTTATTTAGAAATAGGGTCTTTGCTGATGCTATCAAGTTAAGGTAGAGCCATGCTACATTAAGGTGAGCACTAAATCCAATGACTGATGCCTTTATAAAAGAAAGAAATGGGAATATGGAAACAAAAGTCACGCAGACATACAGAGAAGATGACTATGTGATGACAGAGGCAGAGATTAGAATGATACAGATATAAACCAAGGAATACCAAGACTTGCTGGGATCCACCAAAAGCAGGAAAAGGCAGGGGAAGGATTCTTCCCTAGAGAATTCAGAGGGAGCATGGCCCTGCCAACACCTTGCTTTCAGGTTTCTAGCCTCTGGAACTGAGAAAGAATAAATCTCTGTTGTCTAAAGCCACCAAATTTGTGCTAATTTGTTATAGCAGTCCTAGAAAACTAATACAAATAGTTTTTTAAAAAATCAAAATAATGGTATTTCTTGACATGTGAAAATTAAATGACATTCAAATTTCAGTGTACATAAAGTTTTATTGGCACACAGACACATTTGTTTATTGACATATCATCCATGGTTGTTTTTGCCCTACATTGGCAAAATTGAACAGCTGCCACAGAGACCATATGACTCACAAACTGGAAAAATTCACCACCTGGATCTAAACAGAAAAAGGTCTGCCAACCCCTGACCTTGAACATTAATGCCTAAGAGAGGAATTAGTACCTGAGAGAGGGTTCTAAAATGGATCTGCACAGTACTGATGAGATATGACCAAGTAGTAATAGCTAGACAGTTTACAAAACTAAATTATTTTATTTAAAGTTTTTAAATAAATCAGGATTTGGCAAAAGACTGGCAAAACACAAAGCTGCTAGTCAATAGTCTAACGGCTTTGTGAAATAAGTTAGATACAAATTAGTCATTGTTATGAGGAAGCTGGCTACAATGGAAGGATTTAGAATGAAACTATTAATTTGCTTTATTATGTATAACTTAGGCAGAAAATATCTAGCAGAGATATCCTGAAAATTGTATCAAATGGAAGTAAAAAACTGATTTAAAAATTCAGATGTAGACTGACACATTCTAGGTCTTCTCCTTTCTGCCCACATGCCAATTCTAAGCAATTAAAACTTTCTATTGACTGAACATCCTAAAAACTTCCTAACTGGCCATAATTATTAACATCAATCTATCCCTACTATAACCCACCCTTAAAAGTACTTTCAAGGCCAGGCATGGTGGCTCACACCCGTAATCCTAGCAATTTGGGAGGCCAAGGCAGGAGGATTGTTTGAGGCCAGGAGTTAAAGACCAGCCTGAGCAAGAGCAAGAGTCTGTCTCTATACAAAATAGAAAAATTAGCCAGGTGTGGTGGTACACACATGTACCCCCAACTACTCTGGTGGCTGAGGCAGGAGAATAGCCTGAGCCCAGGAGTTTGAGGCTGCAGTGAGCTATGATGATGCCACTGCACTCTAGCCTAGGCAATAGAGTAAGACTCTGGCTCAAAAAAAAAAAAGTACTTTCAAAATGATTGTCCTAAAATAGAAAGTTTGATCATAATGTGAAACTTCTGTAGCTAATTTTTTAATAAAATATTATTTAAACTCCTGTGCTCAGTATATAATACCTTTCACAATTGGACTAAATTTCCCCCCAACCACTCCTCAATATTACAGTCACTTCTCCTATATTTAACATTGTTATATACAACTATAATACCCTATGCTCTCCTTTTTGTAACACTTATCATAATTTTAATTATTTATTCTTCCTCACAAGACTGAATTTTATGATAGAAGCATGTCTATCAAGTTCACTATGATATATCCACACAGCTGGTACACAGGAGTACAAAAAATATTAGTTCAATAAAGAATAAATAAATGAACAAAGAAAGGATGAATAAAGATGTCAACTCGGGACTCCATTTTTCACACACAGTACTCCTTCTGCTGAGAATTCCCTTTGCCCTGCTTACATACCTTGAAAATTCTTACTCATGCTTCAAATGCAAACTCCTCAGACAACTTTTCCTCCATTTTCCAGCAGTTGTTCTATCCATCCTGCACACTGCTAAAATAATATTTACTACATCATATTGCAATGTATATATTTACTGGTACCTACATCTCATTAAACATTGAGTTTCCCAATTCATCATTGTTTCTACAACATTTAACTCAATGTACAAAACATAAGAGTCAAAATTTGCTACATGAATAAAGATTATCTTGGAGATTTAATTCAAGACAATAAAGTTCTAAATAATGGAACACTGTACATTTAAGTATTTTTTTACTCTTAGAAGTTAATTTGCTATAACAATTTATTGAAGTGTTTTGAACCATTGTGATTAATATTTTAGTTCAAATAAAATTTAGAAATTAACAAAATTTCATCTCATGCTACAAACTATTATACAAGTAATATATTCAAATTATAAGACTAAAAATATATTTATAATATAACATGCAATCCTCTTTTTCCACCAACATTTCCCATTTCAGATATACAAGTACTAAGCCATTTAGCACTCTCAGATGAATCCTTTCGGGTCCTTTGCCATGCAAATGACTACATAAATACAATGTAAATACAATGACTATATATGCATATACAGGCATACCTTGCTTGTCTTATTGCACTTAGCAGATACCATGATTTTTACCAATTGAAGGTTTGTGGAAACCCTGCCCTTGAGGAAGTCTATCAATATCATTTTTCCAACAACATGTGCTCACTTTGTGTCTGTGTATCACATTTTGGTAATTCTCACGATATTTCAAACTTTTTCATTATTGTTCTATTTGTTATGATGATGTGATCAGTGATCTTTGATGTTACTATTGTAATTGTTTTGGAGTGCCCCAAAATGAGCCTATATAAGACAGTCAATTTAATTGATAGATGTTCTGTGTGATCTGACTACTCCACCAACCAGTCATTCCCCTCTCTCCCTCTCTCCTTGGGCCTTCCTACACCTTGAGATCCAACAATATTGTAATTAGGCTAATTAATAACCTTAAAGCAGCCTCTAAGTGTTCCAGTGAAAAAAGAACTGCATGTCTCTAACTTAAAATCAAAAGCTAGAAATGACTAAGCTTCATGACAAAAGCATGTCGAATACCTAGCTAAGCAAAAAGCTATGCCTCTGTACCAAACAGTCAAGTTGTGAACACAAAGGAAAAGTTTTGGAAGGATTTTTAAAATGCTACACCAATGAACACACGAATGATAAGAAAGCAAAACAGCCTTATTGTTGAGATGAAGAAATTTTCAGTGGTCTGGATAAAAAATAAAACCAGCCATAACATTCCCTTAAGCCAAAACCTAATCCAGAGCAAGGCCCTAACTCTCTTCAGTTCTATGAAGGCTGAGAATGGTGAGGAAGCTTCAGAAGTGTGAAGTTAGCAGAGATGGATGGGTTCATGAGGTTTAAGGAAAGAAACCATTTCCATAACATAAAAATGCAAGGTAAAGCAGCAAGTCCTGATGTAGAAGATGCAGCAAGTTATCCAGAAGATTTAGCTAAGAAAACTGATGAAAGTGGTTATGTTAAACAACAGATTTTCAAAGTAGATGAAACACTCTTCTATTGTAAAAAATGTCATCTAGGACTTTCATAGCTAGAGAGGAAAAGTCAGTCAGTCAAGGTCTGGTTTCCAAGCTTCAAAAGACGGGCTGAATCTCTTGTGAGGGGTTAATGCAGCTGGTGACTTTAAGATGAAGCCAATGTTCATTTACCATTCTGGAAATCTTAGGGCCCTTAAAAATTATATTAAATCTATTCTGCCTGTGCTCTATAAATGGAACAAAGCCTAAATGACAGCATATCTGTTTACAGCATGGTTTACTGAATATTTTTAGCTTGCTGTTGCAACATACTGCTCAGAAAAAAAGATTCCATTTAAAATATTACTGTTCACTGGCAATGCACCTGGTCACCCAAGAGCTCTGGTGCAGATGTACAAGGAGATTAATGTTGTTTTCATGTCTTCCAACACAACATCCATTCTGCAGTTTATGGATCAAGGCGTAATTTTAAATTTCAAGTCTTATTATTTAAGCAACACATTTCATAAGGCTATAATTGCCATAGGGCGTGATTCCTCTGATAGATGTGGGAACAGCAAATTGAGAAACTTCTGGAAAGGATTCATCATTCTAGATGCCATTAAGAACATTTATGATTTATGGGAATCATGAATATCAAGATATCAACATGAACCAGGGTTTTGAAGAAGTTGAATCCAAATCTCATGGATGCTTTAAGGGAATCAAGATTTTAGTGGAGGAAATAACCACAGATGTGGTGGAAATACCAAAAGAACTAGAATTAGAAGTAGAGCCTAAAGATATGACTGAACTGTTGTAATCTCACGGTAAAACTTGAAAGGATAAAAGAAGTTGCTTCTTATGGATGAGCAAAGAAAGTTGTTTCTTGAGATGGAATCTACTACTCCTGGTCAAGATGCTATGAACATTGTTGAAATGACAACAAAGGATTTAGAATAATATTACACAAACTTAGTTGAGAAAGCAGCAGCGGGGTTTGAGAGGATTGAACAGAATTTTAAAAGAAGTTCTACTATAGATAAAACGCTATCAAACAGCATTGCATGCTACAAAGAAATCTTTTGTGAAAGGAAGTGTCAATCAATGGGGCAAATATCATTGTTGTCTTATTTTAAGAAATAGCTATAACCATCCCAACCCTCAGCAACCACCACCCTGATCAGTCAGCAGCCATTAACATCAAGGGAAAACCTTCCACCAGCAAAATGATTATAACTCACTGAAGGTTCAAATGATAACGAGCATTTTTTGGCAATTAAGTATTTTTAATTAAAGTATATACTTTTATTAAACATAATGCTATTGCACATTTAATAGAATACAGTATAGTGTAACGTAACTTTTATATGCACTGGAAAACCAAACAATTCATGTCACTCACTCTATTGTGATACTACAGTCATCTAGATCCAGACCGGTATCTTCAAGGTACGCTTGTACTATATATGTGTGTTTGTATATATAATATATGCTATAGATCTTAGTAGATATTAATCACCAATTTATACCAATCCCATTAACACAGTTAATTTAAATGTATCAAAAATAAATGTTATAACTTAACTGCAATTTTCTAATATCTGGAATCAATTAAGTTCGGGAAAAGTTTCAAGTGGGCCACCCAGCAATAAACACAAAATAAATCGTGTCTGCTGTCCTGTTAGTGATAATTTTTTATTGCTACCTCAGTTTCAGATGTCAGAGTAATGACTTCCATATTCTGATTAAAATGCAAATTGAAGCCATATGTTAGAAAAGCACAGGCTTTCAATATTACTGTTTTCTTATTTTAAGCACAATAAAACTGTGTTTATAAAGGCTAACAATTATCTAGATGAATTCTGTCAATTCCAGATCTAGAAAATGTGGAATTTTACATTTCAAACTATGGCAACACATGCACTTACGGCATATCAATAAATAGCTATTCTCATTTATATACACATACATATACATACACACACATACAGACACAGGGGAGTGAAAACTATAAAACAAAAGAATGAATGTTAATTGATTTTCTTCAAGAGTAACAGTTGAAAAGGGACTTCATAAATCTATTTTTTAATCCTTAGATTTACTAAAGTAATTAAAATTATCATTAACATGTATCCTTAAAAAATAGATTGATACTTTTATTTCACTGTTATGTTAAATTAGCCAACACTACATAAATCGATTTAATGTACAAAAAATTTCTAACTCTTTGGTACAAGTTTCCCTAGGATCTTCTAGGATTGACTTTCAAATATAATTAGCCCAGTAATGAATTTAAATATGACAGGATCTAATCTTTTTTCTTTTATTTGTGACATTAAATTCAAAATGCTATGTGTATAAAACTTACTTTTCATTTAGGAAGGAAAATTTCAGAGTTGTAAGTAAACTTCTCTTATAAGCAGTACTCCCAAAAAAGATAAATCTTGACTATTCTTGTCAAGAGTAAATATTTCTAAATTTAGCTACCTAAAATGAACTAGAAGTCAAAAAAATAATAGAAAAGCCAATGTCAATGAAACTATACAATTTATAGAACTCAAAGATAGTAAATTCAGTGTAAATATAGTTCAGTTGCAGGAGTATAAAAGTGAAGGTAACTACCAAAGCATTTACTTAAAGAGGGACTGGCATGAGGGGGGGTAGGAGTAAATCATAGCTCTCAAGCCAAATAAAATCACTTTATGTACTTTAAAAAAATTCTACCTGAAATATAAAAATAGAGGTCTTTAAAGATTAAATTCACTAAAATCCTTTCCACTGTAGAGACAAAAACAAACTAAAATCATCTAGAATTTAAGTTTAATTATTAAGAAGGTATTAACAACATGTTACAGGCCATGAGCATTATGACAAAATTTTGTTAACAAAATAATAGACAGTATAGAAATGTTTCTTAAGATTTAGCCTACGGAAATTTTTAAAATAAATTTAAACACATTTCTTTAATATGTTTTTAAACCTACACTGTAAATTATGTCATTAAGTGCTTAATCACTCCCCATCTTTGACAAACTCATCATGTAAGATGGTTTATCTTACATAGCTCAATATTCAGTATTCCTCCAAAACTCTTCATGTGTACTGCCTTCATTTGGGTTCAAATATGACAAATCATGGTATCTATGCATGAATGTAATGGAATATTATCAGTAGTCTATTCTAGACTTCTGTTTTCCTAGCTATGTGCAGGACTAGCTATTTTGTCAAATCCTTATGATGGCATGCATGCCATTATAACAACTGTACCTTTGGTTGGCTAATGTGTGAAATTATGTCCAAGCTCTGTACTGCTAATGTCCCTCAGTTCTCAGTGCCAATATTATGTTCTTCTACCCTTATTTACAACTGGTTTGTAACACATACAAAAGCAGTTTAAGTGTTATACTATAGTTCATTCCTCTAACATATACAACTCAGTAAGTTAAAAAAGCCTCACATTACCACCAATAAAAAGAGGTTCATTTTGCCTTGTCAGTACGAACTATAACTCATTTGACACATGGAAGAAACTATTCAAAAGCAAACTTGGCCCTATGAACTAAGTCTAATTTACTAACTGGCAGAATGATGATTTTACTTTCTTTCCTTAGGCTCCTAAGCCATAGTCTAAGTACTTTTTTTCCCTTAACTTAAACAAAATTATAAAGAAGGAATCTAGAAGGTTCACATTATCTAAATAATTCAAATCAAAAAAAGCCCACAAAGTGAATTTTGGTTGGCTTAAACCAAAGTCTAAAATTTAAGAGTAAATAGTGAGAAAAGGGTTTAACTGGGACCTTAGTTGAAAAATAAAACTAAATTTCTAAAAAGTTCATTCAAGGCCAGGCGCGGTGGCTCACGCCTGTAATCCTAGCACTCTGGGAGGCCGAGGCGGGTGAATCACTCGAGGTCAGGAGTTCAAGACCAGCCTGAGCAAGAGCGAGACCTCGTCTCTACTAAAAATAGAAAGAAATTATCTGGCCAACTAAAAAATCTATATAGAAAAAAATTAGCCGGGCATGGTGGCGCATGCCTGTAGTCCCAGCTTCTCAGGAGGCTGAGGCAGTAGGATCGCTTAAGCCCAGGAGTTTGAGGTTGCTGTGAGCTAGGCTGACACCATGGCACTCACTCTAGCTGGGCAACAGAGTGAAACTCTGTCTCAAAAAAAAAAATTAAAAAAGTTCATTCAAGCTCTTGACTGCCAGTTCCACATTTGTCATAAATTAAATTTATTCATAGATACTAACTTTTAGGGGAGACAAGAAATGCTGCATCTTTAACAAGACCTGTAATTTCATTTAGCAATGATTGTACAGAATCTGCATTGAACTGTCAAATGTCTGCAACATGAAACATCATCTAGAGACTGAGAAAGACAATGACATGAGTGTTAAGCTGACAAAGATGTTTTAGTAAAAATTAGTGAATATTTATCGTAACAATTTTGGCTATTCTATACATGCTGATAGCAACAACCTAAATAATGAGAACACCTGCCCCATAATCACATCTGGTTAAAAAAGTAATAAAATAAAAAAGAAGAGACAAAAGGGGAAATAGAAGTAAATATTTTTAGCCCCTTGTTCAATTGGCAACCCAAAGCTTTCTTTAACTATTTTAGTTATGCAGCTGGGTTATCATAAATCTAAATAATGCTTATACATTTATTTCCTGATTTATCAACTTGAAAAAGGAATTTATTGCCCTTATGCTACCTCCAAACTACCCTGGCACCAACCCTTCCAATTCTTTCTATTTACCTCATTTTTCATTCTGCTGTTTTTTTATAACTTTAGATAATATTTTCATCTCCTATTTCTTAATCTACCATCTTCAGTCATATTACTCTCTTGTATGTAAAAGTATATTATAATACCTAAATTTTCATCTCTCCTCTTCCCCTCTTCTATTAATACTTCCCAGCTTTTATCTGATATAGTTGTTATATTGTCATGGTTCGCACTTATAGTCTGTTCTGTAAATATAATTAAGTATCCTGAACTTTGTCTATTGATTGGTGCAAAAATTAAAAACTAATAAATGTTTAAAGTACTAAATATATAAAGTTCAGTATCAGTAACTGTGTCGGGACTTATAGAATTGGACGTCAGTGTAATGACAGGAACTCTGTACAGCTCTACAGAGGATATTGCAAATGTCAAGGTCAATTCTCCATCAGTTGTTCAAAATCATGTCATACTGTTTCTTATTTGGACTATTACTTTCCTGTACATCTTTTTGTTTTTCATAGACTTTCTAATTGATTTTCCCTTTTCTCATTGCTGGAAGGAACATGCTTTTATTAGATTACTGAGTTTTCCACTTTTTTAATCACATATTTTTAAATGAAATCCACATTCTTCTTGGAGCCCCTGACTTCCTATTTAAACTTACACCAACTCCTTTCAAGATCTGCTAAACAGCTATCATCTTGAAATTCTTTTTGTTGCATTCCTGGGTTGTTTTCACTGCTTCTAGGATGTGTTACTTTTCTCTTTATTGGATTCCTTTTCATTTTGCTGGAATACATTCTCAAATAATTTTCTTTCAAGAAAGACTAGATAAAAGATAAACTCTGAGTCCTCAAACGGCTGAAAATGTCTTTATTTTGCCTTCACTTGATTCAGATTCAGACTTTGGTTGGATATAAAATTCTAGGTTCAAAATCATTTTCCTGGCCAGGTGTGGTGGCTCACGCCTGTAGTCCTAGCACTCTGGGAGGCTGAAGCGGAAGGATCACTTTAGGCTGTAAGTTCTAAACCAGCCTGTGCAATATAGTAAGACCTCAACTCTACAAAAAATAAAAAATTAGCCAATCGTGCTAGCGTGTGCCTGTAGTCCCAGCTACTCAGAAGGCTGAGGCAGGAGGATCAAAGAGTCAAGGAGTGTGAGGCTGTGATCTATGATCATGCCACTGTACTTTAGCCTGGGTGACAGAGAGACCCTGTCTTTAAAAATTTAAAAAAAAAAAAAAATTTAATTTAAAAAAACCATTTTCCGGAAGAAGGGACAGGAGTGGGAAAGATGGCGGTGATTCTGGGACTCTCTCGGTGGTGGCAGCAGTGGCGGCGACGTTTGTCAGCTCGGGATTGTTCCAGGATGTTGCTCCTTCTCCTTTTGTTGGGGTCTGGGCAGGGGCCACGGCAAGTCGGGGTGAGTCAAACATTCGAGTACTTGAAAAGGGAGCACTCGCTGTCGAAGCCCTACCAGGGTGTGGGCACAGGCGGTTCCTCACTGTGGAATCTGATGGGCAATGCCATGGTGATGACCCAGTATATCCGCCTTACCCCAGATATGCAAAGTAAACAGGGTGCCTTGCGGAATCGGGTGCCGTGTTTCCTGAGACTGGGAGTTGCAGGTGCACTTCAAAATCCATGGACAAGGGAAGAAGAATCTGCATGGGGATGGCTTGGCAATCTGGTACACAAAGGATCGGATGCAGCCAGGGCCAGTCTTTGGAAACATGGACAAATTTGTGGGGCTGGGAGTGTTTATAGACACCTACCCCAATGAGGAGAAGCAGCAAGAGCCGGTATTCCCCTACATCTCAGCCATGGTGAACAACGGCTCCCTCAGCTATGATCACGAGCGGGATGGGCGGCCTACAGAGCTGGGGGGCTGTACAGCCATTGTCCGCAATCTCCATTATGACACCTTCCTTGTGATTCACTATGTCAAGAGGCATTTGACGATAATGATGGACATCGATGGCAAGCATGAGTGGAGGGACTGCATTGAGGTGCCTGGGGTCCGTCTGCCCTGTGGCTACTACTTTGGCACCTCCTCCATTACTGGGGATCTCTCGGATAATCATGATGTCATTTCCCTGAAGTTGTTTGAGCTGACAGTGGAAAGAACCCCAGAAGAGGAGAAGCTGCATCGAGATGTGTTCTTACCCTCGGTGGACAATATGAAGTTGCCTGAGATGACAGCTCCACTGCCGCCCCTGAGTGGCCTGGCCCTCTTTCTCATCGTCTTTTTCTCTCTGGTGTTTTCTGTATTTGCCATTGTCATTGGTATCATACTTTACAACAAATGGCAGGAACAGAGCCGAAAGTGCTTCCACTGAGCTGCCACCACCTGCAAGACGGTCCCCCCATGAGGTGTGGGAGAAACAGGCGCTGGCCTGAGCACACAGCCTGATGGGTCTTCTCTAGTCTCCAGCAGCTGGTCAGAGACTGTTTTTTGTCACTGGAGCTTTGAATGCAGGGATCCTGAATTCACATAGTCATCCATGGGGACATCTAACTCTGGTCTGGGAAGCCACCCACCCCAGGGCAATGCTGCTGTGTTGTGCCTTTTCCTGCAGTCCTTCCATGTGGGAGGAAAGAAGCACGGAGAGAATTTATGCACTTGTGATGCCAAAATCACAGAGCAGAGCAGAATATCATGGCCCAGGCTGCCTTGTTGTTGGACTCGGAGGACCCTTCTGCTTCATTTTTAAAACCACAAAGAATAGAAAACTGATAACACCTCATACCTTGCAGCAATCCATTCATTGGTTTTTGCTTTTTACCCTGAGGAGCTTTCTTTGGAAATCAGGATGAAAACTTCTTCCCTGCCTCTCTTTCCTCTCTCACTCCATTCATTGTCCTGTGTGCAAACTGAGCTGGAGAAGACATTTGGATGCCTCTCAGTTGGGGCCTGGGACTGCACAACAAACTTAGTTTCACTGGCCTTCATTTGGTGGCCCTAGGGAGAGGGCTTTCTGCTTTGGCTCACTGCTCCAGCTTTCGTTCTCTAGGCTGGGTCTTAGGTCTGTTAGTGTGTCCGTGGCCTTCCTAGTCAAATCATTTCAGGCCCTCCATCAAGTCTGGCTGAAAGATTGTGTGCAAGTCAATAGAAGCTTGGAAGACATCATGGATGCCTTGGGATTAACTGTGAAACTGGCCAGCTCCAGGTTTGATATTGAAAGCAACATTTATCGTGTGGTCTGACCACGTGGAAATGTTTCTGGATTCAATAGAGCCTGCTTAGCTGCATGTTTTATAGTTATGATTTTTGGAATTCCACTTTGAATGTTTAAAGTATGGGGAAGCTTTCTTCTTATATCCTGAGCTTGAATACTGACCAAAGAGGACATTTGGTGTCTTTCTCTTAATGAGTAAGAAATAGTTGTTGTTTTCGTGTTCCAAGTCTGGGAGCATTAGACCCTTATCATCTGTGCCTAGAAGAGTTTGTTGTCTTTGAGCAGCCTGAGTGCTGTCTTCTATGTGTCAACCCTTATTCCACTGCCTTATCTGACAAGGGGTTACATGCTGCTCACCTGTCTGCCCCATGATTAAATTGGTTACAGGCCAGAGTCTCCTGGAGGGCCTAGAACTCTGTGCTCTCCTATGGACCTCTGTAGCCGAAAGGAAATTCTTAAAATGGCTGAGGGAACCAAACATGGAAAAAAAAAAAAAATCATTTTCCTTTAGAACTATGAAGGCACTTCACCACTGTCTCCTGGTTTTAGGATTGTTGATGCCAATTTGATTCTACCTCCACTGTGAATCACCTGGTTTTTTTCCTCTGGAAAAATTCCACCTGAATATGACAGATAAGTCTTTTTTCATTCATCTGGCTCAACACTTAATGAGTTATTTCAATGTGAAAACTAATGGCTTTCCTCAGCTCAAGAAAATTGCTTCTACTATCTGTTTCCCTCCCATCTTATTTTCTCTTTTTAGAATTCCCAATTAGGGCACTCTACCACATCTGTTAATTTATCTTTCAGTATTTTTCATCTTTAGCTTTTTGCTCCATTTACTGTGCAATAACCTCTGCTTTATCTTTTACCCTTTTGTTTTTATAGTTTTTTTAACCAACCATATTTTTTATTTCTAAGAACACCTTTTATTTCTCTAAATGCTTCTTTTCCAAAGCAATCTACTCTTGATTTGTAATAGCCATACTGCCTCAAAATTCTCTGAGAAAATTGGATACTTTTTGCAGGTTTGCTCCTATTCCTGAATTACCTGTTTTCTCCAAGACCAATGTTTATTCAGAATGAGCCTTTTATTTTGTGCTGTTCCTTTTTATTTAAAAGCCTGGTAATACTTGGTTGTCTATTCATATTTAGGAATGAAAAACCAGGGAAACACACACACACACACACATACACACACACACACACACACACACACACACAGAAATACAACCATAGAAATGTCCACTATGGTTCTGAGGTTGTTTATCCAACACCACTTTCCTCTGAACGGAGGACAAACTGTAAGTTATATACATATCCTAGGAATAATGACTGGCAGACCTCACTTTAATGAAACTAGCCGAAAGCAGGTAAGCAAGCCATATGGGAGCTTCCCAAATGCTTAAAACCCTTTAATAAATTTTACTTTTGAATAAAGTTACCCTGTACCACCCAACTCCTCCCCACCCATTACACAGGGGGAATGACTTCACTCCTCCAGATACATCCCATGAATTCATGACTCCTGCTGACTCTTTTTCTTTATCAAGCTCCCAGCTTCAGATCTCCCCAGAGCTCTACCAAGAAAGAAGGATGGTTCCAACCATTCATCTGTGACTGTTAAATTGTGCCTTATTGCTCTAAGGATTTTTAGTTATTTAGCTTCCAGATATTCATCAAAATATCTAGTCTCTTCCAATATTTTTACAGACTTATTCCTTTTTGTACATGTTTGCTATCATTTCATTAAGACTGGGGGGAAAGACAGAAGTAGTAAACGACTGTGACCAGTCTGCCACCTTGAAGATCCTTGAAAATTTTCTTTCTCTTTTTAATAGACAGCCTGTTGGCAAATGACACCATCTCTGTATTACAAACTATATTTCAGATGCAGACTTACCTAATCACACCTTATCATCAATATTTTTGATCAATATATTATTGGTCTTTGATGTCAAACTGTCATCATATTTTCATGTTTTCTTTATTGGTTTTCTTGCATAAAAGCAGAGAACTTCAATCTTAATCATCATTTCTGACCAAATTACTTTAAGAATTTTTATAATATCCATAGCATAAGAGAAAGAATTTCCTCAGGGATTAAAAATATTTTAGCACCAATTTCCAAATCCCTCAGACATAACAAATATTCTCAATGCCTCTACATTGCATATTTCTCCTCAGTAAAATACAGATAATTAAAAGAATATCTAAATGTTAAATGTTAAAATATATAGTTACATCTATAAAATATTTGAACTCCCTGGAGGAAAGACAGTAAGTATAATTTGCTATACAATATTATCCATAACCATAAAGCCATTTCTAATTCAAAATTAATAAAACCATAGAAAAATAAAACCCCAATTGTTCTAATAACTACCTTATATACCTCAAGGGGAGGGGCAGGGGTGCACATAAGAGTGGGAGAGTTAAAAGAAATTCTTTTTAGATACATAAATTTAGTTGAACCTATACAGATATCATAAAACCATATTAAACTAAGAAGATTTAGTTCTAAACCAAAGGAAATTTTCTGCCTTTATAATATGTAAACTTTCCAAAATATACCTTTCCTGAAAACACAGATAAACTTTTTCATGCTATGAAGATTTGATAGACATGATCATAATCATAGGCACAACAATAATGACAACAGCAATAATAAAAGCAAACATCAATTGAGATATTCTAATGTACTAGTAAGTCTTTTATATGTATTATATGATTTTCACAATATTATTATATGAGGTAGGTACTATTATGATCCCCATCTCACAGCTTAGAAAACAGAAGCATAAGAGTAAAATGGTTTGACCAAGATCATCATACAACCAGTAAGTAAGAGGCAGTGGCTAGAAAATTTTTCTTGGTGACAAAAACAAAGTAGTGAAGTGGTACTGAAAAGTACTGAAAAGATCTCAAGCTTACAAGACTTGCCAAGGAGTCAAATGACATGGACACTGGTGTGAAATTGGTGTGCAAACTGATACCAGAATTTAGGTCTCCAGATTCCATACCAGTTTGCTTTCCCACTCTTCCACATTTTCTATCTCTTGACCTTGTTGCTGCCTCACTTTCAGGGACCGAAAGGCAACTTAATATTAACTAATACAATGAACCAGATCCTGTGACAAGTACTTAATTTTATGAAATATAGTTAAATCTTTAAAATATCTTTATTAAATTGTCATTTCTATTAATCATCAATGAAAATAATTGCAGAGGTAAAATAATAAATGCCAGATCTGAAAGATTCGAGCCCATATCGTAGAAGTACATTTTAGCAAAAACAAGTTTCTCTTTCCTTTTCACTTTTTTCTTTTTTTAATTTTTCTTTAAATAAATAGTTCTTCACAAATACAAGATCAACTTTCAGGAAAAGTAATCCTTGCCTGACTCTGCAGCTTTTTAGCAAAAATAGAAATTACAAAGTGAACTATCTTTCATCAAATGGCATTTATAAACTGGGCCATGACTTTTCTTTCATCTTTGATTTGCTAATTACTATTGAAAGCATAAAGGGTATGCCTTAGAGACATATTGTAAATAAACTATTTTTCTCCTACACATTAAACCCAATTATATCTCTGAAATTTCTTCATCATGCAGCTCACTTTATCGAACCAATTTACAGTGTATGTTACGCCAGAGTGCAAAAAATTCCAGAATCTATACATCATAGGATACATCTAGACATAATTTCTTAAACAATTAATCATTTCAGATAAGCAGTACAATTAAGTGTTAAACTCATGTTATTTTCATGAAAATCTGCTAAGAGGTATCACTAAATGGTACAAGATATTACTGATGGAAAAAAACTTATTTATCACATGCCCTTCAGCCATATAATTTAACAAATGAGAACCTACATCATGCTAGGAATCAGCCTTACACCCTTTCCTCCAAAAAATTTAACAGATAATATTGTTTTAAAATTAAAGTATTTAAGCCTCTAAATTAGTAAATGTGTCTTTGCCACTTACTTTAAATTTTCCTTAAGGGTGATTTTAGTATTATAATAATTTTACATATGAGATTATAAAGATATTTAACTTTACAATTAAATTTTGTGTTCTACAATAGGAATGAGCTCAATAGATATCACATAAAGACATAGTTCTTTGCTTCTGGTTTTAAAAAGTTACCAAATATTATGTTAAATCATGGTTATGTATATCAAAACAGAAGAAACATATAAAAATCATAAAAATATGATTAGCTGACCAAGGAGCTACAAAATACAGTAACATAGTAAAAGAATATATTTTTAGTACTCAAATATTAGTAGTTGTCTAAATGAATATAAATTAAGTCATTTTTCTTTTGAGCTTAAACATACAACACACTTGAATAATTTAATTCCTAGACGTACAAGTAATGCTTTACCTTCCAGACCAAAGTGACATAAAATGATTTAACATAGAAGTATTTTGAATTAATGTCCCATGCTGCTGCCTGAGGCTGCCATAGTGGTGCTAAATTTTTATAAACACTGCCATTGCATTCCAGATCTCCAGCTACAACCTAATTAAAAACCATACATGAAACAATCCTGTTCTATACTGCAACCGTTTACACATTTCAGGATTGTTTCTTGATATCCATACAAAAAGTCTCAACTTCTAAAAGGTTATCAACCAATAACATTTAGATAGGATACAGTAGCCTAGAAAAAGCACTAGTCTTTATTCACGCACACCCAGAGAAATTCACAAAACAGTCATGTACAAAAACATAGCATTGTTTGTGATATTGAGGAATTGGAAGTAATTTGGAGATCCATTGCTGAAAAAATGGACAAGTAAAATGTAGTGGATGAAATGTTCTAAAATTAGGTAGTGGTGAAGGTCACACAGCTCTGAATATACTAAAAATCACTGGATTATAAACTTCAAAATGGTAAATTTTATGGTATATGAATTGTATCTCAATAAAGCTATTATAAAGCTTATAGAAGGGGTGGATATTCTGGCACACTATGCAGCCATCAGAAGCAATGCATTGGAAGTATATAAAACAACACACATAGGTCTTGAAAACACAGTGTCAAGTTCAAAGTAAACACAACAATATGCATATATTTTGAAAACACAGTATTAAATTACCTAATAAAAGAAAATAAGTGGGAATCTTATATGCACCAGTGATGATAGTATTGCCATGTGCTCACAAAACCTCATGTTCAAAAATAATAAATGAAATAGAATTAAATTACTGGTTTTCACCCTATATAATTATTGGTTATTTGAGAAATGTAAAAATAGAACCTAACAAGACAAGATAAATCTAAAGTTCTATTTCAGAAAAAACATAGAATGCGACTTTATAGTTTATTTTAAAATATTATATACTGGTCTTAAATCTCTCAATAAAGTTCCTTAAAAAAATCCCACAGGGAATCCCTTTAACATCAACTGCCTCCATTTTAATGACCACCAAATTGATTTACTTTCTTCGCAAATAATGTTTGAAGACAATTCTCTTAAAGCAGTAATTCTCAAACAGCAGGCAGAAAATATCCACTAGAATCGCTTAGAGTGATTTAGAAGAGAGACTAAGAGAGGGAGAGAAGAAGGGAGAGAAATATTAATATTTTTGAGCCTCAGAATCAGGATTCTGATTCAGTAGATCTGGGGCTTGGCCTGAGAACCTGTGTGTGTGTTTAAAAGCTACCCCAGGGCTTCTGATAAAGATCAAGTTTATGAACCAGTTCCTTAAAGTATAGTCTTATATTCTTCACCCAATTTAGAATACAAAGGAGAAATTGTTAAGAAAAATACAGAGCCCTTCAGGGCCTAGCTCTTCAGAGTTGAACATGAAAAAGACACTTTATTCAATGTCTGTAAGCCTGATCTTAGTTAGAAGAGACCCTCTGGAAAACCCCTCATTGTCCAGGGCTCTTTAACATCATTTGACAAGTCTTGTCACTCCTGGTAATAAATGAGATCAACAAACTGTGCCACTCTTTAACAAGTTACTGCAAGGCTCTCTGGGTCTCTTTTCCAGAAGATAGATTATACCAATTTACAGTAAGAGACTAGATCATTTAATGCTTATAAAATTCCTGTGAGAACCCTCTCTCTAAAAGTTAAGCTTGTTTCCTTCTTACATATCTATAATTTAAAAAAAAAAAAAGTGGTCAGGTCCACTTACTCATTTGTTTACCTTCCTGTGGGGACAAAAAAAAAAGGTCATTTTTGTAGGCTTAAAGGACCTTGGTCCTTGGGGCTAATGGAAGGGAGGAAAAAGAAGAATTAGTATTAGCGTTGACAAGTTAGAAGAAAGGGATCATTCTCTCTAATCTTAGCCATTTTAGGAGTATTTTTTCCCAAGCTATATTCATCCAATAAGTATTTACTGAATATATATTATAGTCTAAGCACTATTTGTAGGTACTAGGGATATGTCAATGAGCAAGCCAGAGTCCTTACCCATAAACAGCTTACATACTGTGCAAGAAGAAAAACTATTTAAGATTATGAGTTAGAGAGTAGAGAAGTGAGGGAAAACTTCTTTACGATAGTAAGGAAGGGCTCTCTTAGCACTGGACTGAGAAGTAAAGAAGGAGAAGATCCTAGAAAAATCTAGAGAAAAATATTTCTAAGCAAAAAGAAAAGCAAGTGCTAAGGCTATAAAGAAATAATGGGCACTGAATGTTCAACATAGAGACAGAAGGCCAGCACAATGAATGAGAAGAATGAGGTCAGAGAGGTACAGGCTATCATAAAGAGCCTTGTGAGCCACAGTAAGGCATTTGATTTCATTTGGGTTGCAGCAGGAAAGGAAGGCTTTTATGAATCGTAAGCAGAGGATCAGCATGCTCTAATTTGTATTTGTAATGACTCTGACTACTATGTGGAAGACAGACTACAGAGAGACAAGAGTGGCAAGATGTAGAACAGTTAGGCTACTAAGATAACTTAGGTAAGAGATGTTAGAGCTTAGACTATGGTTACAACTGTGGAAGTATAAGATACTGTATGATCCAGGATATATTTCAGAAGCAGAATAAAATTTCCAGATGGATTGGACTAGGAATATAAAGGAAAAGAAAAGAATTAAAATTCCTAGGTTTCTGGCCTAAGCAAATGGATGATTGATGTCATTTGCTACACAGAGAAGGCTTAAGGAAGCAATTTGAGAGTGTTTATAATTGTTTTCTTTTTAATTTAATACTCTCATTTTATTTCTTTGGAGTTCATCTGTCAAATTTCTCCAACTAGTTTACAATTCGTTTTGTATTTCTTTTGGATCCTCACATGCCGACCACAGCACTGATACATATAATAAATACCTGCTAAATCCAATTAAATTGAAGTGGCCTTATAAGAAAACATATGAATCAACATTTTCAAACCTTATGTTTGAAAAATCAAATACAGATGTTTTAATCAAAGACATTGCATGTTTAACATTAAAAAACAAATGCTAGAGACAAGCCCACTAGGTGTATGTTTACAATTTTAAAATGCATATACTGTTAAATGTTTGGTGGTGTAAATGAAATTACAGAGAGAAGTTTTCAAAATGACTTATACACAAGGATTTTTAAGTGTCTTAAATTATTTTTCTTATAATTAAACATAAAGGAACAAATTACACATGACATCACATCTTAAGTAACTGTTAGCATATGGTGGTTAAGACTGGAAAACTTAGTAATTGTCACAACCAACATAATAAAGGGAAATCAGTAAATGCAAATTTTGCTTATGTGTTCTCTTTTAAAATATACTATTGCAAAGTTGAATCCTACCAGCAAGTGTTCTTGTGGGTAATTGGTTCTGACATATTAGTTAGCCCCAGGAAAATTTTTCCATAAGTTTATAGCCATATCTTGGGCAGAAGCCAGAGAACATACTTAATTTTTTATTCTATACCTTTTCTATATGCTTTTTATTCATTTTGACTTTTAATAACTAATTCACTGTCAATTTAAAAAATCTAGAAAACTATACTATTCTAAAAATTATGCACTTTTCCCTCTACATGTTCACTAACATATAACAAGAAAACATTTTCAGATGGACATTAGTTCTATTGCCTTTAGTTTGTATTTTTAAAAAATTCTAGTTAATCATTAAGGCTATAAACTCTACTGGTCTAACTGTAACTTATCAGGCCTTACTGGCAGATATCATGAGTAATAAAAAGTAACTATAAGAGAGCCCAAGGGAAGATCTTTTTATAATAATGAAAGCATAATAGGGATGTCCCCTTATTTCAGAGTATACGGTTCTTCACCTGCTCCCCACAAACCCAACATAAACACAATTGGCAAAATTTACATTTACAATCACATAGTACAAGCACTTATTTTGAAATAACTATTAAAACTAAAAAACACAGATGAGGTATGCTTTCACTGGCTTACCAATTTCTCTCCTCCAGTAAAGTAGGAAGTCCCTGGAAACAGAAACTATATCTTGCTTATTTTGGTAAGCCCAATATCACTTACAGTGTCTAACACACAGTAGATGCTCAATAAATGTCTCTTATCCTTTTTTGTTTTTTTTTTATAAACCTTGGCAGTTTAGAAAGGCAAGAATTTTGTCCTGAGGTCATCAATGACACATCTCTAAGATGTAGCTAAGTTCTCTCCTTTCTCGAAGGTTCAAGTCCCATGAACCTTCCTCAGTTGTCCCAGCTCAAGGCTAACTCTTTCTTAAAGTTCTAAAGACTGGTGTGTAATCACATATTTGTCATGAATACATTATCTTGTACTGTTAATTATCTATTCATTTAAAATCCAGATCTAGATATATCTTGTTCCTTCAACTAAATTAATAAATTAAGTGCAAGGACAGAATAATGGTTTATTTTGTGTCCCAATACTTAACATAGCGCTTTGTACTTAATAAATGTTCACTGATGAAAATAAAGATAAAGATGATAAAGATAATATGGAACTAGTTTTATACATTCTTGTATCACGTATTCATGATGCATGAATCCACAATGCATTTCATGGCAATGTCTTTGAAACTTCCCTGTCAAAATAATTAAGGAATGAGTAATTGCCGCAGCCAAAACTAACAAAATGATATTATTACTGATCAAATAATTATTATTTCATTATCTCCCAACAATTTGAGTGGGCTGTACACATGTGTAAAACCAATCTATTGTAATGAAGATATAACTAAAATGTGAAAAAGTAGGAGTAAACCCCCAAAAAATGATTATTTAATATGATAAGCAATAAAAACTATATGGCATAGTAATGAAGAAGTATGTCACAAAACAATATGCTCCCAATTTTTTAAAAGATAAGCGCTTAACATGTAATGTGTATGTACATCTAGGTTTGTATATTTATGTATGTACATTGGAAGTGGAGAGGAATAAAAAATAAACAATAAAATGTTGGTAAGTACAAAATGGTAAAAGGGTGATTTTTGCTATCTTCTTTATGTTTTCCTGTACTTTCCAAATCAGAAACCCATACCAAAATACAATAAATATTTTGTTTAAATCAAAGCTGCCAACATTAACAAATTTTGTTGTTGGATGTTAGTTATAAGCCAACAATTTCAACTCGGTCTCATAAGGAATATAATCAAGTTATAGGACACTTATTTTTTTAGCTTAAATTTAGTTCTCTCCAAAAATGTTTAAATTCCTACCTATTCTGAACCAAGTACTCTCTTAGTGTAGTAATAGTTATACAGTAGTAGTATAAATAAATGGCTGTTTAGATAAAGGAAAATGAAGCCTATTAGATTATCACTAATATCTAGAATATAACATAATCATGTACAAATTCACTTTCCCTTAGACATAGCGAAAATCTCTGTGTAAAGTCTCTGATCTCATTAAATTTTTAAATTACAGACCCTTTATAACCGGTTGGCAAAAAAGACCAATTCATATTTTGCACTACTCCGGAAACTTTTCTAGTACTCAAATTTATTAATCTGAACACAAAAATTACAAACTTACTTAACAGATAAATGTACCCCCCTTCTGAAAAAAAAAGTTTTCCATTTTAAAGAACTAAAGAGTCAAAGGTTTATTCTAGATTGGGAACACTAGGAAAACAAAATGGTACAGCCACCACTCAGAAACCAATTTGACAGCTTCTTTAAAAACTAAACATGTAACCATCATATAACCCAGCAATTGCACTACTGGGCATTTATCCCAGACAAATGAAAACTCATACTCACACAAAAAACTGCACATGAATATTTATAGCAGCTTTATTCATAATAGCTAAAAACTATAAACAAGCCAGATGTCCTTCACTGGGTATACTGATACCATGCAATACTACTCAGCAATGCAAAGGAATGAACTAGTGATACACACAATAACACATTGTTAGGTAATACAGATAATACATAACCAAGATTTATCAATTGTTTTAAACTTTTTGCATGTTGTAGCATTTGTTATCACTTAATAACATAAGCTTTTGTTTTTAAAGTAGATGATTTCCCCAGTTATTTATCTCTCTAGATTCTGAGTACACCACCATAAGTTGACAAAATAAGAGTGTCCACACTCAGTTCAAACTAAGTCATGTGCTTTATCTAAGTATCACAACCACCAACTTTCTATCTTTGTATTCTTTTTAGTCAAAAATATAACATTAATGTAGCCAAATAAAGCAAAGTTTTACTTGCAAAGTAAAGTAAATAAATATTTAAAACCAGCTTTTAAATAAACATCTAAATATAATTTGGTATCTCTCCTATAAATCCTTCTCTTTAATAAACATATTCATCTATGATTCATTTAACAAATTATGGCACACAGTACATATCAGGCACTGTTCCAGGTGTGATATAGCAATATATAAAACAGACCAAAACCCTATACTCAGGGAGCATAAATTCCAAGGTAGAAAGATAGTAAAATAATAAGCAAAGAAGATATATGTCAGATATTAATAAATTCCATGAAAAAAAGATACATAGGTTAGGGGCTGCAAAGGTGTGGGTAACATGAAGGGTGACTGTTATTTTATGTGCGATAGATATGGAAAGCCTCACAACAGTGACATTTCAGTAGAGTTTCAATGAAGTGAAAGAGTAAGACATACAGACATCTGGAAGTAAAAGCTCAAAACAGAAAGAATGGCAAATCCCAAGGTCCTGAAGAGAAGGATGCTTGTCATGCTCACTGAACACCAGAGGGGGCAGTATGGCTGAAGCGGAGAATGAGGAAGAGACAGTGGCAAGAAATAAGGCCAGAGAAGCAAACAGACCCCACATTTTCACAGGGAAGCTCCTTCCAAGCCTTGAGAAGAGCCTTACATAACCTGTTCACAAAGTCACATTTTGGTAAAATTTGCAAAAAGTATTTTAACCATAGATGGTTAAGAGCACTATCGCTTTATGTTCCAATTTCTCTGTCACACGTCCCCTTGTGGTGAATACTACTGGGATAGCCACAGGCATTTTGAAATCCACAGGCACTTTGGGATCATATGAGTTAAATTTAGCAAGACATGCTGACTTTGGGTTTAGCAAGATATATTCATTAATTTACTTTTCAGGTGCTTCTAAGTATAGAAAATTGATTGCCAGTGGCTCATTAAAAGAGTGGCTTCCAGGAATACTCTACCATCCACTGTGCCAACTTACTCTGTCATGACACAAAGGTAAAGAACTGGACGCCATACTGACATATGGACACGTACTAGGATGGCAAGCCCTGAAAATGTATGGGTGATAAAAAAGAAATATGATTTGAAATGCACAAAGCCAGAAGATAGATTGTCAAAAGTTCTACTAATTAACAGGTATGTAAAATAGTAAGCAGAGGATTTGATTCTTATCAAAGCCTAGTCAAAATGAAATTTCTTTCCTGTCAAGAAAATGCAGTGTAGTGAAAGGAACACTTATACACCATTGGTGGGACTACGAACTAATACAACCTCTATGGAAAGCAGTATGGAGATACCTCAAAGAACTAAAAGTAGACCTACCATTTGATCCAGCATGTTCACTATTAGGCATTTACCCAAAGGAAAAAAAAATCATTTTATAAAAAATTACACTTGCACTAGAATGTTTATTGCAGCACAATTCACAATCGCAGAGATGTGGAAACAACCCAAGTGCCCATCAATACATGAATGGGTTAATAAAATAAAATATGGTATATGTATACATGGAGTACTACTCAGCTATAAAAAAAATGGGGAACATTATAATGTCTTTTCTAACAACCTGGATGGAACTGGAGACCATTCTTCTAAGTGAAGTATAACAAGAATGGAAAAACAAACACCACATGTACTCACTATTAAACTGGAACTAATCGATCAACACATATGTGCACATATGGAAGTAAAACTCAACAGAAATCAAGCAGGTGGTTGGGGAAAGAGGGGAGGGGTAAATTCACACCTAATGGGTACAATAAACACTACCTAGGTGATGAGCACACTCATAACATGACTCAAACTGTGCAAAAGCAATACATGTAACCAACAATGTATGTACTCTTGTAATATTCTGAAATAAAAAAAAGAAAATGAACATAATTATAATTATTATCAATAATCATAACTTTATAGGGTTTTCTCCCAATGGAAATTGTACTATAGAGAATGTTTTACTATAGAATTCCTATATTTGAGAAGCACTACCTGTAGCAGAATTCAAAACAGGTGGTAAGTCTGTGTATTAAATCAGATGGTTTTAACTATTCTAAATACCAAAAATTTAAAAAAACATATTTTATAAATAATGCAACAGGAAAGATTAAATTATATTTTTAAGATCTTCTCTGTCAAAAATGATATTATAGAGTCATTATATGAAGAAATAAACAAAGAGCATATAACCAATAAATGATGGGCAAAAGTGTTATGTAGGTGTACAAGATGATTCTGTAATAAAAGTATGTAATTTTTCTGGATTTTAAGTTATGTCTGATATTTATCACCTTTTGAAAATTAAAATGTCATCATTCAAAGTGAATTTTTAATGGATAGGTTAAGCAGTACATTAAAAACAGGTATTAACTTGAAGACAGATCTGATAAGATAAC